>NC_083764.1:57727708-58062586 GCF_963514075.1 Conger conger
GGCTGAGTTTATATTGTTTATTTTATGCCCTGCTTTTATCTGTTATTTTTTTGTTTCCATTTACGTATGAATTCCTCCCCCTGGTGTTTGACCAGCAGATTATCAGTATGTGCTACATAGTTGGGGAGCATAACGGATTTTCAACCACTCACACCATGACGGGATGTGCGTACAAAAACATACAAATAAAAGTTGTTTTATTTGCTACAATTCTGTTTTTGAATAATTGAGTGCATGTGCCTTGAAACAAAGGATAGTGGCAACGGAAGATTTTACGAATGCCACTATAGGGGGTAATCAGATCCGGTAATTAAGTGAGTCTGTTGTCCTTCTCAGAGCCTGTCTCCCCGTGGAGGGGCAGGTAAATCACGCGCCGTCGTGAGCACAACCCATGATCTGGTGGCCTCAGGCTGAGTAAATCTGGTCTGAGAGAGAGCCTGGGTCTCGCTGCACACAGAAACCAGGGAATTCTGGGTCCTTGATTTCTTTTTTTAACACTGCAAGCACTCTGGGCTCAGCTTGCTGAAAGGGCATCAGCTCAGCATATGGTCTGATTAAGTATGGCGGCTTGTAGATCCAGTTACAGTCCTGAGGCACAAAGAGGCACAAACGCGGTTATCAGATTTGTTATTGGATTATTTGATAGCCCAGGATGGTGAAACAGCCGTCTGGGCTACTGTGCATGCAGACTGAACTGTGTGTGTGTGTGTGTGTGTGTGTGTGTATGTGTGTGCATGAGTGTGCATGTGTGTGTATGTGTGTGTGTGTGTGAGAGAGAGACAGAGAGAGCAAAAGAATGAGGCCTTTTAAAGGGTAAGGACTCCTATGTGTCCTTATCGGGTGTTGATGAGTAAAACTTGTGAATTTCTAAATTGTGACACAATGAAGAAATTTCGTCAATAAACATTATGAGGGAAGCGTATGTGAGTGAATTGGTTCTATTCTGCTGCACAGCCTGTGGAAGGGATAAAATCCCCAGCAGGACAGCCAGTGCCGGCAAGCTCCTCGTTAGCAGATTGTGACCGTTTGTTAAAGGATCCACCAGCAGCAGCCCCTGCCAGCATTAGAGCTCAAACACACACACACACACACACGTATACTCACACACACACACACACGTACGCACACACAGGCACACACACACAAACTGCAGAGGCAGAAAGGGACTTATTGGAGTGGATTTACATTTTACATTTACATTTTTGTCATTTGGCAGACGCTTTTAATCCAAAGCGACTTACAAGTGCATAGGTTCTACCACAAGTCAAAGCATCACATCCAGAACTAGGAAAATACACATGGAATGCTGTTCTAAACATATAGTCGTCATCATAAGTGCAATTTTACAAGGATAGGGGTATCAGAAAGGGGGGGGGGGGGGCGGGGGAAACAATGCAATTGCATGCTGGGAAAGGAGGAGCCGCACACTCCCCCTGCCCCTGTTAGGAAACCGTACCCTCTCTGCAGTCAGGCCTCTGATGTCTCCACGCTGCGTTCTGCAAGTCAATACGCCACCCAGACGATACATCACACAGACGATACACCACCCAGACGATACACCACCCAGACGATACATCACCCAGACGATACATCACCCAGACGATACATCACACAGACGATACATCACATAAACGATACATCACATAAACGATACATCACACAGGTGCAATGCTGCATTCTTATCTGCAGCTCTGAAGCCATCTTCATGTGCTGTTCTGACAGTGTATTTGTTTGTGTGTGTGTGTGTGTGCTTGTGCATGCGTGTGTGTTTGTCTTCGTGTTTATGTGTGTGCATTCACTTTTGTATGAGTTTGTATGAGTGCGTACGTGTGTTTCTGCATGTGGCTTTGTATGGGGGATTGTGATGTGAGAATATGATATTGTGGTTTGACCATAAGAACAGACAGGACCTATAGTATCTCTATGCTTTATGGGTTTGCTTTTCCTTTTGCTTCTGTGTTGGAGAGAGAGAGAGGGAGGGAGGGAGGGAGAGAGAAAGAGAGAAAGAGAGAAAGAGATACAGAGAGAGGAAGAGAGAAAGAGTTATGGAGAGGGAAGGAGAGAGAGGAAGAGGGATGGAGAGAGAGACACACAGAAAGGGAGAGAGAGAGGGAGGGTGAGAGAAAGAGATATTGAGTGAGAGTGGGAGGGAGAGAAAGAGATAGAGAGAGAGGGAGGGAGAGATATGGAGAGAGGGAGAGAGGGAGGGAGAGAGAGAAAGAGATACAGAGAGAAACAGAGAGAGACAGAGAGAGGGAGGGAGAGAAAGATACAGAGAGAGGGAGGGAGAGAGAAAGAGATACAGAGACAGAGAGAGGGAGAAAGAGAGACAGGGAGAGAATATAAACACATCGGCTCTGAGCCGGCCAGCTCAGCACAGTCACATGTTTCCCTCTCTTTGTCATATTTTTAGCTCAGACCGGGCAGCGCTGATTTATGGCCCCTCTGTCCTGTGCGTAAACCTGGAGTCCACATTGAGCGTAACCAGGAAGTGGCCACATGCCAGAGACAGGCTGTGCCTTCGCTCTGAGGATGTTTGTGTTCTTCTCAGGCCCTGAGCCACGGTCCTGTTCCCGAAAAATCTCTGTCACAGGGCTCTGGGATGTCTTTCATCTCAGACCTCAGATCTCCATATTCCAGTGTACAGAGCGGAGTTTCAGAGATTTTCGTTCCCGTGAAAATATTGGGAATTCCAGTCTGTGGACTTTTTCATTGTTCGACGCCTATTGTTTTGAGCTACGGATTGTCCCTTCCGCTTCGTCATTGTTATATAAAGGAAGTGTCGCACTTACCTTGCCAAGTCAGTTCAATGACTGCCTCAGTATTTGTAGTTGGTTTTAGGCTTTTTTTTTAATTCAGTCAGAGCAATAGGAGAGTGCAGGGAGCAGTGGAGTTTCGCACTTGTCAATCATAGCCGTTGCCTGGGTGACCGGAGAGCTGGCTCGGATCTGGGGTGTGCCGTATGTTGTCACAGTCCGCAGGCCTGACACGGAGACAGACATTTCCAGACAACCGATATCTACTGGCGCCCCTTTGTTGCTATAGGCAACCTGCCTGGAGATGTGGTTTCAATGGAGGGGTTCTGGCAACTTATGGTGGTGTAAAGAGCCAGATGGTTCCCCCTAGCACCCCCAATCGTATTTCATTGTTTAAAGGGCACCTGGGACTGTTCCCTGAAAAAGTAAATGAATAGACTGCATTAAAATAATTATTTGACATGCACAGGAGGACTCGGACAGTTACTCTATGCTTCTGCGGACAGGTCAATATGTGTCGGACAACAAGCCCCTGAGATAATGCAAGGCTGGCCCACAGATCAAACACAGAGCCAATGGCAAGCGCGGTGCTGGTTTATAAATGCTTTGGCACAGCCAACCAAATACTTCCCTTGGGCTTCCCTTCCTCACAGAAAAACTCTGCTTCCATCGAAGATCTACGACCTGGTTTTCTCAGTCCAAATTCTGACCGCATCCATTATCAGCTACAAGGCTGAATTGATCCTGGGTCATCACTCTGAGGTACTTCATGAAAACAGGACCCAGGACTCTGAATTAAATCTCGCTTCTGCCTATTTTACTGCCGTCCAAATTTCCTCCAAATTGAATCAGTCCCGCTCGCACTGAAGAATGAGCGGTGACTGAATTATGACAGGCTTTCTGCGTTGATGTCCCGGCTCACGTTCACGGGGATAATGGATCCTCATCGCTAGCTCGCTGCTGGGCTTGTCATCTCATCAGTTGGGGTCTTATATTTCATATATTTCATGTTTTTTGACGTAAGCCTCTTTGCAGGCTTGTCTGGGAGATTTATAGAGTGAGCAGTTTCAGTGGTTGCATCAGTAGTCCGCATGAGTGAGTTGGCACAACTTCACTCGGATCAAACTTGTGCCATTTATTTTGTTTTTTTCTCCAGAAAATATATATTTCGTATTTTAGGTGTATTAATATTTCAAAGGAACACATTTCTAGCAATTGATAGAAAATATTTTTCCCCAAAAATATGCGAATTGAATTACCATATTTAAAATGAAAACCAACATAGTTTTTCTTTTCTTTTTTTAAATTTGGCCGGCGCGTCGGGTGTTGTTGGCGGTGGTGGTGACGGTGTTCTCCTCCTCGCGCACAAACAGGTGAGCCCGGAGCCGGGCTGCCTTCAATCTCCGCGATGACATCATCGATTTAGCTCGGGGAGTAAGAAGATTCGATGTGGAATAATAATTGGTTGCCATAGCGATGGGGACTTTAAGCAGCTGCTGATTCGCTCCTGCACACACCCCTCTCTCCCTCTCCCTCTCCCTCTCCCTCTCTCTCTCTCTCTCTCTCTCTCTCTCTCACACACCCTCCCTCCCTGTTTCCCAGTCTTTCAGGCATAAGGTGCAGGCGCCTCACGCACGGACTGTGGACCCTCTACCGCTCTGGTCTGTCCACACCGCTCAGCACACGCAGGGATGGGAGAGAGAGACGCAGGGACACAGCAGGGCTCCAGCAGCAGCAGCAGCAGGTAGGAGCACACGGAGGGGCTTTTTCATTCAGCTGCTGGGAAATGGAGTCTGTCTCCCGACTGAGAGCAGCCGCTTTGTCAGGGTCTCTCTCTCTCTCTCTGTATCTCGCTGTCTCTCTCTTTATCTCTCTCTTTATCTCTCTCTTTATCTCCCTCTCTCCATTT
Source organism: Conger conger (assembly GCF_963514075.1). Classification (NCBI taxonomy): domain Eukaryota; kingdom Metazoa; phylum Chordata; class Actinopteri; order Anguilliformes; family Congridae; genus Conger; species Conger conger. The sequence goes on from NC_083764.1 coordinate 57,732,374, forward strand.
CTCTTTCTCCCTCTCTCTGTATCTCTTTCCCTCTCTGTATCTGTCTCCCTCTCTCTGTATCTCTATCTCACTGTCTCTCTCTTTATCGCTCTCTCTGTCTTTCTTTCTCCATCTCTCCCCCATTCTGTCTGTATCTCTTTCTCCCTCTCTCCATATCTCTTTCCCCCTCTATATCACTGTATCTCTCTCCCTCTCTCTGTATCTCTCACTCCCTCTGTCTCCCTCCTTCCCTTTCTCTCACTCCCTCTCTCTCTCTCTCTCTCTCTCTCCCTCCCTCTGTCCGTGTCGGTAGACCCTTTGCTTGTGGTACAGCGGTGCAGCTGCTCCACAGACAGGCGGCGAGTCCAGGGCTGAGGATGCGCGTGTGTACAGCAGATTAATAAACAGCGAGGTTAATGGCTTCTCCGCCGCCACACCAGTGCCGCACACCCCAGCCCCTCTGCTGTGCGGCCGGCGCGCTGCCCGCGTCCAGAGGCTCGTGAGCCCCGTTTCTGGACCGCGCGGCGCCGAAACGGCGTCAGCACGCCGTTAACGACCGCGCAGATTTGTTGAATGTGCCAGCCTCAGCAGATTCGGGTGACAAATGGGGTGTGCGAATGGATGAAACACGTCTTTATGTTCGGTTTAGCTGCACGTAATTAAAAGCAACGTGCGGAAAAGGGCTGTTATGCGTTTACACTGATTTTAAAGGTGAGGTGGATGAATGCAAAACATGCATTTTTATTGAGAACACTATCCCTTTTCTCTGTCTGTGAAATCCCTTCTCATTACACACACACACATGCACACACGCATGCATGCACATGCACACACACACACACACACACACACATGGACACACAGAGACACACACATACACACATGTACACACACACAGTTCTCTCCCTCAGGCACCTGGGTTTGATTCTGCAGCAGAATATCACAGGGGAGAATAGTCGTTTTAGCAGCTGATTACCTGCTTTCCCAGTGCAGCTCTATGGTACTTTCAGAGAGCAGTGAAACCAATGCAGGTTTCTCATAACACACAATAAGGTGAATACCACAGCACACAAGGGCAGAACAGGACAGAGGACACAAAGCCTGTAGAGGATATTTCCCTCTCTGCAGCCTTACAGGTCATTGTGTGCAGCTCATTTCCTCATGCTGGCCGGAATATTTTTCTTTCCTGTGTTTCTGATAGGCAGACTTGTTCGGAATGCTGAATGTGGAATGAGAACCATTTCTAAAGGACTCGGACAAGTGAAAATCATGAAGTTGTTACCCAAGGACAGTTTAATCAGATACCGTAGTGAGTTTTTTTTTTCCTGAAGGATAGATCATTTTCAGCCACAGTTTCCATTATATTTCCCGTAGCTAGTGCTGTGCGGCATCAATATTATTCATTCTATTTGTGCTTATTGTCACTATGATGTGGGGTTCCTCAGCAGGTAAATGACAGTACTTTCTTTTTCTCTAGTGTAATCCTGAAGGTAACTAAAAGCCTGCCAGAACTGATCACAGTTGTATAAGCTCCATGAAAGAGGAAAATAGCTTGCTGCATTCAATCAAAGCTAATCTGTGTACCTGGCAGTGATATAAATCCTTTACTGTAAGGTGTAAGATCACAAATATGTTACAAATGATGGAACAATCACGACTGATAATCCAACGCAAGAACACTGACTTTCCCTGCGTCCTGTATTCATACAAAATGTGATTTCTGTGCGTTTTGTTCAGAATTCCCCTCGGGCACTGACGTTGTCTACACGCTTGTAACTTCACGTCAGCGACAGACAAACTCAGCGTCACACAAAAGAAAGTGACACATGCTCAAATCAGTCATGGAAAGTTAGTGAAAGCAGCATGTTTGGATTGAATAGAGGCATATGCCAAGAATATTTGAGGCTGGCTGTGTTAACCCTTTAAGTATCGATCCTTTTCCTGAACACAAGCTTTAAAATGAAATACCCAAAATAGAATAGTTACTATTCTTGAACCCTTTTAACAACAGGCATAATCCTGATCTCTTCTGAAAGGGAACCCTTTGGGGGTTGTCTTCCAAGAGTCAGAATTACTCCAAATATTACTAAAACAAGGTCACAGATGCTGAAACACAGTGAGGTTTTTTTTTCTCACTGAAAAGATTTTCTGTTTTTGACTGGATACAGATTATTGTAGCTGTGGCTGGTGTGTTTAGAAACACAATGGAGCCCAGTCATAACATTGGACATTTAAGGACAATATCATCAAAAATGAGCATGCATTGTTTTTTTTCTAATCTATGTCTTGGCAGTTTACCAAAAAGGACATTTGGAGACTGCAAAAGGACACATGGACATAAACTAAATGATAGTATGGGTTTTATGAGGTGTAAAATGATGCATTTTGCTTACGAAAATATACAACACTTTTTATCCTGAAGAAATGGGGTCACATCACTGAAAATTCCCTCTATTGTGCTGTCCATGGTGTTTTCACTGTCTTCCTCAGAAATATTCACTGAGACCATAGATACCTTGGAACTCTTTAGACGTAGGCATCACAAAATAATTTTTTGGTTGTAAAACGTCAACCTTTTTTCTTGAGAACGTTTTTGCAGAAGTGCAACAGACTCCGTGTGCATATTGAAAATGCTACAGTTTCCTTAAGCTGGTGAAAAAATGCTGTGTTGTTTTATGCAAGCCTAACAAATTATACACTGTTGGAAACCTAATTCATTAGCCAAAATGCTTTTTAGTCGTCACTTCAATAAAATGCCCGTTGTCGGTTCTTTGATGAGCTGAACTATACTGAATCTTCTTACACACACATTTTCTCTGCAAACATGACAAATTACTCGTCAGAGTTCGAGAGACCCTATACAAAACGTAGATAATAGCATGCCTATGTACAAGTACTTTTGTAGAAGTATACAACGGCGAAACAGACAACAATGATAACTGTAATTTGTAAATGATGGACATTCTATCAACGTTTTTCCACATTTTTAGAATGAGAAACTGTTATGCATTTGGTCCACTGGACACCTCTCCTGAAAAGAACACTGACATTACCTTATGTCATTTTAGTATGTGTACTTCCAAAATTAAGAGGCGAGGCCCCCCCGACACTTGTTTGACCACCCACATGTTACGAAATAAGGAACTGTTGACGCTAAAGCAATGGCATTTTAAATAGGTTATACAGATAGAACCATGAGTTTGAATTCTTTCAAACTGTATATCCTGTTACCATAGTGATTGAAAATTGTAGGCTGAAGAAAGGAATTAATGCAAAATAACCCTTAAGGGGTTAAAGATGCTGGGGCCAGGCAGTCTCCAGGGGCCCTGTTCTGTGTGCTGGATATTTACAGAAAAGCCGCTGGTTCTGCTCTGAGGGGCTCTGTAACAGGACTGCTCATTGGTGTCACTTCCTAGTGAACACAAAGGGAAGCCATTTCCCCTCAACGTCTAATGTGTTGAACCTCAAGGCATGTAATTGCACTGGACACTGGCCTAAGGACTGTGCATTGCTGTGTGCCTGCGTGTTAGTGTGTGTGTGTGTGTGTGTATGTGCATGTGTGTGTGTGTACGTGTGTGTGGTTGTCTGGCCCCACTTGATTCAGCAGCAGTGTATAAAAACGTCCTGTTCTTTCCACAGCTCCAACTGAAAGCTCCACCCTCAGGTGCTAGGAGACCCCCCAGGACAGAGCACCTCACCAGGACCCCCACCTTTGTCCGGAGCGGAGCTGAAGATGAAGTCCGATGGGTTGGGGGGGCCCGGGCAAACTGCCGGCGCGGGGAAAGGGGCCTCCAACAAGCCTGGAGAGGGCGAGGCGGCCGTGGCCAAAAACGCCAAAGACAAGGCCAAGGCCGCCAAGCCAGGGGAGAGGGGCACGCCGTCCAAAACGAGAGCGGGCGTCAGGGACAAGCCCGAGGTCAACGGCGTGGCGAAGGCAGAGGCTCCCGGGGCGGCACGGGAAAATGCGGGGGCTGCCGGCACCATGAACGGAATTCGGGGCTCCCCCTCCGCCAAGGACAGGAAGCCTGCCCCGGGCACCAGGCCCAAAGCCCCGCCCGGCAACGCGGCCCCGCCCAAACCCGCCAAACTTCCGAGGAGCAGCTCAGGGAAGGACTCCACCCCGACTCTCGAGAGCTCCGGGGCCCAACCGCCCCTCAGCGCCTCCACCTCCGGGAGCGCCTCGCCCGAAAACAGCTCCAGCAGCCCCCGCAACTCCACCCCAGGTCTGAGGGCCCCGTCCGCTGCACCCCACTGCCCCTTCCCACCCCCCACAATGCACCCCGTACACACTACCCTGCTGTAAAATCCAGCTATGACCAGCTTGAAATTACCAGCTACCGGCTGTTTTAAAACATATTATTGGCATTTTGGCAGACGCTCTTATCCAGAGTGATGTACAGTTGATTAGACTAAGCAGGAGACAATCCTCCCCTGGAGCAATGCAGGGTTAAGGGCCTTGCTCACGGGCCCAATGGCTGTGCATATCTTATTGTGGCTACACCGAGATTAGAACCACCGACCTTGCGTGTCCCAGTCATGCACCTTAACCACTACGCTACAGGCCGCCGTAACTTGAGCTGGTCAAACCATGTTGAGTATGGGGCTGGTCTGGACCAGCTGTTTCAAAACCTAGCTTGAGCTGTTTCTTTCAGCATAGTGCCCAACGCATGCCCTTCAAAGCCCCAGCCGTCCCAAGCTCTATGCCCAGCCCCAATCCACCCCCCACCCCCTCGTACACCACCGCCCCCATTTCCCCTCATCACACATTGGTCCAAAGGAGACTCTGTGTTCAGACGAGCCCCAGTTTCTACATCCACACCCTGCTTCATTCTCCCTCTGTACGTACAGGGAGGAGGAGGAGGAGGAGAGGCCCGGTCTATAAATAGCCACTGAAAAAAACAGAGAGAAGGAAGTCTGCCTGGACAAAAAAAAAAGAAGAAGAAGAAGAAGGAGGCTGATTATAGTGCAGGAGATACCGCTCTCACCCTGGGGTGCCTCCAGCAGCGAGCGGGCAGAATTAAGCAGGATTATACAGAGCAGCTGGGAGTATGAATATTGTTTAAGGGCCGCCCCTCCTCCGTGCGGCTCTTCCACTTGTTTTCATGCTGTCTGTTTTTGAGGCACGGCGCCTCCAATAAGAACAAAAACAGCGCTGCAGTGGTGAAGGTCAAACCTCGACACTTCGCGTTTAGTGAGACGAATTGCCTCGTTCTGGTCCAAACCCCCACCGCAATCCCCCCCCAGCGTCACTCAACCCCCCTTCCTCTTCTCCCCTCCACTCCTCTCCCCTCCCCTCCTCTCCTCTCCTCTCCCCTCCTCTCCTCTCCTCTCACCCATGTTAAAAGCGGGTTAGGTGTCGTCAGCGTTGTCATGGTGAAAGGCACACCAGTAAGGCTTAGGACGGGCACTCCCCTACACCCCCCCCCCCCCACCTCTCCAAAAACTGCCGCAATACACCCCCAGTCCACATTATTACATACTGTAGAGGGGCAGGGAAAGCCCTTTGTCATGGTTCCTCTCTCTCTCCCTGCCTCCATCCATTCTCCCCGTGTTCCTCCATCACCACCTGAATCCATGTTCAACTGCAGCCTGTCCATTATCACCACTGTGAAGCAGCCATCACCATTTGCATGGCTACCGGCTGCCATTAAATGACATTGATTGAGCTGTGGACCGGGTAGATGATCCTGGCAACGCAAGGGAGGGAACTGCGTCTGTCATTTTAAATAGCTGCGCTGTGCAGCCACGGTGAATGTCTCCACCGTCCAAAAAACAAGAGACGCTCAGGCTAATCGGTGACAAATCACTCTGAATACATCACTGTGAATACCCTGGGTGACTCACGTTTCTGTTAACAGCTCTCCTGATGAGTAGTGTTTGCAGCATTGAATTTGCCTCTGTTTTGCCATTAGAATACTGTTTGATCTCAGGCAGCTTCAAGTGTACTGCATATACAGTTTTAAGTGTTCTGCTTTTTTACCCACTGTTGACATTAAAGAATAACAATAACCTAGGATCATTTCAATAATTAGGAATGTACTAGGCTGAGAGGTAAAAAATTGTAGTTTGAAAGTGATTTACTTTGAGCTAAGCTACCATCCATTAAATCCCTTATCTCACACTCAGGAGACAGCATCACTGTCTCTGCTCTGTTCCTCTGTGCCCATTGGCTTGGATACCTATTGCTTTGAGTCCCAAAAGGTATTATTGGGTCTGATGGGAATCAAAGCAATACAACTGCTCCTTATAACGAAAGCAGTTGCCAGAATCTAAAAAGAGCTTTATTATCGCTCTGAAGACCCTTCTTGTCAAAGGCTATGTTATCCCTGCTGTGTGAGTGCTCATATATGCTTCATTGCAGGTCACAGGCAAAAAACAGCAGCCAAGGCACTGACCACCAGATCCCCTGGGGTCAAAGGTATCTCGAAGCCTGATCCATCCAAGACTAACAGGTGAACCATGCGTGCCCAGCTACCACCCAGAGAATACGTTTAACAGGGAGCGTTTGAAGAAATAAGTTTACACTGTTACACCTCCATGGTGTGTACTTAAATGTGCATGACTATATTCATAATGGGTAGACTGCTGCCATTCACACACACTCAGCAGTCTAGTCCTGAGCACTGGCACAGTTCTCTTATATGCAAAAAAAAAGCACATATTTTGCAATTTTTTCATAAATGACTGTTCAAAGATAATGTTTACCTGTTTAGAGTGATAAGATTAACAGAGCAGGGAGCTTTTAAAACAGAAAACAGCTTATACTACACTGTGTCAACGCTCCTTTTCCAATAAAAAATAACAATAAAAAAACAATCTAATTTAAAAAATGAACATCATTGATTAAATTTGCAGCCATTCCTTTGGCTCCTTATCTCCATTACTCTGCAGATCATTATTGTTTCTTGTGTGAAATGTACTGTATCTATTTAGCACTGCAAGCAAGACGAATATGAAAGACGCCAGCAAAGCCAAGCCTCCCACCACAGGCAGGCACGTAACAGGAACGGCAGGCCCCAGAACAGACCTGAGAGGCAGGAGCACCCCCACCAACGGTTCGGGAGAGAACCACGGTGAGAGAACCCCAAAATACACTGCACTACTATATGGGAGTGTGCTTCTGTTTATTGTATCTCTTATGAGTAAGCCTCAGTATTTAAAAAAAAACAACCTTAATTTCCATCTGAGGAAATAGCTACTGTTTTCGGTTAGTGTCCTTAACAACTACCTTCATGACTGCGGTTTTAGAGATGAATTGATTGACTGGTAAGAGGTACAGCAGATTTCTGATGTGTTCCCTTGTTTTCTGGGTGTAACGGCACCAGCGGTGAGTGCGAGGAAGCCTGCCTCACCCAGGAAAGAGGACAGCAAGGAGAGTCCAAAAGCAGCAGCCGGGGACAAAACAGCCAGCGAGGCTACCAAGAAGAAGGTGGCCAAAGCCACACCTGCCACCGGAGCGGAAACCAAGACAAGTACCAAGCCAACAAAGGCCGTGTTGGGATCCCCCAAACCATCCCCACCCACGGGAGGGAAAAGCACCCTGAAACAGAAAAGTACCCCAGAGTCGCCTACGGCAAAGGGCTCCCCGAAGTCAGCCGGACCGGAGAAACAACCTTCGGCCGGACTCAAGAAGCAGGGGACAAAAACCAAGGAGTCCACCCAGAAAGTTTCAGCCTCCAAAAGCACAGCTGAGCCCGAGCCGGCAGCTCCTGAGCATGCTCCTGAGGTGAGGTCAAAGGGCGGGACAGAGGGGCTAGAGCATGCTGGGAAAGCAGGAGAAGCAGCTCCTTCATCCCAGAGCACATCGCTGCATGGCCCTGATAAGGATGGAGCGACTGTCCCAATTCAAGAAGAGAAGGCACATCCTGTTCCCAATCCCCTGGCCGATGCTCAACCCTCTGTACCCAGTCCAGGACCAGCTCAGACTAACGGGCTTACCGAGAGTCCAGCCTGCGTGGACTCCTCCAGACCAGCAGAGGCCACTGCCAGGAAGCAGACTCCAGGCAGTGTAATCCCACCCAGGCTCTGCACCAGTCACGGGCTGGGCTCGCCAAACTCACCCAAGGACACGTACCCACTGAGCACCCCAGGTAGCCAGGAGGGGTCCGAAACACCGCTGGAGGACTCCTGGAGCGGACACCACCCCCAGGTCAGCCCCGAGTCCGAGACGGGCAGCGCCGCCACCACCTCCTCCGACGACATCAAGCCGCGCTCGGAGGACTACGACGCGGGCGGCTCGCAGGACGACGACGGCTCCAACGACCGGGGCGTGTCCAAGTGCGGCACCGTGCTGTGCCACGACTTCCTCGGCCGCAGCAGCAGCGACACCAGCACGCCCGAGGAGCTGAAGATGTACGACGCCGGCCTGCGGGCGGAGCTGCGGCTGAGGGCCCGCGACATGGCCGACCCCTTTCACGGCCACTCCACCAGCGACGAGGAAGTGACCTGCCGCAGGCCCCGCTCCTGGCTGCACCGCGAGGAGGCCCCCGTGCAAGAGGACGCCGGCGAGGAGGAGAACACCGTCACCGTCAAGAACGTCCCGAACCACCAGCTCTTCTCCTCCGATGAGGAGGAGGAAGAGGAGGAGGAGACAGAGGACGAGAGGTCGGAGGTGGAGATCCCGGAGGAGGCCCCGCCCCCGCCGGCCGACCCCTCCCCCCACCAGTTCCAGGGAATCGTCAACCTGGCGTTCGAGGACATCGCCGAGCAGGACAACGACCTGCAGGCTTACAAGTCGGCCTCCAACTTCCGTCGCTCTGTTCTGCTCTCCGTCGATGAGTGCGAGGAACTAGGGTGTGAGGAAGGGGGAGCGCAGACTCCCCCGCGCCAACCTGACGACCCCCTCGCACCCTGTGATGTCTTTGACAGCAACCCAAGAAACACAGCGGCACCCCAGCAAGACTCCCTCCCCTGCCCGGGTGCGCAAGACCAGTCATCTGAGACCCTCAACAATAGCACTGTATCCAGGGATGCCAAGGATGCTCACACGGAAAAATGCAGGAAGGAACACGCCACTGTCCTGACAGACGTCCATTGGTCCGCGCGGGAGGTGGCAAAGAACAGTGAGCTCAGCGGGGTGACATCCACCAACCAATTCCTGGACCACAACACTAGTGACCTACGACCTCAGGAGAGGCCCAGCCACTTGGACCTCCAGCACACCGAGCAATACCCCGAAGGTGGGCCCCTGAGGAACGCCCAGGCAGACCCCGCGGATGGGCGGAAAAAGGACTTTCACCTGGACTTGCATGAGCATCAGCTGACAGGGCGCTGCCCCACATCCAGTGCACACACTGCATCTTCCCCAGCAGGTAATGTATAATTTTACAGTCGGACCAAAACCCTAAACTGGGCCATGTTAGTGATAGTTCTCAACACACTGAATCCTCAGCATGATCCCAGGTCTTGACTCTCAGACCAGTCCTTCCATGTCAGAGACCTCTCTGGTCCTTAGTCATGACCTTGAGATTATATTTTCCTGCCTCTCTTAAAATAGGCTACAATCAGTAGCTCATTTATGTTCTGTTTATATGCTGCCCAAACTCGTAAAGAATGGTCTGAAATGTATGCGCCATGATGTGGCAGCCATTTTGGATTGCTGTGCTTTGTATATTTCACTGAAAGAAGCAAACATAGCTCTAACATCCATTTCAATTCAGGTTTGTTGGGTAAAAATGCAAAGAGAAAAAACTGTCATCAACCCAAACAACTAAACTACTTCTGTTTTTAGGCATACAGAGCCTTTGAGAATTCAGTTTACAAAGAAAGGGAAAAATGCAATGCTTATTTCTGTGTTTATTTGTACTGTATATTGTGAAATGAATCTGTGCGTTACACAAAAAAGGCCAGTTAAACTTTCTGACAAGGTTGTATGCTAACCTTACCAATGCACTTTGATGTAGATATAATATTTAACTTTCATTAATACCATGTCTGCACTTCCATGGATTACAGCAGAACAGATAAATCAATCAGTTTTAATTTGTCATACTGTTAAGAAAATGTTTATTCAGGTGACAAAATTCCTGTGACATTGCCAACTAGTTCAGTGCAATATGCAATGTGTACGACAGCACTATATACCAAATAGAACCTATTGGTTTACTGAAAGTGATCAATTGATAGTGTACGGACCACTCACTAACAGCTGTCATTAAGATATATTTGCTTGTGAGCCTGGTGTATGTCTATGTGCATATATTGTGTGTGTGCAGCCTCAGGTCACTGATTCATCTGTCTGATTTATTTAGTTCATGCCTGTTACTTCAGTCTGCTGAAGAGGGCCTATTGCATGCCATCTAAGCATTTTGTTTGTATTTTGAGTCCCTAAGAATATTCGATGTGCTGGCCAAAATTGTTAATTTTTTGTGTGCTGTTCATTTTTTATTGATCATTTTATTTATTTCATTTTTGCAAGAAAGCAGCAATTGTAGTGACCATCTCTAAATTTAGCAGATATGGCTGTGTATGATTTTTATTTTTTTTTAACTTTTGTAGCACTTAGAGCTTCCTGTATTTGATGTACGTATTTCAGGTATACCATGGTTCTGTTATGTCTCTCTTTTGGTCAAGCTAATATGATACAGTTATATATCGCTGCACAATTGCAATTTACGCACCTTCGATAACCAAGCCCTGCATCTGCTTCCAATGTACTACCAGAAATATTCTACTATCTAACCCTTTCCAGCATGAGCCTCAACCCCTTTCTTCATTCAAAGAAAATGTAATAATTGTGAGAAAAAAAAATTGTATGCAAAACTAATATGTTTAACAGCTCTAAGAGAATTGATGTTTAAACAATCATCCCTGTACTCTATTTGTGCTTTGAATATACTAAAACAGCAATTGAGTTTTATGTCAGGGCATGTTTGAAAACAAGATACAAAAATGCATAGGCTTTTTTTTTTTTTCCTAAATATCAGTGCCTGTGCATAACTGTATCATGGTATGAAGGAATCAAAGCATTTGATGAAAGCGACACTTTCAGAAAAGCACCTCTGTGTTCAGTACCTTTAGGGCAGCTGTCCACTCTCTTATGTTGCAAGATCCAGGTGCGTGCTTGCTAAAAAGCTCCATGCTTCCGGTTTTGTAAGCAGAAGCTGTGCATTTTGCGATTTCTTTTTTCATTTTGACAAAAAAATTATTCTTAGACAAAGTCCACTCAATTATTTAGAGCTCAGCATAACCAGGAACAAGACATGCTGTAGGCTACAGACCACGGTGGCGCACTTGCATCGTTTGGCACTACACATCAAAATGACAACAACCAAGGGAACACAGTTGCACTAAGGGTGACAATCTTACAGTGGGAATCATATAGCAAAATGGCCACTGCATCTGAAAAAATGTCTATGTATGGTATAGATTTTTTAAAAATGGAATTACGAAATCTGGATTTGAATCAGTTTGACATTGTGCAGTATTGTTTCTAGGGGACTGTGATGATTGTGACAGATTGGATCAAACCTGCACATATGACCGTCGCCCGTCCAGTACCCTCTGTCCCATTTATGAGACGGACAAGGGCGAGCGCCTGGAGCGGAGCTCGGACGCGGACAGGTGCGCTCTGCGGCGAGAGGAGCAGCCGCCGAAAGAAAAGGAGGCGGAGGCGGACGCGGACGCGGACGCGGACGACAGTGAGGACGAGGACAGCCAGTTCGCCGAGCGGGACTGGACCCTGCTTCGGCAGCTGCTCTCCGACCAGGAGTCCAGTCTGGGCATCACTAACTGCGTCCCCGAGGATCTCAACCTGGCCCAGTACCTCATCAAGCAGACGCTGGCTTTGTCCCGCGACTTCCTGCAGACGGAGGGCGACTCGTCCCTGGAGAAGGAGACGTTCAAGAGGTGGGCGGAGCTTATCTCCCCGCTGGACGACTCCGGCACCAGCATCACCGTCACCAGCTACTCCCCAGAGGACGCCGCTTCGCCCCAGGGCGAGTGGACCATCGTGGAACTAGAAACGCATCACTGAGTCACTGGCGACGAGCAGTCCCTATGAGCGGCCTTCGCTTTAATACTCTTCCCGTTTGCAGCGAGATCTTTTCTCCCTTACTACCTAGGTGTGACTTTACCTATAGCACGCTATACAAGGAACATTTTTGAAGGATTCCAGATTTAAAAGTGTTTTCGCATGTGAATATTTTTGTATGTTTTACCCATTTAATTGATGTGGCTGCTTTTGACTTTAAATAGAACCAAACAGGCCCCTCCCACCTTTTCACGTCCCTCGCTCTGTGTGACAATGCTATGACGATGGCGTTGCACCAGAAAATAGGAAGGAAAAAAAACCCCTGTTGCTCGAACTGTTTATTTACGTTCATTGTTCAGTTTATGAGGAAATAAAGTGTGTGGTTCTGCAAGACAAACTCCAGAATAAATGTTTGCAAGGCTGTGATCTGTAGCACTTGGAGGTCAGTGAGGCTGACACAATGAGGCCACAGTCTGAGGGACCGGCCAAAGCGAGTAGGCGGGGATAAAGATTTGTTGTACATTTCAAAAGACTGTGCGACTCCAGCTCGCTGTGCCAGCCTGACAGCCTCATATAAATGACGCAGTCTTTTGTCATATAAATTCATTATCGTGCTCAATTGGGTCCTGCTTCGAAGCGCAGTACCATGCTAGGGAAGTGTTATTGCGGAATCGTGTCAACCAGGAAGCGCCTGATTTTTGCAAGTAAGTGAGCGATTTCGAGTCAAAAGACTTGACATTTGGCAGACCTCACCTCACACAGTAAACAGCTGTGTTACCAAGATAAATAGAAAACTGGCAACATGCATCAAAACCGAAATGAGTATTCAATTTGAACATAGCTCAGCATGCAGCATACACAAAATTACAGCTATGAACAGGCTCTGGTTTTCATCTTCCTCACCAGGCTCTTTCATGCCATGGTCTACCTTACAGTGACATAAATAGGTGTTTGCATGTAGGATAAATATAGTACAAGCACAAATTATGAACACAGGTAGGCTACTAGCCTGTAGCTAGTTAAATGACGTGAATCTTGGTCGATACAAATGGGAAGTGTCAAGCTAATGTCGAGCTTGCTTGTGATTTTTATTTTTTATTTTTGTTGCCCGTCAAGGTGGATTGCCAGTTGTTGAACTATTTAAGAATGTAATTAATGTGACTTGACTGAAGAATGTAGTTGGCTCAGTAGCCTGATTTTTTCCTGATTTTGCATAACTAATGACTTTCCACTGAACCCATTGAGCATGATGGCTACATAGCATAACAGCAGTGACAGATCATTTGTAATTTAGTCTAGCTGTATAGCTAGCAGCGAGCCAAACGATCCATGCTACTCCAACCACCAGCTAGCTGTGTAATTAATAGCTTTCAGCGACAACCTATTCATCATATTAGCCAAAATATTCCAAACTAAGAAAAAATAAATCACACTTCTGTTCTCCAATAAAATGACAAGATGTGCTCATTGTTTTTCCTATAAACATGTTCAAATAAAGGAGGACATATTCATATATTCACCAAGTTATTGTTGTAATGAATGCATCCATGAACAATTCCATGTGATCTGATGGAGGGTTGCCTGTACTGCACCTCAAATTAACATATTATTAAGGTAATTACATATGTAAAATGTAAAAGTTTTACATCTTCATATCCATCCATTATGCCTTCTTTGTTGCATTTCTACATGTAGTTTGGCATGATAAATATTTTTTATGATCACTGCATGAATAATTATGCCTCTGCTTCAGATGTGTGCGACATCATATTCACCTTGAACTTTAAGGTTATCCAGTAGTAACAATGTCCAAGTAGTCTCCCTCCTCTCTCCTACAGAGACTTCTCTACAGGTAGCAAGAAAGGTAGCTAATTACCCCAACAATCACAATAAAATGGTTGGCATTTATATAGCACCTTTATGCAAAGCACTGTACAATTGATGCTTCTCATTCACCCATTCATACACACACTCACACACCAACGGCGATTGGCTGCCATGCAAGGTACCAAACAGCTTGTCAGGAGCATTTGGGGGTTAGGTGTCTTGCTCAAGAACACATCGACACACCCAGTGTGGGATTCGAACCAGCAACCCACCGACTGCCAGGTGACTGCTCTTATCACCTGAGCCATTGTCACCCCCAAAACAGGTTGAAGGTGTATTAGTCTAGCCAGCAAATTGACATTCCAGTTGTGTGGAATTAATTCATCCAGTTATTGAGAGTCAGAGAAGGAAAAATGGATTTAACTTGAAGCCAGATAGCCGACAGGCCAATTAACTACATGGTGCTGACACAGCCAACATTTTCCGCAGGCTTATTTAAAACATCTCTGAGGGTTAGCAATGCAGTGGTTACTGTATCTGTCTCACACAGTCACTATGGCTACCTTCACCGAAAAACAAAACAAAATAAATAGCCCATAAGACATCAGAAATGTAATAATTCACTTTAGGCCTCCTGAATGGCTCAGTAAAGACCTTTGGTACAAACACTGGCTGTATACCTACAGCGTACAGTTTCAACATCAGCTATGCAGTTAGCCAGGAGTATCCAAGAGTCTTTTGGTTGGGAAAAAAAAAACTGGCCTTACACATGAAAGCTAGGTAACGTTTGGGTCAGTTGTTATTATAGGTCTTATATTTTTATGCCAATCCTACGATTTATTTATATGAAGGTGTCATGTTTAACTAAATAAACAACCTTACCTAGAGAACTGTGCTACTGTTATGCCATAGAAAGGTGTGGATTGATTATTCTGTAACATAAAAATCTCTTTTTGCAACCTCTAAGTAGAGCACATACCCATGAAATTCTTCTTTATTCTAATAACATCATAGTATACCTACAGCCTACAGTTTCAACATCAGCTATGCAGTTAGCCAGGAGTATCCAAGAGTCCTTTGGTTGGAAAAAAAAACTGGCCTCACACATGAAAGCTAGGCTATGTTTGGGTCAGCCAGTTCTGCATACGGGCCACCTTAAGAAATTTATAAATATCTGACCCTATCCACCAGACTCAGTTTAATCAGCTACTCCAGGTCCAGCTGCAGGAAGTGTAGCATTTAATAATATCATAAAAAGCATTGTGGAAAATGCTACACATACAATAAATAAAAACGAATTTCCTGCCTTCATTTCTTCTGGGTACATACAGTAATCCCACCCACATGTAATTTAACAGAACAACAAAAAAAAAAAGCCAGTAATAAACAAAAATAAATTGGCAATAGATTATTCGCAAAATGTGCAATTGAAGATTAATTACAATTGCCTTCTTAGGCCCTGTAAAAGAAGCAGCTCCTAATTACCAGCTTCAAACAGAAATCAGAAATGTGGAAGAAAAACTACAGCGGCAATTGCAGAGGAAGACAATTCAACAGGGGAAAAGCCCCACACAATAAATGGATGTGGCTGCATCCTAATATTGTGGCCTGTGCTCATATTACCAGGCAACCAGCCATTACTTGCATTGGCATTCCCTAAGGAATTCCACCAGGGAGAGGGAAAGAGAAGGGGGTGGGGGGGGGGGGGGGGTTGTGATTGTGAAGTCACATGACCAATTTTATTCTGGGTTCTTCTTCTGACAGGAAACTAGGAGCCGTTGTATAATGTTACTGAATCCTTGGCAGCAGCCTCCCAGCTGCTGAGAGAACAGAGCTTCATCACGACTCAGTGCCACGATGACAGCGTACATCCCGTGGCTTTGTTCTCGCTTTGGGGGGGTGGAGGGGGGTTGATTTACTTCAGCGTGTAGATGTGTTAAAAGAACAGTGATCTTAGAAGAGTTGTTATTATAGGTCTTATATTTTTATGCCAATCCTACGATTTATTTATATGAAGGTGTCATGTTTAACTAAATAAACAACCTTACCTAGAGAACTGTGCTACCGTTATGCAATAGAAAGGTGTGGATTGATTATTCTGTAACATAAAAATCTCTTTTTGCAACCTCTAAGTAGAGCACATACCCATGAAATTCTTCTTTAGAAGAATTGTCACAATTCTAATAACATCATACTAATAAGAATGTAATCGCAATCCTATCATAGTCACAATCAATTTAAAAATACCTTACATGTGAACTGACCCTTCATTGGAATAAAATGTAAAATGAATCTCTCGATATCACATGAAAAGTTCTCCACAGGTTTCATTCCTAAGCACAGTATTACTGAGGAAATGACATCAGAAGTGGGCAGGGCTCAACGCTGATATTGGAACACAGTAACCTCAAAACTTAATGGTAGCCCACTTATTAAAAGCATATGCGATACATTCCTGACAAAATTTGGTGTGATTTTGCTGTAGAATACTGTGAACCAGGGTAGGACCTACCAACAGCTCGATGCACTCAAAAGTATCAACCACTTCGATTTAACACAGCAATCCGACTAGGAAGTTATGTTCACTACAGATGTGTCGTTTCCTGGGTATTGGTCTTTCTGGGCTAGAGGACTGGTCCACACAATCTGGTTAGAAAGGCTTTTTATTGAAAACCTTTATACAGTATAAAATTGAGCAGCTTTGCTCTTCATCACGCAAATCAAAATGAGACCGGGGGGGGGGGGGGGGGAGCAACAACAATCCTTTCAGGTTTTAACTCAAATCTAAGAGACATTTCAAGCAGTGTTTCAGGTTAGCTTGTGTTCAACTTGTTTTCAACAAGAACCTCACACTCCCTTTTCTTTGATCTTTCTTTCATAAATACTAATATTGTTGCCATTCATACATAATACTACAAAGCCAACAGGAGAAGAGGTAGAGGATGAGGATGGGGATGGCGATGGGGATGGGGATGGGGATGGGGATGGGGATGGGGATGGGGATGGGGATGGGGATGGGGATGGGGATGGGGATGGGGGGGGGGGGCACAGCGTGTAGGGGGATTCAGCCACATTTCCCAGCTATATTTTGGCTGCGACGAGCTCCTCGATCCGGACCAGGACGCTCTCCATCAGGTCGAACGTGCACAAGGCCGAGTGCAGCACCTGCCAGGTGAAAATCAAAATCAGCCCGTTATTATTAACACTTATGAACGGGGCAGTTTCACAGCGCATGCGTGCTCTGTTGCAGCAAGGCCCTGCACCTAGTCTAATCTGCGTGTCTTTGACTTGGATTCTGGGAGGAAACCGGAGTACATTACATTACATTGTATTAAAGTATATCCAAATCGACTTACAGTTGATTAGACTAAGCAGGGGCCACTCCCCCAGGGAGCAATGTGGGGTTAAGGGCCGTGCTCGAGAACCCAGCAGCTGCACGGATCTAATTGTGGTTACACTGGGGTTTGAACCACCAACCTTCCAGGTCCCAGTCAAGCATCTTAGCCACTAGGCTATAGGCAGCCCTACAGGAGTACCTGGAGGAAGCCCTCGCGGGCACAGGCAGAACATACAAACTCCACACAGAAAGGCCAGGATTCAAGACCAGCACTCTCCGCAATCCAACGACAGGACCTATCTGATTCCCTGACCCTGCACCAGTACAGACGGGGCCCTTCAGATTCCCTGACCCTCCACCAGCACAGACAGGGCCCGTCTGAGTCCCTGACCTTGCACCAGCACAGACACAAACTGTTTTAAAGGAAAACAGGATGTGACACGGTGACGTCCGTGTCGCTCACCTGCATCTGCGTCTCAGGGGTCATATTCGGGAGCTTATCGTTCCCCACCGTCACGTTGCACACAGGTGCGTGTTCCCTCAGCTCTGCAAATGCAGCAAGAGCACAGAGCACACAATGAGACAAGCACATTCAATGCACAGAACACACAAAGCAGTTAACACATTAAATGCACAGAACACACTACAGGACTATGTGCTGCTTTCTAGAGCAAGAAACACAGTCACATAAGAACAACCAAACTGATTAAAATGACTAGTCAGGTAAAGTCACAGTTGGTGAAATCCTCTAGTGATAGATCATTTTTCAGCAATATCCAACTGCCCGAAGGTGAAAAATCCAGGGGGCAGAAAGTCCTGCCATGTGTTTCTTCCACCTATGAATGAACTCAGTCAGCCCATTTTACTAATTAGTTCTACCTTCTTGCGGAAGAATTCACAAATCCAAGGTAATTGGAACAAAATACTGAGAGATGACCCATCCCAACTGTTTGAAGTTGTAAATGGAAATGACTGGACCGCTACATTAAGCGCTAACCACAAGCGCTAACCATTACAGTAGTAATCCCGGCAGCCTGTGTGCAGGCTGTTCTGTGTGCAGTGTCTCTCACCCTTGGCTTTGACCCTCCTGCTCTCCCTGGTGCTCTTGAGCTCCGCCTCATAGTGGGCCTTAGACATGTTCAGGCCCACACGCAGCGGCTTCAGGTAGTAGTCCTCGATCTTGTACAGCTCGGTCCAAATCCCCGTCTGAAAACAGCCAGGGGGGTTTACAGAGGGGTCAACGTGGTGCAACGTACCCCGCTTGCTTCTTTAGATATCTGAATTTCGGAGGGATTAACCGAGCACCCCGGCCCGCTCACCTCGTTCTCCCACTCTTTGTCCCGGATCAGCAGGTAGCGCAGCAGGTTCAGAGATTCCATCACCCTACAGAGCAGAGCAGGAGACAGCGGTGTCCAAGAGGGACCTTTACAGACCGTATACCCCAGGCCTGGATCCGTTCAACAACTATCCTTAATGCTTAGTAACAATGAAGGACGATTGTTCATTCAATCCAGACATAAACTGACCTTTACAAATGGTAAATATTTAAAAAATATTAGATTTTGAATGCGTGACACTCAAAAGTTTTCAAGTTCAGCAACCTTCAGAATCAATGAGAAGAATTGTGTTTTCCTTGAAAAAATTAATTATATTAATTTGAAAGTCAGTCAAAGTTATGGACAATGCTGACAGCATCAAGTGTCAGGGCTCTTTAGTGTCAGGGCTCTATAGTGCTCCCAATTTAGGAGCATTGGTTCCTGAGAATTAAAGTATGCTAACTGGAAAAATAATTTGTGAGCACATCTACTAATTAGGTTGCATCAGTGTGCTCCTATACTTTAGAACTTAGCAGAACATGTGCCCCTTGGAGAAAATGTCAGCGTCCTGCCCGTAATTAGACCGCCTGCTGCAGCAGGTTTCAGGTTTCTGGGACGCACCCCACACCCCACAGCGGTGCAGTGCAGAGAGCAGTGTGAGGGGGAAGAGATTCGGGGCTGGGGCGCACCCCACAGCGGTGAGCACAGGGAGCGGGTTGAGGGGGGTGAGGCGGAGAGATTCGGGGCTGGCTCACCTGTCCAAGCCCTGCAGCAGGTCAGTCTCGGGCCCCTGAGGGAGGCTCAGCACCAGCCGCAGCAGGGGCAGCAGGTGGGTCCCCAGGAACCAGGCGTTCCCGTTCCCCGGCTGTGGAAATGCACGACCGCTCAAACACAAACCACACAACGCACGCCAGCGCTCCCTGACACCGTCTCCAAGGGAACCAGGGGCTCCCCCCTGCTACAGCTCCACCTGCTACTCCCTCCAGGAAATAATGGAGATATTCCGTTTCATAGGAGTGCGCTGCTGCCCCGCTCGGTGCCAGCACAGGTAAGACTATACACACTTTCATTTGACTTGGGGAAGAAAGCTGATTTTTGTACTTTCATTTCAAATCATGAATTATTAATGAACGAATAAATCTGCAGCCCACCGTATATATGTCTGTTCAGCATACTTACTGTTTTTGTCGTTTTAAAGCCAGCCCTTCAGATTAGAAAAGTGCTTGACAGTACAAATCAAGCAATGCATACAAAGCTGGACACCCCAATTTCCTCTGTGCAAAAACGTACTTCTACTGTAGGCACTTGAATGTCTTAATTGTAATACAACCATAATGAAGCACTGGAATCCAAGTACAGGACTGGTGCTTTTAGGCCGGCTGCCTGAATGAGATCTAGGATAATTTTGTAATTGACCAAAAGTACAATAAACAAAGACAAACAAAGTATTCTGATGGTCATTAAAAAAAGCCTTATTATCCCCTGAAAACGATCTTTAAAGGATTGCTTCTTGCCTTTAATGCATAGTCGATTTGGTTTCTGATGTTCTTAATGATGTAGCCCTCCACCCCAGCATGGTGGCTGGTCTTCAGCATGCATCTATACAAGAAACAAGAAAGAATGAAATTATTCAGTACGATTTCAACACAACTGGGTTTCTATTTTCAGCAGCGTCTGACATGAAACACAGAGAGAAGGAACATCTGCACGGTTGCGTGTGTCACTGCGTCAATCAAACCCAATCTCAAAATAGTACACAAGAAAACACAGGACAATCTGTCAAACAAACACCATAGAAGAAGCTTTGCATACAGTATCTATTTTGGGTTGGATTAATACGTCAATTGCTATGGTGTGAATAGCCGTGCCACATGTACAGAAAATAATGCTTTGTAGATGATGAAAATTATAATTTTCTCACAATTAAAAAATATCTCCAAAATCACAGTGACCTGTAATGGATGGAACTGAAAGACATTGTCAGGATGGATAGTAATCCCCAAGTCATTTCTCTGCACTGACTAGACATACATCCGTATACAGAAAGTATTTACTAGGTAATATATTTGCTCTGAGGAAAGATCACTGCCCTGAAGCATGAAGTTGCATTAAGGCAGGCCAGAAAACCGCTCACCTGAAGAATTTGTACTTGGCCTCTGTGTCAAATTTATCTATGCTCAGCTGGAACACGGCAAGGCCTTTAGTTCTCTGACAACAAGAGGAAGCAGCTATTACTACAAACACAAACAAACCCCCAATGACAAGCCCATAAAACATGTGATTTGCGGTTATACAACAATGACCGTAACTTCAGGGAAGAATTATGTACGTACCAAATGCTGTATTGGACACAAAGTCATAACTTTCACCAAATTCTGAAATGAAACACAAAGACCACACTTCACTACTGCAAAGATATGAGATTTTTTACAAGCTCTGATTTATAGGGAAACATTGCCCGAATTCAGAGTTATTGTACTTTATTGATCCCGAATGCTTTTACAAAAGCATAAAGGTATGATAGATTTGACAGTTGTAACGCGTTCCACACCTGTGGGACACTGAAAAAGCTCTTCAGCTCAAGGAGGTCTACTGGCAGGCTGCAGTCCTCCACCCTCACTAGACTTTTCTCATACAAGTCCTAAACAGGAGAGAGATGGGGGGAAAAACAGATCTAGAGGCATAAAAACTCATTCAAAATTAAACTTACTTATGCAGTCTGAAACTTCTGGGTGGATTTTAAAGGCCAGCTAGGGTCAGATTATGAAATTATAAACGCAGGAGAAATCATATTATTTGTACTGCCAATAAGTACTTATTAATTAATTTTCAAAGGGCAATCTAATTTGATGTGCTTACATTATGAACTCCCAGGGGTTAATTCCCATTATAAGATAATATTAAAAGATTATGTTTTCCATTAAACTTCAAATTAATTCCAAGCTCCATTACATTAAGCATGAACATAATTACAAGGTTAAAATACTGTAACCCCTCCTCAAAATAGACTTGGGTGTACATAAATGAATACAGGGCTACCGTTTACCGTTTCCAAAATTTGGGAATAATAAATTGCAAAGCATAGTGGCTAAAAACAGCCTGTGTGGTGTGTCCTTACCAGACCCTTGGCCAAGTATGACTCCTCTTTCCTGTCAAAGGGAAAGAACACAAATGACACACTATATCTTTCTTCCTTTGCACATTTTATTAGAGAAAAGGGAAATAACTCTGTGCTTGTTTATAGATGTCCAATAAGTCACTTTACCCGAGGTGCTGGGTACTGTGACAGAGGCCTCTGGATTTCATTAAGCTACAAACCTCCGAAGACACA
Source organism: Conger conger (assembly GCF_963514075.1). Classification (NCBI taxonomy): domain Eukaryota; kingdom Metazoa; phylum Chordata; class Actinopteri; order Anguilliformes; family Congridae; genus Conger; species Conger conger. The sequence goes on from NC_083764.1 coordinate 57,754,135, forward strand.
GAGCCATGTGGATCTGCAGGACCAATCACACTCCCAATTCTACACTATGATACACTGAACCTGGCAGCACATCACTCTGTGAAGACCACGTTGGCATCGACACCAATATTTAAGTTTAACAAACACTATATTTAAGAAAGAAATACAACAAATATAAGAGACGTGTCCTGCCTTCCTTAATCACTGCTGCAATGGATTTGTAAAAGCATTTCCACGACAACCAAGTGATTCTTGTGTAATGTAAATTGATATTGAGAACGAGCATCTTTACTGATGTCTGCTGAAAATGTGTTAAGAGAAATGAGGGTAAGGGTCAACAAACCTGCTCAGCAGAATGTTGATATGCTCCATATTAGACTGAAGGATAAACACAGGGCTGGGGATGAAGCAAAGATATTCTCTTTAAGGCATTTCATCCACTCAGAGCCATGAGTCTGCAATTCTTAGAAAGAAGGCTATGAGATGCTATCTGCAGACGCTTCTCTTTCGACCTTCACTAAAAAGCAAAATATTTCAAGAACAGAGAGCCCAATAAATCATCTTTAGCCATGAAATCAGAGCTGCTACCATGTGATAATAAATGATAGGTAATGTGATTGGCTGATGAATATAAAAACTTGATACTGCCACAAAACACTATTTCTAGTTCAAGCAGTTACACACATCTAATGATGATTAAACTGCACTGAGAAGCTGACTGTGTTTCAGGATATTACCCAGGGTGCCCTTCAAGGGCCCTTGCTGTACCTGAAGACTGCGGGGAACGTCTCCATAGCGATGTGCTGGACGAAGACCAGGTAAGCTAAACAGGCCAGGGAGTCCTTAGGATACCTGACGTCCTCCTCCAAGAAGCCTGGCTCCTCCTTCTTCTTCAGGAGCTGACGGAAGAGGAGGTCAGGCAAGTGTTCTCCAATCCTCCGCAGAATGGCCTTGAGTCAAGAACAAACACACACAGGGGTTTGAATCAGGATGTCTGGTCTGCATCCTGTATCTACTGTAGGCAGAACAGAATTTCCCCATACTATGCCTTCCCTTCAACACTACAACAGTGGAGCTTCACACATATTGTATACAGAAAGCTAGGGTTCTGGCATGAAATCGGTCTGGGAAATCGGTCTGGGAATCGGTCTAACACTCGTAGGGTCATCCCACATTGTTCATATTGAACCATTTACCATCTTCCCTTTTCCTGCTTTTCCGTTTTGATACTCGCAAGTTTTGCTTTGGTGCACATTAAAGACATCTCCATGCAGGTAAAGCCCTGATATCAGGCAGGTTTAATTTTTCACACTGTGTTAGGCCTCACCAGAATCTCGACAGCAAAGTTCCTGAGAGGCGGGTTTTCGGGCACGTCCGGGTCGTTCTTCAGCTGGGCCTGCACAAGTGGCTCGTTCAGGCACTTCATGCAGCTGAAAACATCGCACACAGGGAGGAGAGCTCTCACCATCCCACCTCAACAGCCTGGGCTGAGGGGCAGCCATTACAATGACCATCACTTACTCCCATTCACTACAACGTGTAGTCCATTAACTTTGAAAGGGCACAAGGCTGGCATAATGCTGAAGCGCTGCGTGTGATTTCTGTACAGTCATTTATAAGTGCTGTAGTCGCTCTCCCATCTCTCATTGTTACCCTTTAGCTGCATTTATTAGGCTAACACTCAACACATTAGGCCTCCATACTGCCCATGAATCAGTTGTTCTCAACAACTGATTGATAAGTGGCCCGTGGGGGGCGCTGTGGGGCGGCCTGTAGCGTAGTGGTTAAGGTGAATGACTGGGACAAGCAGGGTCGGTGGTTCTAATCCCGGTGTAGCCACAATAAGATCCACACAGCCGTTGGGCCCTTGAGCAAGGCCCTTAACCCTGCATTGCTCCAGGAGAGGATTGTCTCCTGCTTAGTCTCATCAACTGTACGTCGCTCTGGATAAGAGCGTCTGCCAAATGCCAATAATGCAATGTAATAAGCAGTACGGACCGGGCAGTGGTGGAAAGTCCAGGGGTGATAAAGTAAAATTCCTGCCAAGTGTTTACTCCACCCAGTCAGCAACTAATGAGTTATATGCCTCCTAGCAGCAGCAGAAGCCCATCTGCAGTGTTTCTACAGTCTCTATTCCATTACAGTACATTAATGGTATTTGGCAGACGCTCTTATCCAGAGCGACGTATAGTTGATTAGACTCAACAGGAGACAATCCACCCCTGGAGAAATGCAGGGTTAAGGGCCTTGCTCAAGGGCCCAACGTTGTGTGTGGCTACACCGGGGATTGAACCACCGGCCTTGCGTGTCCCAGTCATGTAACTTAACCACTACGCTACAGGCCGCCCTTACTTCACTGTTGAAAAATGTTTTTCGGTAAAGGTGCTAAGCTAAACACGGTGTTAGCATTAGAGCACAAACGGCTGTATGAAGGGGTCAGGCAGCCACACAGTCACCTACAACTTGAGCAGCTCGCTCCTCAGCTCGGCGTCCGGGGCTCCCGCGTCGGCCCGGTCCTTCTCCACCTCCTCCACGAACGGGCGGACGAAGGCCAGCAGGGCGGTGCAGCAGCGGCAGAGGCCGTAGGCGTCCTCCTCCTCCTGCTCCTCGGTGTAGGGCACGGGCAGCCGGGACACCTGGGCCAGCAGCGTGGAGAGCGCCATGCCCACAGAGGAGGCCTTCTTACTGCCCAGCCTCAGCAGCACTGAGAGGGAGGGGAGGGGGGGAGGGATGAGTCGTGTTCTATTCTTCTACACTAGGGGGCGCCAAAACACGCAATGACGCAGGTTAAGTCCAGAATAATGGTAAATGGACTGCATTTATACAGTACTTTTATCCAAAACGCTTTGCCTCTCATTCACCCACTCATACATGGTTGTTAGGTGTAGATTAGGTGTCTTGCTCCCAGACACTTCGAGATCGAACCGACAACCCACCAACTGCCAGACAACCGCTCTTACCTCCCGAGCTAATGTCACCCCCTCTGTGTGGACTATTGGGCTGTTTCACATATAAAGACTAAGCTTAGCCATGGACTAAATTGAGTTTTGTATTGAATAAGCTTCAATTTACTTTAATTTAGTCTAGGACTAGGCTTAATCCGTTTTTGTGAAACTGGCCCATTATCTATTTATTTATTTCATTGTTCAAACTCTGGAATAGACCTGCAAAACTGTGCAATTTTTGTGATGAAGTAATGCATGACATCATCGAGCTGCGACACTCACCTGTCTGCAGGGGCTGCAGGAGAAGACAGATGGTCTCAGCGATAGTGTCTGGGTGGGCTTCCTCCACTTGCTCCAGCAAAGCAATTAGCAGCTCTTTGGCACTGCAAACCTGACCCAAAATAAAGGTGGTTTAACATCCACAGCACACTAACCTGGAGGATTATTATACTAACCAGTTCAGCTCTGTGAATATACACCCCATTCAATAATTAAACAGCGTAGCATAGTTCTGAGTCAGCATGTGAACATGCTCTAGAGAATTTAAAATTACTTCTGGATAACCAATAAGTGTGCAATTAGCACCCCCTGCTGGAGATCCTGGTCTCTTTCTCGGGTGCCAACTGTATCTCTTGTAGAGGAGTGGACTGAAAAACCATAGTAGAATTACCCCATTACTACAGCCCAACTAAAGTTTGAATTCGTATTTCATACAAATGTACATACCTATCCCATGCATGTATCTCTTATGTTCTCTCAGTAGTTATCCCTCAGTAGGGAAATGGAGGTACACCTATTATTTCAGATCTGCTGGCATATTTAGAGTTTCTAACCTCCAGCAGGTGAGTGAGGATGGCCAGGCAGTGAGGAAGACTCTCCTCCTCCTTCTTCAGGAGTACCTGCACCAGAGGGCCCACGAGGTTCCACCCCATGCTCCTCACAATGGCCTGTAGGACACAGCACACATTCAAAATCCGGCGAAGCAGCTCTTCAACACAACCGAACAAAAACAGCTCGTATCCAATAAGAATATCTTACACAGACATGTACAGCGCAGCAGAAGATACTCTGAACAAGTGCTGGGTTGGATAAAATAACTAAATAAATGACAATAACTAAAATAATCTCGATAAATCTAGGAATAGCTGACAACTGCTGCTGAATGAATGAAGACCAATCACAGGAGAGCTATGGTCGCTGAGAAGACCACGCACACTTATGTGGGCATTCAGTGCGTTTCCATGAGAACAGGAAATTCCACACTTTGCGGTCAAAGGTCACAGAGGGAGGAGATGGTGGAGAAGTGACCACAGCAGAGCAATTGTAATTGTTTTGGAATCAAATACATTTCTGTGTCTATATTATATAGGTTCAAATACACCAGACAAGCTCAGTGAAAAGTAGAAAAGTATTTGAAACTGGAACATGTATGTATGTATTTGGCCCAGATCTGCAGCAAAGTAGCTTATCCCCATCGATACCATTGCACATTTTAAGATGAGGGTTTAGCAACCATGTACCCGTTTGGGAGGCCTACGAAATCTTAGCTGAAACAAGGGTTACAGAAGGAGGCTGTCACACGGACGCACTGCTGAAGGGAACGTTAAGTAGCAGCCATGCCACAGTGTTCATCCCCTCACCGTGACTTCAGCTTACCCTGCTCTTCTCATCCGTGATGATGTCCAGCAGCTGTCTGCTGTCGCCCTGTTCAATGCAGGCTCGCGCAGCGGTCTGGAACAGGTCATAGTCCTCCGGCTTAAAGCTGTCGTCCTGGACAACCTGCTGCTCAGAGCAGAGGCCAATAGAGGATGCCTGTACTGTTATTTCTGCAAGTCACTGAAGAGACACGACCGCACACGACGTCACACCATTTTCATCTTATTACTTACACATCTTTGGACCATGTCATTGAGCTGCTCTAAAGCCATCCTTGTTGCCTTCCACTCCAAGACTGTTCCTCATGAACTATACCTGTGGGGTTATAACGTGGAGTAGTTATAAATATACATGATATACCGTGTATATTATTAAAACGAGGTCTATCCACCTGGTTTTAATAATACAACATTTATAATATCATTTTCGAGAGCAGCAATGATTATTACGAATATAACACCGTCTATTCAGATTCCTTTATTGGAGCGTTGGTAGACAGCCTCGTGTAAATCCCTTTGCTAGCCAGTCAGCAAATGTGCTGGAATAATAGGATTTAGCCAGGGACTGCCTTGGGCTGCTTCTCCTGAACTGTCCTAATAACAGTAAGCCCTCAAGACGAAGACATTTCTAGAATGTTTTATGAATGTGACCTTACAGCAATAATAACACCATTACTTGAATATCTGATTGGCGTAATCATTGTTATTTACTTACACAACAATAGAACAGAATGCAAAACCCACTTGATACAATTCAGTAGGCGCCAGCTAGCAAGGTGCCAAGAGCAATTTGAGATTAGTCAGATAGCATTAGTTATTTAGCCATCTATCTTTAGAGAAAAGCGTTTATGTGTATATGTTGAATTATTTGTTTATTAAACAAAATAAACACATTTCCGAGAAGCGGTCAATGGAAAAACCCGCAAGTACACACTGAGAATATATTATTAGCAAGCCGTGGATTTCGTTACCTAGGCTAACTCCATTCAGGCTCAATCAGTGAAGTATAGAATGGCTAGCAATCTAACAATTGCGTTTTAGAATCACACTGCGTCAACAAACTGTGAAAACAAAAATTTCTGAATAGATTTTATTATTTTGCTTTGGTACATGATGAAATAAAAATGTTAAGACTGTTCAAAGTAGCTAGCTAGATTAGCGTACTTACATCTTTCTCCCAAACAGTAGCAGCGTGTCATTTATTTAGGAAGCGTTCATGAGATTTGTTCGTGGTCGCTTGCCGTAGAATCCTTACGTCACGGGTTAAATGTTACACCAGAAGTGACCGTGAAATAAACAGAAACAAGCATGGATGGCGGACAGAAGCGAAGTAGTCGTTCTCCAAAATCTGGCAAAAAAGGTTCGCTCGGCTGAAATACACTTACACCGTTATTGTCAATGTATAAGTAGCGACACATCTAAAGACACAAGCTTGCCAGTTAGTTAGCTAGCTAGCCAAGAGTCCCATAGATGATGATATGATATGAACTGCCTTACCGAGGCAGCCATCGCGTTAGGCAAAAATAAGTTACTAGTTTTAAAAATGAACTTACAGCAGGCCATCTGTCACATACGTCTATGCGTTTTATTCGTCTGCGTTCTTTTTGATGAACTTTCTTTTTTCTAGTTTCCTTCGCGGAGGAAAAGGCAGTGAAAGCGCAGGCAGCATTGGAAGCAGCTAAAAGGTAAGTTAAGTTTTGCGCTTATACCATGTACCATATATCATTTTCGACCAAGAATAAATATTTCAGCTGGCATTTAATCATCTTGTGGCCTGAGGTCGAAACGAAATGTTGTGACATTGTGTTGGCTGAACACACGTCATCGTATGTTCATTCCATACAGGCATGAGTATAATTCTGTGTCATTTACATGCATTGCACTAACTTGCACGGACTTCGACAACATTTTTATGTGCAATTCATGTATGCAGTGGATATTCACTGAAGCATTTCCAGTTATGTACCTTGCTGAAGAGTACAATTGTAGCATTCCTCGAAGGACTCAAACCACAGACAGTCCCCCTAACCACTATACTACACCACTGCCCGTTACCCTTTCCCGTATTTTAGGAGGGAAGTCGTGAAAGAAACTGTAAGGCAGAAGTTTGAGTTTGAGCAGAGGGCTCTGTGCATCGTGGAGCGTCTCTTGGAGGATGAAGTGTCAGAAGACTTCCTCATCGACTGTGTAGGTTTTATCACCTCAAGCATCATGCTCACTTTATTTTTCTTGCAAACAAAAAGGAAACTTTGCTGGGATATTAGCAGTTGTACCTGTACTGTGTCATTATATAAAACAATAAGTGAGTTATTGATATAGAGTGTGATATAGAGTGTGATATTGGTGACTTGTGATTCTGTATTCTTGTATACCATTCTAGGCCAGGTTTATTACTCCGTCCAACTACCGCGATACAGTTGAGGAGAGAAACATTGCGAGAATGTGTGGTTATCCGGTTTGTACCAACAAACTTGGGAGTGTGAGTCTTCAACAAATTCATGATTATATCACAGGCTTTTTACTTTGGAAAATGAATGTAGACTTTGTAGAATGTTTTTATCCGGGCCTGATTCTCATGTTTATTTTCATAGGTGCCCAAGCAACAGTTTAAAATTTCAACTAAGACTAATAAGGTGTATGATATCACAGAGCGAAAGGTAAGATTTTTTTTATTTTTTATTTGTGAATTGCTTAATTATGTACAAAACGTTGGGCAGTTGTAAAGAAAAAATATTTAGATGCATTTCCGCTAAACGTCAGTTTCTCAATGAAAGTGCATGCTGACATGTCCAATGAGATTGCACGCTGGCATCAGGTTCCCAGTGACAAAAGTGCAAAGAGACCCGTTGATCTTGAGATGGCACCAGGGCTGCCCTTCTGTGTCCCTGAAAACCCCCTTTCGTCTGTTCCAGTGCTTCTGCAGTAACTTCTGCTTCAAGGCCTCAAAGCACTTTGAGGTGCAGATCTCCAAGACACCACTCTGGCTGCGTGAGAAGGAAAGGTAGCGGACCTCGAAAGGAGACTTCCTCTGTGAATCTCATATGAACTTCATTTTCACATGCTCTTCAGAACATGTATTACCTGTGTGAAATTCTGTATGTACAAGGTTTATGCTTTAAATAACTTTTAGTTTATGTGCTTGTTTCCACTTTAAATTTAGGCTGCCCGATGTCAAGCTGTTAAAGAAAGGAGAGAGGTATGTGCGCACATTTTTGTTCAGTGATAAATAATTTTATGCAAGTGCTTTCAGATGGTGGTCGTGATTCACTTCAAACATGCCATACCTTGCAGTGCGTTTGGCTGCACTCCCACTTGAAGCAGTACAACAGCGGTAAATGGTTGGCATTTATATAGCGCCTTTATCCAAAGCGCTATACAATTAATGCTTCTCATTCACCCATTCATATACACACTCACACACCAACGGCGATTGGCTGCCATGCAAGGCACCAACCAGCTCGTCAGGAGCATTTAGGGGTTAGGTGTCTTGCTCAGGGACACTTCGACACAGCCCGGGCGGGGGATTGAACCGGCAACCCTCCGACTGCCAGATGACTGCTCTTACTGCCTGAGCCATGGTGGTGCAGTAGGTCGCACTGTTGCCTTGCTGGAAAGAGGTTCCTGTTTCGAGTCTCAGTCCAGGCCTTCTCTGTGAGGAGTTTGCATGTTCTGTCAGTGTTTGTGTGGGTGTCCTCCAGGTTCTTTAGTTTCCTTCCACACTAAAAAGTAATGTATGTCAGGCTAGGTATATTAGTGCTATTGCCCTTAACAAAGGCACTGGCCTCAGAACTGGAGTTAGGCACTGGCCTCAGAACTGGAGTTAGGCACTGGCCTCAGAACTGGAGTTAGGCACTGGCCTGGGAAATACCCCACAAGGTCAGTAAAGTGGAACTCTATTTCTATGTGATTACGGTGGACTAGTCCTGTGATTGCAGACAATATATATCTTTACAACGGGCACCAGACTACCCTTGAAAACTGTGAAAGTGTCTGGTTGTGGTTACCAAACTGCCTGAATGTAACTGTCACAGTAGAACCACTTCCACTGTTTGAAATAAAGGCACTGAATGAAACCATTTGTATGGCTCTGTGATTGCGAAGTGTTTGGTTGCTTCCAAGTAATTGGGAGTAACCAAGTAACAGTTATTTGCTCTATTATTAGCTTTCCTTGCAAGGCCCTTCTGAACAAAAATAACACGTGTCTGATTCTGCTTAGTTTCATTAATCCAGAGATATTGTGTCATTCTAACAACAGACTATGCAGTTGCTGACAATCACTGATGGTTGTGAAGTTATGAAAGCCAATGAAAAGATTTCAACTATATAATGTATATTTATTTAATATCAGTTTAGACCAGGGGTCCTGGAGAGCCACAAGGATGTGTTTGCTTTCGTTGTTACTCAACACTTAATTGGCCAATGAAAGCAGTTAATTACACACCCCCACCTCCCCTCATCCTGTGTGTTGGTTCTGAATCAATTGCTGATTTTAAGGTGAAAACACAGCACACCCTGCGGCTCTCCAGGACCAGGCTTGCCAACCCCTGGTTTTAGACTGATCCCATGAATTTCAGAATTTGGACATGCTCTGTGAAGTTCATATTCTACATTAGTTTAATTCCTGTTCGGTGAAGAGTTTATTTCAAAGCCTTCCACAGTACAGTGGTAGTGTGGAGGTCTGCCCCCCTGACTAAGCCCCTCCCCTATTCCCTGTGTCCAGTGGCAGCTCGGGAGAGGAGGTGAAAATCTCAGACCGGCCAATCAGGGAGTCGGAGATCGAGAACCCAGAGCCTGCTGAGTCTGCTCACCCCGTGGGCCGCACTGCCAGCGGGAGTGAAAGCCAGGACAGCGACCAGGAGCAGGACTTTGTGTCCAGTGTGGTCACCGGAGGAGGAGCAGGGCCTAAGGGCAGGACAGGGATCCTGAAACACGGCGGGGAGAGGGAGAGGAACGCTGCTACCGCACACACGAACGAGCAGAAGGACAAAGACACGGCGCAAGAGCACACTGCAGAGACGGCCAGGAACGAGGACGGCGACAAACCGCCAGAGAGGGATGAGCACAAGGACCGGAGCAAACCGCAGCAGCCCAATACAGAGGTGGATGAAGAATGCAACCGCACACGTACGGTAACGGACAAACCCAATCAGACTGTGGAGGCTACCACAGACCTACTGAGCGTGTGCAGAGTAGAGGAGACGGACACGCGTGTAGATGATGGCGTCGAGCAGCCTGCCGCTGACTGCACCCCCGTCCCGGGTATGGACATCACCCAGGTGGGCATGAGCAGGAGGGCGGCCGCGGAGCTGAGGAAGCTGCTGAAGGACCCGGCCGACGCAGTCAGGGCTGGCCTGCTAGAACGCCTGAGCAAAACTCTGAGGGAGTGGAGGACTGAGGAGACGATGCGGCTCCTGCATGGGCCCTCGTACAGGCCCCGGGAGGAGGGGGAGGAGGAGAAGGAGGAGGAGGAGGAGGAGCTGGATGAGGATGACCTGGAGGACAGCGTGGAAGCTCCAGCCTCCCAGGGACTGTCCGGAGGGGGCCAGGGGAAGCCCTCGGCCACCGCCCCAGACTACGACACCCTACACAGGGAGACGGAACGGCTCAACCTGAGGGTTCAGGAGTTCTACAGAGGATCCCCGGTGCTACCGGAGGAGAACGGAGAACCGGAGGTAAGCAGTGCTGATGCTGGTCTACAGCCGCTCCGCTGAAATTGCAGAACGTTCATTAACATTCTGTTAATTCAGACCGTAGTAGACTGTGGTTGTTGTCCTTTGCAAAAAGTGTAAACGCACTCTACTCGCCCAGAGTATAAACCAAATGTCTCTGCGACCAGGAATGGATATTGTACATTGTTGGTAACAGCACTGGACTATAAACACTCGGAAACACTGACCGTCATAGACTGTGGGGTCAGTTACACTGACACTCATACAGGACAGACACACGGGTCAGTAACATTTCACCTGGCTGTGACCCGCTACTGTCTGCCGTCTCAGCACAGCCCAGTCATGCAGATTTCACACTGATTGCGTTATTCCTCAAACTCAAGTTAGGGAGTGTGAAATCTGATTTTATCTGTGTATTTTTCTGTGTATTCAGATTGCGCAGGTTCCTTACAAAGTGCAGCAGATCATATCTTTGAATCTTTTGCCGATTTTTCTTTTCCTTTTTCAAAACTTGTAATGTATGGTGAAATCCTCAAGGTAGCACTGTTTTTCACAGTTTGAGAAAGACGTGTGTTCTGTTTATTGACCATACTGTAACATCGCAGACAGTTAATATGTTTTACAGTTATTATATGAAAAACATGCCGTGCCATACTGTTGGATCCGAGATCAATAGATCAATTTGATTGGGGCAGTTCTCACCTTGAGATGACGCGATTAAATTAATATATTGATTGAAAAATGGTCAGCGTATGTTATGGGTTGCGATGGTTGGAAATGATGAAATAATGTGCTTTTTATGGTTATACACTTCAACAGAAGAGTGAAGTGTATTCCTCAATAAGACAATGACATCACACTCCTGGCCTGTTTGAAAGAGCTCACTGGCTGTCCTCAGACGGACACTTGAGAAGATCGTCTGAGATCAGTGACAGTGTCGTGAAACCGGGCACGTCTGTCAGCCTGACAGTCACCCAAAACCACATCCCCTCCGTGTCCAAGCGGTGTCATAGCTACACCGGCCCCAGGGGCCCTTGTTGTCACAGCGGCCCTTAATAAACTATCCTGCACTCTTCTGGGGGCTGAAAGTGCCTTTTAAAGGCAACCAAGGAATGTTCTCTGGAACAATAATGCAGTTGAACCTGAAATTGTAACATATACTCAGTTATTTTTTTAAATCTACTTTCTCCGTGTGTGTGTTTTTTTTTGTTGTTTTTTTTCAGGACACTAGTGGCTGGGATCCTGCGCTCCCATTGGTGGATTCTCACGCCCAGCACTTGATCCAGAAGCGCATTGTTTCAGAGAAGCTCAACAGAAGGTACATGCGTGGTGTCGGCTCTCCAGGAAAACACAGAAATGGAATTGCAAGAATTGGCCATGTCCATTAGAAAGACAAATTAATTTGACACAAGAGCCCGGAGCGCATAATAGGGAGTATGGTGCTAGGATCTTGGGTGAAATTTAAGTGTAATGCCTTATTGGCTGCTGTGGTTCTCGAATTTCAAGGACCTTTTCCATGCGTTCATCTGAGAACAGTATACTGGATGTTTTTAGGTGAATAGAACATTCTGCCCATAAGTGTCTTAAGCTGTAAGTAAATGCTATGGAAAAGTGCCAAATACAAGTGGTTTTAGAAAATTACAAGTGGTTTTAGAAAATGACTGATAGACAACCAATCGCTATCTCAAATGCAACTACTTTGTAGACACACTGACCTCTGTAACTGCACATGGTGTGTTTTGGAAATGTTCTGAAATTGTCTTGTTGCCTTTTTTGTGAACCCCCCCACCCCCACACCCCTTTCCCAAAGCTTAAGAGACATTGTGGGACCCCTGCAACTGACCATGAACAACATTACCACGGACATCAATAATCTGATCAGGACGTTTAGGTGAAATTTCATATCACGATGTCATCGTTTGTCACTCACAGTTAGTTTCCTTGACAAAGCAGAGTGATAGACAAACATGGAGGGTGTGAATTTCTTCTGAAATGTACTGTCCACTTACTGGCAATGTACTGTATTTATCTTTGCAATGAATTACGGGTAATAACACCTATTAAAGAAACGGCACCCACAGGAGTCGTCTGTATGGCACCTCTGGTCACTCCGAGGACGCTTTTGCTAAATGCTGCAGTGTGTTTACTTGTCTACTTTGGAGGAGGATGCTAAATACATTTCTCACAAAAGTTTCTTATCCCAACATTCATATAATAAACAGACACATGCTTATTTCAATGATTTATGCTTGTTTCCAGCTAAGAATAATATTTCAAACATTGAAGATAAGCAGGGTGAACACCCATATAAGGTGTTTTAATAGACACCAAATGCATTTTTGATCTCATAGCTGTCACCCATTTGTTTTAGACTTGGTACACCCAGGCATGGATATTATTTAAAGCCATAATGGCTGTAATATGAAGTACAAATATTTCGCAAACAATAGTCCCACGAGTCCCGTGTAATAAATGAAGATTTATAGCGGCTGTTGGTCTTAACTGGAGTTTGAGGCATGACAGCCGGAGGTGGGCCCAGTTCCAGCTGCATAAAATGCAGGGCCGTGATTGGCTGGGGACTAACAGACAGGAAACTGCATGCCAGTCCACACCGGATTTACTGTGGGTGTGATTAGTTCCCCCCCCCTTACCATTCAAACACTCAGATTGGGCCTGTTTCCTGCTATTATGCCCCAACTGTTCAGATCCACTAAATCTGTGCTTTACTCCTGAAAACAAATGCTGTGCATTTTGGGGTGCAGGTATTAAGTCTCTCACCAAGGCAAGGATTTTCTACCCCGGGTTATACTACGATTATCATTTTCATTGTTGTCAAATCCCATTTTGTAGTCCAGCCAGTCCACTCATGAAACTCAGTAGCTTTTAAAATGATCTTTTTTTGGTTTTATATGGTTTTCATATTTTGTTGAGTTGGTCGCACTTAAGGCTGAGTTGACTTGCTGTAGGTTCTTACCGATACGTCTACAAAATTACATTGTCTTTGCAGAGAATTTGATTAGTTAATTGGTATTAATAATAAATGTATAATTTATTAAACCCGAGAAGTTGCAGTAAGTTACCGATTGCAGTAACTTTATGTAGTGCTGATTAAGTAGTAAAGAACAACATTTAGTTACTGAATTAGTAAAATCCCTTAGTAAAAACCCCATTTCTCTTTCAGGTTTACGAATGCTAATATTATCCACAAAAGCCCAGAGTGGACTCTGATTGCTGTGGTTCTGCTGTCAGTGTGAGTATTCCACCATTAGTGACGATGCATTCAATAATGAAACTCTGCTGTTTTGCCCATCTAGATTAGCAAAACTAGCATCTATTCATTTCCATTAATAATTCAGAAGTTGGAAGTGTTCACTGTTGTATCCATATCTCAATACAGTATCAGTTACAGTGTGCAATTACTCCAGGGTTTGTGTGTGTTTGTCTGTGTACATATTAGCTATGATATTGTCATTAACCGGAGTTCCTAAGTTCAGGCTTTTTCCTAAATTAACCTGACCCTGTTCCTGAGCACTGCTGAAGTGGTGAGAGTTCGCTAAGTGACTAAGCTGTGCTAACCAGTAAAGGCCTAAAAAATGTTTTTGACTACATTTCATGTTATGATCACCCCCTGTTTAGTTCTCCTTGTCCAGTTCAAGTTTTAACATGCATTTTCAGAATTAAAGATTTAACCCTGCCTAGCTAAATTAAGTATGAAATAAAAATTCAGGTGTCATGCTTAACATGGGCAGTCTGCCCTGGGTTGGTTTGCTTTTACCTGGCTCTATGGCATGTGGAGTGGAATGTATTTGAATGTTCTTTGACTTCAATCTCTGTTAAATTAGTGTTCTTTTTTTCATCACATCAGCTTGGCGCATTCAGCGATTTCCAAAATTAGCATCTAACAGAAAAAAAATTAACACCTAATGCGACAACACTTTCATTCTTCGTCAGACGTCCCGATCTCTAAGAATGGTGCAACAGGGGAGTTGCAAGATATAGTGAACAGAGTAAAGCTCAATAAAGTAAATGACTCCACAAAGTCACTCAAACTGTGCTATCAGTGAATGAAGCATTCCCCATTTTATACATGTTCTATCCAACTATCCAGCAGCAAATCAACACAAACATTCTGCTTTCTAAAATGGCAGCTTTTGCAGCTCCTCCATTGAGATTTTACATTGTACTTGTCACATGGACTTGTCTTGTACTTGTGTCGTGTTCGGGTGAATTGTTATAAGCTCAGCTGAAGTCGCCAGTGAGAAGGGTGACGGACCTTTGATATTGTCACTGAACAGACACACAGACTCGAACGCATCGGGTGTCATTTTTATTAGGCCAGAGCTACAGTTTCCTGAGCGCTGCTCGCCTAGCGACGGCCTCCCAGAGTACACTTGCTCATGAGCTGATCTTTGGGCTGGTCAACATGTTTTTATTATGTGACAACATTTCCTCGGGAGTGAAAGTATGCGACAGATGGACGGTGCGGCAGCTGAGACGCGTGTCCGCAGGATTGAGGAAATCTGGGAGCGTTGCTTTCTCCACCCACTGAGCAAACTCATCAATCATGAGAGATTTTACCACGGGCCAGAGGAAGCCCTGAGCAAATATTAGTTTTTCTTCTTCGGTGTTTATAGTTTTGTTTTTCCGACTTTTGCGTCGAGTCGGATTTCAGGAAAACGTGTCGCCCTGGGAGGCTTTTTTAAAAATATTTATATAATATTTATATAATTTTTTTTTTTTTTTAAACGCTGTGATGCAGGGATCCAGTGTATTCCCTTTACAGGTGTCCCAACAGAAAACACTCCATTCTCACTAAGAACCCACCAAGTTTGTACAAAGTATCGCAATGTTCAGACTAGTTTTGCAGTAAACGGCATTAAGCTTTCACTCGTTCTTTGAAGCCCCTGGTGGTGCGGTAGTAATGGGGGTGCATTCATTTCCTTTAGTGTGTGTAAAACGCTCAACCTCGGAAGTCACGGAATGAACCGTTCGTCTGTGTGTGTGAGTGTGAGTGTGTTAGCAGAGATTAGAATGAGCAGCTCCATCGCACCTTGTTTTGTGAAGTAAACCACCGCCGGTGTCGAAACAGCCGACCGAAAAGTCTGCTGCGGGAAGTGGAGCAGGAAGTGTTTAATCAGAAAATGTCAGCACCCCAGCGCAGAGGGGGGAGGGGGCCACTGTGGGGAAGAGCCCCAGGGTGTTTTAAGGCCCCCTGGGGGGGAGGGGTCAGAGGTCACACCGCAATGTTTGAGCTGTGGCAGACGGCAGGTGCGCCTCCCAGGTTTATTAAAGCGGGGAGTGTCGGGATGCTTGGCTCGCGGCGTGGAGTTCCGTGCTGCTCCTGTCTGTGTCAATAGAGCCGCGGCTCTTATCAGGGCCCGATTGGCCCCCTGCTCGCGAGGCTGCTGCTGCTGGCCCCCATGGGAAAATCTCCACCTGAGGGCCTTTACAGCACTGCTTTAGACCGCTGGCCTGTCTGCCTCCCGCCTGGCACGCCCTCCTGAACCACCAGCCTGCCCCGCGGTCCACAATCTAATCCTGACCGTGCCCAGATAATTAACCATAGAGTCATTCAATCCACAATCTAACCCTGACCGTACCCAGATAATTAACCATAGAGTCATTCAATCATTCAATCCACAATCTAACCCTGACCGTGCCCAGACAATTAACCATAGAGTCATTCAATCCATAATCTAACCCCGACCGTACCCAGATAATTGACCATAGAGTCACTTAATCCAGAATCTTAACCCTGACTGTACCCAGGTTATTAACCAGTCACTGAGTGGAGACGGTTTGCCCACCTGGAGTTGTCACACTTTGGCACCTGATCTCCACGGTCCGATGCCAAGGGCCTAAGTGTCTGCTGCACAGGAATGCAGTCCTCCAGTGCAGCAGCAGTGCAGGTCGCATTGGCAGACTGCATGCAGCGTGAAAAGAAACAATGACTGACCGCACACGACATGCACGCTAGTCTGCACTTTGCCAGGTTTACAACGGAGGTTTCAGAGATAAGTCAGGTCTACAAATATAACTGGGGTTCCAAATTGGTAGGCACGTAATCCGTAGCTGTACTGAACACTTTTCATTTGGGCACAGCTAAACATGACACACACTATATGAATGTACAGAAGTAAAGTACCGAATGGCCTTCTTAAAGTAAGCGATCCCAGGGAATGCGAAACGATCACTACTGTACTGTAATATTTACACACACCACATGCTGTTATTTCATCGTAAAATTGGGAGACTGTTAAATGTCCAACTGGTTTCCTGAGTCAACAAATGACCAAGCTGCTAATTTATTGATGCGTTTGTGTCAACAATCGGGATTTTTGTTTTGGTTAGAGCATTGCAATGCTTGCTGAATTTAGATGTATCTGTGGATTGTAGAAGAACTACTACGTTGACCCCCACCTACCTCTGCATTGTTCATGTGGGTGTTTAGTTATGGACTCCTGTTTATATTTTTGATATAGCCAATGACTATATGGAGGAGTGGTGATGAGTGTTCTGAAGGCTTCATCCATGGTATATGATGCTGTTATCTCACCATGTTTATTCCTGTTCTAGAATGTTCTATGAAGCTAGCTGAAAATGGTAAAGGGTCTTCTTTTAATGATTGGCTTTGAACTGAAAATGCACTCAGTGGACACATTCTACCTTGTTCTTGGTTGCTGTTGCCATCATCTGATTTCAGAGGGCCAGTTTGTGTCCATTACAGGAATTGCGTGAAATAATGATTTTATCGATGCCAATGATTCAATTTTAATCTCTTAATTTGGCATGTTCTTGTGGACATGTACAGGAACTGGTGCAAAAGGCAGTGTCAAAAAGGTGTACTGAACTGTTAATTACACAAACAGACTTTCCGCTCACCGTTTCGCCCGTGCCGGCTCCTGTTGTTATTTTCCCTCTTTCTCTCTCTTTCGCTCTCTCTCTCTCTTTCGCTCTCTCTCTCTCTTTCGCTCTCTCTCTCTCTCTCTCTCTCTCTCTCTCTCTCTCTCTCTCTCTCTCTCTCTCTCTCTCTCTCTCTCTCTCTCTCTCTCTCTCTCTCTCTCTCTCTCTCTCTCTCTCTCTCTCTCTCTCTCTCTCTCTCTCTCTCTCTCTCCTTTCCTCCGGGTTCATGAATAATTTGTGCTGGTAGCCTGGTCTGTCTGATGGCAGATGTGCAGTTGGCTCTGTGCTCTTTTGTTCCGAACAGGTGAATAATGAATAAAGCTGTGCAATGTAACAGCAGATCCCTTCACCTTGGAGATCCCCTTCCTCACCCCCACCGCTTTTCACTGGGGGGGGGACCACAATTAGAAATATTTCTCCTGTACAGCTTTAATGGCAGGTACAGTTTATTTGTACAAATAGAGCTGCAACTAGTTTCCCATAATATCTAAATCTACAATACATGAACTGCAGCCTTGCTGCACTGGGCCAGTGACTCACAATAATTCTTGTTTCTTTTTTTAACTGCATTGACAGTTTGATGCCTATTATTTAGTAGCATATGTTATTGTAGTATTTCCGGTTAGCATTGGTTCAGTGTGAAAAGTGTACTGAGTGGATGCGCTTGCTAAATCCCTCTTGGTAAGGGTGTCGTACATACCTGAATGTTATGTAATGTAGAGGAAACCATATCCTTTGGTGTTTTGGGAGAAGATGATTGCTCCCCAGGGAATATTCTGAATAAGGACGTTCATTCCTGTGTGTTGCTGACTTTGAGGGTGTCGTATGAACAATGTAAATGTGTACATGTGTAGATTACAATAATATTATATAGTCAACTTCCTATTTTAAAAAATATTTTTTCTATTTAATTCTGCAGATTTGAATCCTGCGTCACTGATACGCTCAATGTAGGGAGCACTGCTGCTATAGCAGATGTACTTTGATGCACATTATTCGTTTTACCCAAAACATCGATTTCCGATTTTCTTAAAAAAGGTAACCTCACAAGCCTTAAGCACTGACCGTGCATTTAATGAGTGTTTAGTTACAGTAGCCATCTAAACACTATTTGCCAATTCATGCAGTTCCTTTGACAACCAAGTCCATTTTTAGTAGCCTCCCTCAGTTTTTGAGGTTGATTTAACTTTGTCACTCGGTGGAAAGACTGGTTCCTGCAGCATAACGCACACTGGCAGCATACGTTCACAGGTTACCATGACTGTATGTATGTAAGAATTTTACACATACACGCTATAGATGCCTAACGCAATTGGGGTGCTTTCCCACCACTTCTTTCTTTTGAAACCGCTTTTAGAATTTGGTTCCATGTCAGGGATTGTGTCGTTGGACAAGGTGCCGGTTTTTTCGGTGGTTAGCGCCACAGAAAAACGACACAGTTCAGCTTCAGGTCGGCTCTGAATAACCACTGCGATGATAAAACTGGTAGGATGCAACGCTCGTCTTTCTGCCGAGGCTCCTGTCCTGTGGGTTTTTCATACAGCAAGCGCAAATGCACGGTTGCACCTTACTCTACATTATATTATTTGAACTTTACCACACGTCTGAATGTTGCCATCCTGCTTCATCCCGCAAACAAATCATCTCCTCAGAACTGCTGGCGGTCCTTTCTGCGAAATCCGACATTTAGCATATTAAAAATAAACAATGAGCTCCCTTGCGTGCAATCTGTTTACTGCTTCAGGGGCTGGCAGGTACAATGGTGACGTCCTTATCCAGTCCTGTTTGCCAGATGTTGTGGGTCCTTGATTGAAGCCAGCCAAGTTTTTCTTATCTGTGAAACCACAGTCAGATGTGTACTTGTGTGATTTTTTTTTTTTTAAACTTATTTTGTGGCATCAGATTGCTGACGTCAATAAGAGCCTTTAGAAAATGTATTTTGGCGAAACCTTGCATATTACTCGAGACTAATGAATCGACACAAACCGCATGTTTTATTTTATTTTTTTAATGCATATTTGGAATAAACTCATTGATCAAATTGAGTCAGTGTTTGGCAATCCTCCATACTTTATCACTTACTTTGACGCAGAGAAGGCAGTTCCTGTGAGTTCAGGCAATTTTCACGGGGAGAAGACCATGTTTATGCAAAGTATGGACACAGCTCTGTTGCAGCTCCTCAAGGGTATACAAATTAAAAGGATACTCTATCTTTTTGCCCAACATTGTCTGTTTTTTATACATTGTGTGTTTCTATGTATGTTTATACGTATGTGTAATTTAATGTATATATTTATGTCATGAAAGCTATCTGTCTGTTCCAGGTTGTCAGACGTAATCGTGCTATTGCAGGAGTCACTGGAGAAGCCCTCCGCCATGCAGTATATTTCCACACTCATGGCAGAACTGAGGCTAACGGATAGCGACCTCCACAGTCTAGTGCAGCTCTTCAGAGTTCGAGCTAAGTGAGAAGAGAACCCTGCACGACCCTCCGTTGCCGTTCAATCAATGTCACCAACCGCAACTGGATCAGACGGGTTATGCACTGTGATGAACGTTGCTTCCTCTGCCAAATTCAACATTACCCCTATCAAAGCTGTCTTTCAATAAAAATTGTATGAACTAGAAATATTTTTTGCTGATATCAAGTTGTTCTTTAAACCGTTGCTTTAATATGTTTTTCAGGATAGTCCTATAGCTTACGGACCAAAAAAAAGGTAGTGTTATTTAAATTTTTTCTGGCATTGCTGACTTGGAACAAAGGCGACGGTCTAGACGGATTTTATTCAACCTTTAGTTCTACTTTGTCCGCTAGTTTGGCCTGGAATTACTCTAAGAGGTTAGACGTGTGTGTGCTTCTCTCTCTTTCCCCGGAGGGTCCTTTGATAACAGGTTTAACATCTCTGGCACAAAGTAAAAGGCTATCCAACTGTAAAAACGGCATTGTTCTATTTGCACCCTGTTTTACAAAAATAAGGCGCTACCCGTGTGTTGAAAGTAAAAACATAGGAGCCATCTTCAGCCCTGTGGGATGAGAATGCGGCTATAATTAGTTTATGTAGGCTATAGAGGAACTGTATTTACGACATGGGGAGACGTTATTGTCAATACAACCACCACGACGCGCTGGTTATGCGACTCGATATATTTTGCATTTCCCTGTCATGGGCTATAATAATCTCTTTTTTCTTTTCTTTCTTAACTACTATGAATCGTAAATATAACCGCTACATTTTCAGTTTCCTCGAGATTTCATAATAATGGAAGAACATAGATTCTTTTTAGAAATAAAACCCTCTTTTAAGAAAAAGGTTCTTGTTCAATAGCTTGGGGCAATTGAAAAATTCATAAAGCTGTAAAACATATAGGCTATATTCAATCAAATTGAACCCATCAGACCCATTCTAGTGTAACAAAATTAATATCAATAGATCTTGGCGGCCAGCAAATATGCATGCTTTTGTTGTCATTAATTTGCTGTGGTGGATGGAAAAGACTTGCCAAAAACATTTAAATGCGTAGCTACCGTGTAAGAAGCAAATGTTTCAGCCGATGAACTGCGAATCTTGTACAAGTTCTATTGAGAAGTGTCGGTGAAAAGGCATTGTAACGTCTATGAATTTATTTCGATTTTTTTTTTTTTTTTTTTTGTATTTTTTTTTCCATAAGACAACCAAACATCCAACTGGAAGCAGTTGCGTTATGCGTCATGGAACGCATGGTTATTGGCTAAACTCGTTGAGCTATCTATAAGGATATCAATATAAATATAGGTTACATGAAACTGTAAGCTATATCTGCTATTGAGTTATCAAGAAGTAAAAACAGGGGTTCAATAAAAATAGTAAATAATTTGGATAGGCAATATCCATGCCAAAATATGGCATAATGAAGCAGATATCGCTCATCAAAATATCTAAGAAATAAATCAGTACTTTGTGAAAGTTTATCCTCCGAATAAATCCTCCCTTTAAACAACCATCAACCATGTATGCTTTCCACTATATAAAAACGGCAAAGGCTGTCGATCAATAATGATTGTTTACGAAATGGTGCAATAAAGGTGACGTTGGGTCTCTGTTTCCTTTAGGCTACAATAGGTGCATATTACACAATTGATTTACAAGCCTGGTGTCTGAAAATATTTGGCTGGGGCCAGATGTTTTGCGTGAGTGGATGGAGAACTCGCATCGCATAGTGATTTTGGTGTATGTGGTAACATTATATTGAACTGTCGTTAAAGGAGACGAGTTTCTAAACACCTTAATCTCTTGTTTTAATTAATCCATTACGTTTTAAACTTAACAACTATATTATTGATGAATAAGTAATGGTTATGGTTCATTCCTTGTTAGAGACCGGGAAAATAAACGAATTAGTATAGTGTTCATTTAAATCTGTAAAAATCCATGCTCCTGTCATGCTGCTTGTCCCATTTATAGACTACGCTTTGTTTTGTTTTTGTTAGTTTATGTGTTTTTCATATGTATCCCTGTGGCTATTTGAGGTTATTCAACCGTTGATGGTGGAAAACTCAGCCTTTTCGAGACTCGCTCTACACTAGGAACGCCACAACCTTTTGCTATTCTGTGCTTTCAGTAGCTATACCAAATGGCTCGCTGGGGGTTACATTAAAAATTCATATCTGAAACAAAGGTGTACGGTCATAGCTTTTCTTTACTTGGTTTGTGTTACCCTGATAAACAAAGGCTATTGTAATGACATTAATGAATAATTGGATGTGGAATCGACATTAATGTTTAATACTCTCCATGCAAATCTAAGATCATACTGGACTGCAGCCCTGTACAGAATTGTGCACAGGCGGTCCGGACTAAGACTGAGTATTTAAGAAAACTCAAGAATTTTTAAAGGAATTCATATTGTATTGTAATATTGTAAAAAAATAAATAAAAAAGAATAACTGTTCCTCAACTGCATGAGAAATTGATGACAATGGGTTTCTTATTAATATGAACAAATGTAATGCATATTAACGTATTGATACATTTCGATAGAATACATTTGATAGGATGAAGGAAGTTATATTTTTTAAGTATTTTCCTGTGAAATCGACAGAGTAATGAGTAATGAGACAATATTGTATGCATTATTTTAATTTATTTAAAAGATTGTCATCAACAAATAAAGTATGAGCAATAGATCAGAATAAAAATCACGTGTAGGCCTATATACATTATGACCATATTTTTTATAATCTAATGGCCTCATTCCACTCAATCTAGCAACACAATTCATTATCTTATTTTATTAGAAACCGTATGACCACATGTAATATATGAGCTTCATTAAAATACAAAAGTGCAAACGTAGTCTTAAATATATATAAATTGTGATTTTCTTTAAGGAAAATTAAGAAAAGAACGGTGCAATTAGACACACACAACACATTTGATATTAAACACTGAAAAAGAAAATTCGGCGAATGCGGTTTACCATCTTTCAATGTTTTTACCTAAACATAATCTTTCCACTCTTCTGTAGTGACTGTTTTGCTAGCATTTGAACAGCCCTGTTGAAAACAAATGGCATTCTTTTAAAATGCGGTGATTTTCTTTACGCGATTTCCTCCCGCGGCTGCTGTTTTAGGATATACAGCGTCCCTGTTCTCAGTGGTTATATTGCCTCTCTAATTATTTATGTAACAATATTATGGGTTCAGACACGCTCTGCTGGGATTCAATCGTTTCGTTATTTGGTAAAACCCTCATATCACCCAGCTGAAAGAAACACTCTCTATGCTTGATGTTCACAAAACGCAACACATTACGCTTTGGTTAAATCACTGGCGAGTTATTGCGTGGATTTTTTTTACAATCCGAGGGAGAGTGTTTTACCAAATATGCTCTTCAGTCAGTGTATTGCCCTGCACCGCGTATGAAATAGGCTAGTGTTTGGTGTGACAATAGGCTACAGGTACACTTTCATCTCCACAGTTTCCCTTTAGCGATTGCTATTGTTTGCTTATTTTATTCCGTGTTGCGTTTCTTTGTGTCTTCTCAAGTCTACTTTTCTCTGGAATCCTTTACCGCAGAGGTCGCAGCCAAACGGTTTGAAGCCGGTGTGTTTCCGACTGTGAGTTATAAGATTTGAGCTCTGACTGAAGGCTTTTCCGCACACCTGGCACTTGTGTGGCTTCTCACCTGAAAACAAATCAAATGGTCAACAATCACATCCATAATCGCCAAATCGACCGTTATAAAGATCACGCATTTGTTTCACTTTTTTACACTCCAAAGTGTATTTGCCTTAGCAGCCTAGCTACATGCCTATAGGCTAATAGCCTACTGTAATATGGAATCAGTTGGCCAAGCGCATTGATCCAAATTGGCGATTAAATGCCCCATCTCAGGAGTAGGCTTTAAAATTCAAAAAGGCCGATTGTTCCAGCCTTGATTTAAAAACTCTTCAGGATCACTGTAGGCTAAAATGCCGATGTTATGCACCATTTTATTTATGCTACTTGGCATAATATAGGCTACTATGCCAGCTATCTACAAATAAATCGAATCTTTTCATAAAACGAATCACCGCGTTCCATGGCTCCCTGTCACTTCTCAATTGCCTATAGCTATACAGAAAATGTAACTTTATTTTTTTTCCTTTAAAATAGGCTATACATATTATTTTGGTTACATCTAGGCATACATTGTAAGATAATATCGTGGTAAACACATGACCGCTGTGTCTGTAGTGAATGTTTTGTCTTGTGACCACTATTAGGCCTACCTGTATGAATGAAGGTGTGTTTCTTCATGTCTGACTTCTGGTGAAATCGTTTACCGCAGTACTGACAGGGGTACGGTCTGGTATCGGAGTGAATCAGCAGGTGAGTAGACAGAGTGGACGACCTTTTGAACGTTTTTCCGCAGATCTTGCAGTCAAAACTTCTCTCCTGAAACGGTTATTGAAAATAGGCAATCTGTAATTAACTAACAATTACCAACTTTGCAAATTGATTTCCGATTGTAGTAAATCATTCATTAATAGGGGTGTAAATCAATGAATCCTAAAAAAATATATAATCGTGGGAAAACAACCGCCTTAATGGTTACCTGAGAGTGAACGGCTTTATGTTGCTCCAGGCTGACCGCGTGCCCAAAGGTTTTCCCACACATGTCACACGCGAAGGGTCTGGTACCACTGTGCGACCTACGGACGTGAACCTCCAGGCCATGCGGTGTGGAGAACACCTGCAGAGAAAAAGTAGCGATTTCAGATTTCAGTTAACTATATGAGAAAATATACATTTGTGATGGAATACATCGATATCGCTTTTTTCAGCACATTCACATGTTTGCCCCCCACAATAACCTAGCCCTACATTTGAAGAATGTAGAAGAAAACACTTTTCACATTTCATCAAAATAAACAAACTTCAAAATAAATAACGTTGAAATACTGACACGGACAAGTAGGCTATGATTAGCCTACAAATGCACATGCAGTTATGCACTTGATTGAATTTGAATGTGCCTACCTTGCTACATTTGATGCACTTGTACGATCCGTTCAGCAGGAGGGTGTTGCAGAGTACGTCCGACTCTGCTTTGATTTCCGGAGCCTTGTTGTGCATGCTGAGGTCCGAATATAGTCTGGGATTGGTGCCCCTTTCATAGAGCCCTGTTGCTGTGCAGTAATCGTTGTAAAGTCCTTGATCCCGTTCAGTTAGCGCGGAGGCTTCGGCCCCTCTTTCCCCATAAAGTCCCAGCGTGGGGCTGCGGTCCAAAGTTATCGGGTGGTGGTGATAAGATTGCTGTACGAGGTTCCTGAGCTCGGATCCGGAATAATTGCTCCAAGCATAGGGTCGGAAGGGTATGGCGAACGGCTGGGTCTCATCGACTGAAGGTGTGAATGACTTGTCCGAATCTGCTGGAAAAACACAGACATCACGTCATTTCCTAGCATACTGATATTTATAGCGTTTTACTCTACGATTTACTATTCTTATATCCCTGCTTCATATCACAGTCTATGCAATATTGCACTGGAATAATGGGATATCATATGACCTGCGCTTGTTATAACATTCCATTTGGAGTCGTATAGGTTCATCGTTGGTATGCGTATGCGCTATAAATGTGAACTTATAACTTAAAAAATAGTTAGCCTGTATCCAACACAAAACTTAACTATCTAAATAGACTATAATGTAGATGTAATCTATAGCCACGTTTTAGACGTCCCACGTTTAGTGTCAATGAAACGTGATGAAGTTCGGTAAATAAAAAGGCGAACCTGGTGAGGCAGAAGGCGACGGGGGCCTCCAGAAATCGTCATAGTCCGATGACCGGCCGCACACGCTGCCTTCGCAACTGCCCGGTGACTTAGAGGACAGGTCCGCGGTGTCCACCATATGAGACTCCGGCGAAACCCTGCCCCGCGCATCGGCGGCCAAGGCGCCGGAGCGGTATCCGGACACTTCAGGAGTCTTGCTTTCTGAATGTCAAGATGGAGAACCAAAGATTAAATGGAAATACGTAAAATATAAAAACACAAATATCAATGAAACATACATATACATTTAAATGTTTAATAGAAATAAATGTTTTGTTACAATTTGCGTAAAAGTCTCTTCAGAAATTATAATGAGGGTATAGCCGTCAAAAATGTTTAAAGGAGTTTAAACGCCAAGTGAAATGTGCATGACAAATGCAAACATTCCAAAGATACAATGCATGTAATTTATTGATTCTACTAAATTAATGAAAGTAGGCCTACGTAGACATAAACTAAATTTTAATTGTATTAAATATGCTCCATACCTGCGCATATATGAGCTAATATAGTATCAAGTCTGCTGTAGTCATCTTCAAGGGACCTTGGCTGATGGTAGCTGTGAGCGCGCTTGCTCTTCACCAGGAACGACCTCGGCATCTTCACTGCTTGTGAATCTCACGCTTTAGTTCCAAAATCTCTCGGGACTCCAACCTGGTGGTCCCGTGGAGCAGACAGCACTCTTTTACCTCTGAAAAGATTTGAAGACCGTGGGTGAATAACAGCTCCAATATAAGGCACTCTTGGCAAGGGATGGGGCGTGCACAAACCCACTGGATCGTTTACCAGGTGTTATGGGGACAGGTGCCTGCAGTGGTAACCATCCCACAGGCCCCGAGGCTTGTGATTGGTCCCTCCAAAAACAAACGCGAGCCCTGTCAGATCCTACTGTATTACCGCAGGGAATTTAAACTGATGGCAATCTGGATAAGTGACACACTGCTTTATCACTTTGTTACTCAATCCTGCAGCACCACGAATTAGAGGAAATACTGAGGAGGGTGTGTGGGGTAGGTTACTCATTTTACCATATAGAACAGGGCTGACCGCTATACTTCCTTTTACTTTTGTACATTTTTAAATTTTATTTAAGTTTGTTCTTCGGTAGATAAGTAATTAAATAAAATGTTAAAAGCGAGCAAATTTATTTCAGCATTGACAAAGTACTCACTCCAAGGGTAAAGCGTGGGTCTTCTCAGAAACTTGGCATCTCTGTATTACTGGATTAAAATATGCCTCTGAATGACATTATTCTCAATTTAAACGTAGGTGTTATAAATCATAGAGGGCGAGCATTGGAGCCTTTTGGTATGAATATATAGTTAACTGTACACAACTAGCATAATAGATCATCACTTAACTAGATCGATCATTCGTTCCGTGTCCTGACAAGTCGCATTTTTCAGTCCAATTATACAACAAGACAGCGTCCTTTTTTATTTATTCGTTTAAAAAGTTTAAATCTCAACTGATATTTTATATTTTGATCATTTAAAATGCGTAATAACATTATAATACGTGCATTAATAAGATTCACAATATATTAATAGACCAGTATCATCAGTCTTGAGGCTGGCACAAAAGCAGCAATGAAGCCAATGAATTTAGCAAAACAAATTGTTTTAATTATTTGTTTAGATACGAATATGCGATTACATGCGATTTTATATACCCAAAAAGCATATAATTTTAGTAAAACAAAAGTGGATAGGAGACATTGGTTCACCCACATGATGAACGAGTCCCACCTCTGCAGTCTCGAGTTACATCCTGTATTACGTATGCAGGAGTAAACAGAGCTACCTTGTCTGCGGCTCCCACTGACTGGGCGATGACAATATCCTCTCTAA
The DNA here is from genome assembly GCF_963514075.1 of Conger conger. Lineage (NCBI taxonomy): Eukaryota > Metazoa > Chordata > Actinopteri > Anguilliformes > Congridae > Conger > Conger conger. Next base: position 57,781,434 of record NC_083764.1, read on the forward strand.
TTATACACATAGAGACTGCATTCACGTTACACGACAGACTGCAAGCAGGGACCGAAGCTATTGCGTTACACAGCTGATCGTGGCGCGTGCCACTATTCTCATCCTGCATTGAACTGGGGTCCGGGTAACTACACCTGTTCCAGCTAAAAAGACCAAAAAAAAATTTTTTTAATGGTTAATTACCCTATGCTGTGTTGTTTAAATATACTATTAGGCTATGGCTACATAATGCACAGATTTATTTATCCTATTTATTTTATATTATGCATTTTGCTTTTGCGGGTATGTGCATAAACACTAGCGTGGCGATAAGGAATATCTTACTGCACTTAAGGATGCTAACTTTGTATTGTAACTGAGTGTGATAGCTTCCGGATTGCAAAAAATATATACATAATTAATAGGGATGGACATCATCATATTGGTAACTTGCACTTGGGAATTTGGAACATCACCTGGTTGACATAGTACAACCTTGAGAACAACTCTCCGTTAATCTCCCACGCACTGGAAATCAAAACCATCTGATGATAACACAGAGACACAATCTTCTACGACACTCAGGAGATCAACGTGTGCCCTCTGTTGATGATTTTAAGTCATCACTATTCGTGGAATCCCACGCATACATGTATATCCACAAACATGTGTATTCTGCTCTCTTTTTCACGGTTTGGATAGGACAGGAGCAATCCCTTTCAGAAACAATCATACGAGCCCCCGAAGTTTTAAAACATATATTTCTTATCTTGTGCAGAAAAGAAAAAAAATTCGGAACTTTGGGCTCCGTAATATCACACTTGTGCATGACTCCGCAACGTTTACGTATATTAAAATACAATTTACCCTTATATAAAACTAAACTGCGAATATCAAAAAATGCTTAGACTTGTATCGTTTCCAGGAACGTTTAAACATTTATGTCCTTATTTGTCGACAAGCTTATCTTCCCCAAATTTGAAACCAGTGCTCTCGGTGTGAAATGAAATCATTGCTCATTGCACTCAAGGTTTTTTGGCAGTCAAGATAGCATCCGTTACAATAAACGTGGGAAAGCAACATGCCACGGCACCTGGGATTCTTTAGATAACACAGTAGAAGCACGTGTAAGATACTCACAAAGACGCAGCAATTTATCGCAAACTTTCTTTCTCTCTGAAAATATATTTAAGATGTGTAAAATGCCTTGAATCAACGTTAGGAAATGCATGGCCGTATTTTGCGTTTAAGTGAAACTAATTTGGTTTAGCCTGTAGGCTATTTCCACACTCGAACTGTCTCGATGCGAGGCAGTCTGACATTTCATAGCTGTGCCAATCAGTAGTTAATAATATAAATCACAGAAATGAACATGCAATATTTGGTTCTAACTGCCACGGTATTTGTTTACATTAGTATACGCTTTTTCTCACAAAATTTAAATGCTCTTGATTTATGTTAATAGGTTTATAGAAAATGTTTCTATCGTATAGACTTCATGGGGAGTAGCATGGGCATAGTTAGTCAGATGCTACAGCTCGACGAGCAATACCTTAAATAGATATTAAATAAATAAGTCTACTTAATCAACCCTCTTCGAGGTACACAGACGAGCCATTTTACCACCTATGATAGTTATTTTGGAGGAACGTGCCCATAATAACCGTGTCCTGTTTTGCGTTATTGACCTCATTAAAATTCCACATGGTACTAATCAACGCTTATGATATAAATCTTTCCAGCGATACGCCAACTTACCTGTGAACCTGTAGGTGCCCACAGTACTCTGGATCCTTCCGAATAAGCAGGCTTAACGGCCCCATGTGTTGTCCCATCTGAATATGTAGCTCCAGCGGTTCAGCCCCTAAACCGTGAACTTCCTGAACGTTAATGCAATACGTTTCATAAGCAAATAGATGCGCCCATTTTTGGGGTTTCTAAAATCCAATCTCAACTTTCACTTTAAACATGGGATTATAAACAATGAGGTCACATAATAATGTAGCCTATGGCTATTTGGTGTTTTCTCTTAAATTAATGCAGGGAAACACTCAAGGTTTCGGAGCAGAGATTTACAGACACGCGGAAAAATCAGCTACACAAACTTTGTATTATTTTAACAAGCCCATTATGCGACAGTAACCTACATTCATTCAGAAATATCACCGATGAGATTATCATGCTGAATTGAAATTGTGTTACAGTTGTATTATTAGTTTAATCACTTCTATGGAGTTTCACCTTTTTTTTCGTTTAAGCACCCCTATAAATGTTATATGATAATTCAGGTAATCGGGGACAATGAAGACGAACTCAGGGTATAGAATTGGCAATACTAGTGTATATTTATGTTAGTTTTCTTATTTTGAGAAGGTAACATTTTTCTTGCATCGTATTCATGTAGTGCTTAGGCTACAGCATCTGCAAAGAGCTACACGATCACTGGTGTCCCAGGGCAACCATTTGAGTGGACAGTGACCGTTTGAACGGAAGAATCGGTTATGCACAGACTGTGTCCTGCAAGAGCTCCGGCATAATTTGAAGGAACGGATTTAGTTATTTTCTCATTTCCTTTTCGACGCAGGAGGTTTTATATTTGGACTTGTAGGCGGAGTTGTGGATTCAACTGCCTATCAAAAATGTAAAAAAATATCCAAGATTTATTCTTAGCAGGGCATTTATACACAACACTCCCAGTAAATTACTAAACTCATCCCATGCGTAAATACAGATTTATATTTCTCGACTGCATATCGTGCAGTTCCATACAGCTTCCGCATAAAACAATTATGCGCAGCCTCGCATTCACCAGTGTTTCCTTTTCAAATTGCAAGAATAAGATGTCCATAGCAAATGCACATTGAACAAGTGAAGTCGGTCAGCTGAAAAGAGTAGCGTTATAACGAGTGGTCCTGGTCTGTGGGGTCTGTGAGGGGCAATGGATGGTTACGGTCAGATTCGGGCGCCCAGGTAAAGGGAAAAACAGCGGTCACGTCTGCCAGGTGACGTTCTCAGGGATTGAGTTTGGAGAACACCCTTGAGAGGCTAAACTAACCATCAGGCCTCAAACTACAGTAGCCTCTAGTGTTACTCAAGGCATTATAAACCACTTATGCAAAGTAAAGGTACTTTAAGCAGTTGTGTAGGCTATTTCATACAACAGAGCTTGGCGAGTGTTAATTATCCAAAATATTGAGATTAAATATAAATTGTTCAGTCCAACTCAAAATGACACATCTGCATTTATCAGAGAAAAAACAATGAATTAATTAAATTGGTAATCCTAAATTACATTATTTTCCTCAACCCCATTTTAGAATGACAAACTCCCAATACACCAATTTACTTCATTTCTAAGTGAGCAGGTAGGTATAAAGCAGTGCACTCTCAGTGATTTGAGTCAATGGTCCCTATGATTACAGCTGATAATAGAAAGTCTTGGGAGCTGAGTTTTTTTTATTTTGGTTGGTAATGGGTTTCACGGTGAGAAAACAAATTGGTTAATTTAATTAGCAAAACTAACACAAATCAGTTATAAAATAGAAAAATATACATTCTAGTCAGTTTAAATTAGAAAAATCTCACCCACTATCTGCGTAAAAAAACAAATTAGTTAATCGAACTTGAATTATTTTTCAAAATTTCACCATTGTGTGACACCACGAAGCAGGAATATTGACTGCGTGTATCAAGCTAGATGGCAACTAATAAGACAGAAGAACAATTTGATTAAATAATGCCATTTTTATTTTAAACATTGCACACATAGTGTTTTTTTTAAATATGCATTTTGAAATGTGTCCAACGGATAGTGTTGCCAGGCCGGTATTTGTCAAACCGATGGTCCTCTCACACTAGCAGTCTCTGTCCTTTTCTCTATGGAGTGGACTGACTAGACTGCAGAGATCATCGACTCATCATCATTATGCTCTAATCTGGCCTACTTCAGGGGTTTTTAATCGCTTTAAGCGGTTATGTGTCCAGAGATGGCAGCTAGAGGACTCCAGTAGTCTTAGGTCAGACCCACACGGGTCAGGGTTTTGCCTAGCTGGGACCATTGTTATGAAGCAAGTCATTTTCACTGCACAAAATGGCCGCCTGTCATCGATGAACAGCAAGGACCTGAGAAGCCCAGGCCACAGCTAATGGACACATGCATGATAGAATTAAAACATTTATCAGTCAAAGACATTCTGTCCACAGTCTGACCGAGTGAGAAATGTTGTTTCCTTTATCAGCAATGCACATCTGCATTTAGTTTAAAAACAAACAAAAACAATATTTACATGTGTAAAGGAATAAAAGTGGCCATCGTGGCTACACAGTATTCATCAGTTTGTTCTTTAAATATATATTTGATTTGATTTGATAAGCTCCCTTTTCTACTGTATCACAGTAAATAATCCCTTGACTGTCGTAGGTCGTGTGTAAATAGCCGTCTCATACACGTACAGTACATACTGAAGATGAGCACTTCAGGTATAAAATCAGACCTACACAAACGCATGGAGTGTCAAGTTTACTATCCGGTATCTTAGCATACCTGGATATGATTTACTTTAAAACTGACTCATGATTTTAATGAGCCAGGAAAAAAAACAAAAAACAAGTGTGCAAAGAAATTTAAAATGGGGGAGGGGGGGTCATTAGAAAACACATGAGTTTGTGGGCATTAGTTTATACTGAAACTTGCATGTCCTCATTTAGCAAACCGCTCCAAACCACTACTGTTACGATTGAGACCTCATCATAGCCAGTTCAGAGCACGCCATGATATGTACAGATTAAACAGAATGCAATATCAATGACTGCTCAAGTTAAATCAACAACTGTACATTAGTCACCTCTAGAGCTCCATGTCTACCTGTTGCATACATGCACACAATACATTTTCTGGCAGTCTCCCATTCAACCTTATAGAAAATGTCCATAAATAATATTTGCATACAAAAACACTTTTGCTTGCTTGAATCTCAAATCTTTCTTCACATGAAATCACAATGCATTAACGAGTGAAATGTCCCTTTAAAATGAATGGTTCTATAGATGATAAAAGCAGATTATGTCAAAATAATCTATGAAAGGTTTCAAGTCAACATAATGATAGGAATACAGAACAAAAAAAATGAAGTACTAAATATATTACAGATTCAGATCCCTATTGACCATATGGCTGCAAGTGAAACGCACAGCCATTAAAAGAGTCTTAACAGAGTTACTCTATACTGGAGTGTTTAATGCTTAATACAGACCACTCCAGAAGCACTTTGTGTGCAGGTCCTTTAACTGGGGTTTTCACCTTACTGCAGCTAATAGCTGAATTCATTACGGAGTGAATCGGCTGCAGCAAACTGATGTCCAATTAACCGCTCCAAACATAAAATATTTCAACAAAAACCGCGGTAAAGCGTTTGTCGTCAAGCATAAAAGGAGATATTGCACAAAGTCTCCGTCTGTGTTGTACCTGGAGCCGCGTGTACGGGTGCGTTTGTGTTGAGTTTCTGATTTTCACTGTTGCCTGTGGGAGCTGTGTGAGGTTCCAACACCGCCATGAACAGAATACAGCTGAGCATTAATACTGGCCCCTACTGGCCCGCAAGTGTCTCTGTCACCCGCCATCTGTTCCTGCTGGAGTCCATGTGATGGCAGTGACGCGTGTGTGTGTGTGTGTGTGTGTGTGTGTGTGTGTGTGTGTGTGTGTGTGTGTGTGTGCGTACATCGCATTGCGTTTTGGCAAAAGTAAGGCAGACGCAAGAACAGGTGGAAATGACACGATGGGTCAGGCGCTCCCTCTCTCTCCCAGGTTGCTTGTCCACACGTTTAACACGCCCCTGCTGGCCGTCACACGGTAGTGGTCTTGCGGTTGTTCTGGGCGTTGGGACCGTTGCTGGGGAGGGAGAGGCACAGACTGTCCTCCTCCCCGTCGCTGTCTGTGTCCACCATGCTGGAGTGCAGTACGATCCGCGTCACGTCCCGCGGGTCCTCCGAGGGGGGCGGGACCCCCGAGCTCTGGTACGAGCCCTCCTCCCCGATGTAGTGGCTGACGATGTGGATCCCGTCAAAGGTGGGCTGGCCGCACACTCCCCTCTGACTGTGCAGGAACTGCACCTGCAGGGGGCGCACACTCCCAGTGAGACCGCGCAGCCAAACAGTACAGTCCCAGGGGTCATCACATCAGCCAAACAGTACAGTCCCAGGGGTCATCACACCAGCCAAACAGTACAGTCCCCTGGGTTATCGCACCAGCCAAACACATACTGTCCCAAGGGTCATCACACCAGCCAAACACATACAGTCCCCTGGGTTATCGCACCAGCCAAATTACATTTAAATCATTCCCATTGACATGCAACACTTCAGTATGGCCCCTGTGTTCAGTGCATCACACAGGGGACAGAAGAAATTATCCAAATGAAACTGATGAAAAGCATTCCAAAAACAACGCTGGGAACCGGAGTTGAAAATTTCAGCTGTAATTTCAGGAGAAACGGCAACATCCCCCAGAAATATCACCACCTTAAAACTGAAAGGCATGCGATGGACCTCATTCATGGAAACAAAACATACAGGCAAACTTCCCTTACTTATCAGGCAAGTGCATTCACTACAAATTGAGTACAATTACAGCCACGCATACAGCAAGACCAACAAAGAAAAAGACTCAAAAATGGAGTAGAAAACAAAGTGAATGCAGTGCAGTGTTGGGACAATGGGAGGGACAGAGAGGTGGCCTGGGCAGGGTCTCACTGAGACGGGGACCCAGTCATGAGCACCTCTTACCTGGATCAGACTGCCATGCCATGCAGCCATGTTGGGAGAGATGGTGAGAAGGGCAGTTTAGATGAACGGTAATGCCCCCCACACACCCCATTCCCATTTCAAACTGTGGCATGTGACCTCTGCACCCCCGAACAGAGCAAACCCCCAGTCCAGACGCATGCACGTCTGCTGTATATTACCTTCTGATCAACTCAATGATCTATTTCTAGTGAAAAGTGTGTTAAAAGAAATATCTTCCGCACATTCTTTGAAGTTGATGCCATCTTGGAAGACTTTTCACAACAGTTAAGGTGTACACTGAAGCAGCAAGATGTCTATGTCTAAAAACCAAAACCAAACTTTCTTGCACACATTATATGAATATTTCTGACGTTTCTGAAGTTGTTTATTCTTTCACTTCAGAGTAGACAATACATGCAATTGTCAAATTAAATTTTATAAGAAAGTAATAATTGTGCTTGATTTTTTTTCCTATTGTCATTATTATTATTGCTATATATATTTATTTTTAACACAGTTGTCAATGCATGGAACAGCTTGCCAGAGACCTGTATCAACAAACAGGATTACCAAGCTAACCGAGTAAAGCCCCCAACAGTTATTTTTACTGCAGTCCATGTTCCAGATTTGGGAGGGTGCTTAGTGAGGCAGGCCCCAGGTCATGTAGCAAAGCTAAACTTAAATATGAATGGATATTACCATTCTGAATGTGCGCTACTACACTAAGGGGTTAGGGAGAAGTTCTCATAGAGGTATGACAGGTCTGCATGAAGTGTGGGAAAAGGTCTGCCCTTTGTTTGACTCCGTTGCACTAAATGTGATTTGTGTGTGTGGTGAGACTTCATTCAGAAGCACTGACTCTCACAGATTTGTGAGTCATTCCATTTTCTGCCCCCTGATATTATACGTTTTCTTTTCCACCACCCCCCCCCCCGCCCCCAAAGTATTGCTCTTAATCCCAGCAACACACGCAAAAACCAGATCTAAGAATGCACTTGCAAAGATTTAGCTTCAGAAATGCACTTCAATCTTGATGAACCCTGTGATGAACTTTCAAAAGAGCAGCACCTGTTCCAAAGATTTCTACCGAGTAAACGGTGCATGGGACGAGGTCTTGACTAAGCCGAGGAGGCCCTGTGTGTAAACGTGACAAATTGTAACTCTCCGGTTTCTGGTGAGTCAGAACAGGAAACCAGCTACAGAACAGAAAAGGAGTTTTAGCGGACATAACAGGTCATCACTTCTTGATCTTGTGAGATTAGTCAAAGTCTGGTTTTACTCTGAGCTCTGTGGCTGAGGGTAACTTTCCGGCTGTTTAGAGAGTACCTGATTGAAATAGCAGCACAGAGCTGCAGTGATGGCCGTTTTTTTTTTTTTTTTCTTGTGACACTTTACTGTGCAAGGCGCTGTGGTATTTTTGAAATAAATGGTTGGGCTCAGTGTCTAACTCCTCTGAATGTATCATCTATTTCTGCTGCTGAAACCGACACGCTTCTGCCTATATAAATCAGTATGCGACTGCAACAGCACAAGATTATAAAAATAATTACTGCATTTTTCCGTAATGTTACCGCATGCATTATGCCACGAAAAACAGGGCTAGGTTTGCACGCAATGGCAAAAGGTGTATTAAACCTTACTTACAGAAAATATATATTTTTTCTGTTCATATTTAAAAGTTATTTCACTGTCGCACAATCTCTTCAAGAGATGCTGGTAACAGTACGTTGGGACAAGTGCAAACAGCAAAATAGCAGGGTGGGATTAAATCTACTTTTACTAACAATTAAATCACACCGGGCCAGAGTAGATTTGCATTCATTCCTTTTTTCCCCACATTCAATTTTAAATCAATATGGTCACAGACTATCGGCGGATAGTGTTAAAACTAACATTTCTATCTTTATGAAGTATTTTATGATGCCTTTGCTTCAGCAACAACGGTTCCTCATTTTGTGGAATGGCAAAGCAAGTGTAGGTGGACCTCACCTTCTACACATTTTGGAAATCCACAGACACAAATCAGGGTGTCTGTGGAACCAAATCCATCCAGTCTCTAATTCCAAAAACGTGCCAACTAGGAGACACATTGATAGTGTCTCAATTGTTCATTTAGAATTTTTCGAGAACAGTGATCATTTTTGGCCATTGCATACAAAATTACTTGTGCATAGGAATGCTATTATCTATGTTTTGTATAGGCGTTCTGGAATACGACCAGCCCAGCTACAAGGTTCTCTCACCAGTACCGGTGAAGCAGTCGCATTATATTGGCAATGGCCCTCTCCGTGCAAAAGCAACTACAGTATAAATTCCGTTCAGCATACAATCCTCTAGGAGTATGGTATTCCAGTAACCAGCATTTTAGCTAATGAAATTACCTTTTCCAAAGGTGTATAAACCCTAACTTTTTCAGCACACATGCTGAGACCATTAAAAAAAATAGTTTGAGAGGTTGATGCTTTTCAAAAAATATATATTTTGCAATGCCCAAGTCTAAATAGAAGACTCTGCCATTGGAGGCTTTGGAAGGGAATGACTATTAATATGATAAAGACAAAGAGTGGATGGGCATCTAACAAGCATCAAAACAATGGTGCGTGAGGTAGGATTGTAAAAGCGCAGAGCTGAGACAGTGTTAAGGGGGGTACATGCAGAGCAAGACCTTCCAAGAAGCCAAAATGGACATCTGTGTCTCCATTCTGTTCTGGGGACATGACTTCAAGGGAAGCTCAGGGCAGGCCAACACCAAGAGCAGCACAGGATAGGCAGGCCCACACCAAGAGCAGCACAGGATAGGTCTTGTAGCCTAGCTATAGCAATAAATGACAGGAACGAATCAACGAATCTTTAGCATTACAAAACAAAGAGTCATGTCCGGTGACCTTAGTCCTCCCTCCTGATCTCCCCTGCCCCCCCTTTCTGATATCCCTATCCTCCTTGTCTACCCAAAAAAAATAATAAATAAAAATAATAATAATAATTGGCACTTATGATGACGACTATATGTTTAGAACAGCATTCCATGTGTATTTTCCTAGTTATGGATGTGATGCTTTGACTTGTGGTAGAACCTATGCACTTGTAAGTCGCTTTGGATTAAAAGCGTCTGCCAAATGACAGAAATGTAAATGTAATGTAAATGGTCTTCTCACCTATCTCACCTTTCTCCTGCAGACCTAGGAGGGCTGAAACTCTCAGTTCTCAGAATGTACCTTTTTATAAATTTTTCCGCAACAACAGATAGTTTCACCACATGACAAGAGTGTATTCATGCTCTGCGCATTGGCTTTTCTCTATTTTTTTATTTGTTTTGCCTTAACCTTTAGCATCTGAGCCCTAGCCTCTGCCTGAGCAGACCGATTTAGCTCAAGCCCTGAGAACCTTTCAAGGAGACCGAAGCAGACATCGCGGGGGCCAGTAAACCGCACAAACTCCCGGGGGGTGCTATCTTAACCCCTCACCAGTTCCTCTGACCCACCATAACCACTTAAATCACACAGGACATGCAAGAGACACAGGCTCCACAACACATACTGGCAATCAGATAGCGCTCTCATGCACCCCTGGACAACCTCGGGCCCCAGAGGAGGGAGTGAGATCCGACCGTCTCTGCCCTTGCCGACTGCTCGTCGAAGATAGGGTACCCGGAAGAACACAATGCATGATTTACTACTTCTCGATTTTAACCACAAGCCACTTTTCTTTTTTTTCTTTTTTTGTTAAAATCTGAATGCATTCCTTTCCCTGTGAGTTGTTCATTGAGCAGGGGGAAAGAATGTGTTTGCATGCCTTCCTCAGTCTGTCTGTGGGGTGGTTTTCTTTGTCGTTATGACTTACTGAATGATTAGTGCAGGTTTTCAAACCAATTCACTTGCCATGTCACATTTATGACAAAAATAACCGTAGCAGCCAACTGTTATCAATGGCACCTTTTCTGCACTTAAAGAGGGCCTGTGTTAGTATTCTCCATACAAAACCCACTTTGAGTCACACGATTAGCAAATCGGCCCACTCAACTCTTAAGATTTAATACAAAACTCTTGAACGTCAAGTCTGCAGCCAACCAGCACTCCAGCTTTCAACAGGATAACCTCCTCAACCCCAACCTACGGTCTGTCCACAGTCACAGAAGCTTTTCGCTCAGTGAGAGCAAAGTCACTCTGCTCCATACTCATTCTGCTCGACTCATCTCCCAAGTTCAACGCTGTCAATCACCAGAACTTTCTCCCATGCCTTGAACCAATCGACATCTCAAGCTATGCCCTCACATTGTTTGCCTTGTATCTTATCCTGATCAGTCTCCTCTCCCTACCCATTCTCGATTGGTGTCCCACAGGGCTCAGTGCTTGGTCCTCTCTTCACATTTACACTCACTTTTAGGTAGAACTGTACACCAGCTTGTTCATGCAAATGTGTAATCAGCCAATCATGTGGCAGTGACCTCATGCATAAAAGCATGCAGGCATGGTCCAGGGGTTCAGTGTTCAGAGAAAACATCAGAATGGGGAAGAAATGTGATCGAAGTGACTTTGAAAGTGGTGCCAGACTGTGGTTTGAGCATCTCAGAAATTGCTTATCTCCTAGGATTATCAGAGAATGGTATGAAAAACAAAAAACATGCAGTTAGCAGAAGTCCTGTAAGTGAAAATGCCTCGTTAATGAGAGAGGCCAGACTGGTTCAAGCTGACGAGGAAGGCGACAGAAACACAAATAACCATGCATTAGAACAGTGGTACGCAGAAGAGCATTACTGGAACACACAACATGTTGAGCCTTGAAGTGGATGGGCTACAGCTGCAGAAGATTTAAGTCTAAAAAATAAGTCTAATAAATAAATAATGGTTGTCATTGAGCGCATGTCTGCTCATGGCATGTCATACAGTATCACTGCTAGGCATTGATATTACAGAGGAAGATAGCACTCTCCTTCTAGCAGAGAAGAGAAATAAAGAAGTGTCGGCTAGAGAATCAGCCTTAAAATCAGAGATGACTGGACTTAACTGGCCACTAACCCCCACCAAGCTCCAGGAAGATGAATGCGCAACGCTCTCGCATGCAACCGGTGCATTTCCTTCAAGAGTAGCAGATGGGTTGTTGATTACAGTCCGGCTTCAGCCTTCTGAGCATGCTCAGTGGACACCGTGCAGGGAGAGGCAGGGCGTCCTTCCCAGAATCCTTGCAGGGCTCTTTGGAAGCCTGCAGCCCAATGCAACGCCTTCACATTTCACATGAAATTCCTGTCCGGTAGGAATCTACTGTGGTCACATTTACCCAGGTTACTCTCGGGCTTCTCCGAAGAGGCGTTCACATAAAGGTACAACAGGAAGTGGAGTAAAAGCACATAAAATTCTTTACAGAACTAAAGATGATGTGTTTGGATATGAGCATCAGTTTTGTAGTTCCTCAAACAGACTGCTGTTTTGCTTCCCCAACCAAGGCCAATGAGTTAATTTACTTAAACCTATGACTGTCTCCGTTAGCACCAAGCATATTAGCCACATACGCTACAATGCAGACGTATGTTTATACTGCTATATAAGACAAAAAATAAAAGGAAATCAGAAAGCAAAGCTGCAGGAAATGGAAGAAAAACCTCAAAAAGGCACTATATGATAACCTAGTGACTTTAAATTAAGCCAGACTGACTAAAATTATACTTCCCCTATACCAGTCTCTGACAACATGATGGAAATATGCCTGTGATTGAGGTAGGTACTGTCGGAACTGTACTGATGCATATAATGAACATTTCATGTCCAATACCACTGTCCTGCAGAGCAGTTTCTCAACTCCAGTCCTCAGGACCCACTTGTCAGAAGCTTTTTGTTGTAACCAGGGAGTCACACACCTGATTTAATGAACCAATCAAACCACCAAAAATGCCCTTGATTAGTTAAATCACATCTGTGAGTTCCAGGTTACAACAAAACCTTCTGGCAAATGGGTCCCGAGGACTGGAGTTGAGAAACATTTGTTTTAGAGCCTACCTCCTGTCACTCAAATATCCGCTGAGACCACTGAGGTGCATCATGGGAATTTCCACTCTGGAGCCAGCGGGATGGATACGCTGTTCGCTCGCGGTTACTGCAGCACTCACCTCGTGCTTCAGCTCGGCTATCTGATCCTTGAGCTCGCGGATGTACTGGCTGCAGTCAGAGCTGTTCAGCTGACCCTGCACCTTTCCTTCTTCCTTCTGTAAGAGCGTAACGCAAACAGTTAAGACACCAGAGAATATGAATCTTGAATTTATAAAATATTAAATGTTTTTTCCCTTTTTCTGCAAATTTGATTGACCAGAAGGGGGTTGGCTGGTGGGTAATCCCGGCTGAAGGTGCCCCTTCCGAGTGCTAGCATCGCCCTGCCTGGCTGCTGGGGGGGCGGGGGGGGGTAGGTGTTGGAAATCGCGCTTTGGCTATAAACGCAGTCCAATGCCTGCGAAGCCGGTTTCTTTCTCACACTGCAGCATTGCTTTGCTCTTTGCTTTTGAAATCCCTGGCACTGGCGGTCAGCAGTTCACACCCTCGCAGGCCTGGCAGGAGGTGAAACGTAGCGCACGCTAAACCAAAGCCTGGTGAGAAAACTCAGGGGTGGGCCAGGGGGCGGGAAGTGTGAGGGTAGGGAAAGTTCTCCAGCCCCAAAGTGCGGTCAGGTGAAGCACGCGCTCAGCCCGCCCAACGGCGGGAGCGCAGGAAAGGGGGAAGAGGGGGGGGGGGAAGAGGGGGAGGAAGGTGAGGTTAAGGATCTCTGTATCAGATGGCAAATTCCTCTGCGCCCCCCCTCCCCCGCCCAGCCAGCCAGCGAGCGAGGCCCTGGCCGTGTGCTGACTCATGATAGGCTGTGAACAAACGGGCATTCTTCCAGCCGGCTGGGTGTTTCTCTTGAGGTTTCCCCCGCGCGTGGGCGATAAGGGAGAGGCCGTTAGCAGGCTTCCTACGCTCCGGCCGTGTGAATCAAAGGGGGCCAGGCCGCGGACAGGGGATGTCAGCGCGCTGTAACTGATGGCTTCCTCGACCGCCTGCCCCCGTCGCGCGGCTGCGCGGCCGTTAGCTCGCGACCCCCGCGGCTGTCCCGTTTCCCCCGGCAACATGATTCACGCGGCTGAGAACTTTCACTGGCCGGGGTGACAACGGACGCTGCCGCTGGACATGCCGACGGCCTGACGCTCAGTGCGCCCCTCAGTTCTCTTCCTTCTGTCGTGGCGTTCGACGCATTTCGGAAAGTTCTTTACGAGTCCTAAAGGGTCTCACTCACAACTGCATGCAGAAACAACATCTTTCTTTAACCCATTACATTACATTATTGGCATTCGGCAGACGCTCTTATCCAGAGCGACGTACAGTTGATTAGACTAAGCAGGAGACAATCCTCCCCTGGAGCAATGCAGGGTTAAGGGCCTTGCTCAAGGGCCCAACGGCCCACTACGTTACAACCCTTTGAAGAGCAGGTTCTTTGAAATGTTGTTTTAAAAATTCAAAAGTCTATAACTGCATTGCTTTCAACTGCCGGTAGTGACAGTTACATCAGCATTAGAATGTTCCATTGTTCCACTCTAATCATATATTTGCCTTTAAAGGGTTCAATCTTGCAGCTCTTTTTCACAAAACATCGTGAATCAATCAAAATCTTGAACCATAGGACTGTTTGTGAAGGAGCGGTCTATGTGAACACTGCCTGTGAAGGAGAACACTAACAATGCGCACAGGGTGCTCTGACACAGTGATACACCATGTAATCTAGGATCAGTTGTGGACTGCTCCAATCAGAGCTCTTAAACTGACACGGTTAAAGAGAAAATTAAAAATGACACGCCATCACCAATATTTTTAGAAAGAGTTCAGTCACGCACTTAATTTAAACCCTTTAATGCACCACAAGTGAACAGATGCAGGAAGTGTGATCGCTTAACTCATTTCCGCCTGTAAACTGAGAAAGGTATGCAACTGCTCATCGGGTAAGTCTTCCTCGATCTTTCCCCATTAATTACCGGACAATGGGCTTGGTCCCATAAAAATGACACGAAACACAAAACGGCCGAAACGCTCGCTGCTGTTCAGCCTTCCCTTTGAATAAGGCAGCTAGCTGGAGTAGCGGGATTTCCAGAGAACAGAAGTTGAGGGTTACACGGCACAAGCTGCGTCCTGTGCTGATGGCCCAGGCCTGCGTGAGCATCGATGCTTCGACCAGTTCACACAGGCACTGCGTGACGTCTGTTCGGAAAACACGGCTCCGAACTCTACCGCTAATGTTTTCACTCAGTGGGACGTATGAAGTCATAAAGACTATGATACTAAACAAGGGGAAATTTGGGGTGCAACCCTAAAAACATATTTCAGAAAAAGGGTGCAAAGATTGCTCAGAAATATTGAAAATGTTTTTATCACTTAAAATATGACGTTTCAGGCCTTCATCAGATTTAAACCGTGACAGAACTACAGACAAATATCAATCTGTCCCACCGGTTTCCAATGATTAATCTATGTTCACCTGTGCGCTAAATAGCCTGTATATCGTCTGTGGTTCGGCCATTGTTGCAATCCGCAGACATATGGTAAATGGTAAATGGTTGGCATTTATATAGCGCCTTTATCCAAAGCGCTGTACAATTGATGCTTCTCATTCACCCATTCATGCACACACTCACACACCGACGGCGATTGGCTGCCATGCAAGGCGCCGAGCTCGTCAGGAGCATTTGGGGGTTAGGCGTCTCGCTCAGGGACACTTCGACACAGCCCGGGCGGGGGATCGAACCGGCAACCCTCCGACTGCCAGACGACTGCTCTTACTGCCTGAGCCATGTCGCCCCACATATCAAGAAATAAAAAGATTTTCTATATTCCCTAAGATCAAGGCGCTTTGCCTTGTTGTACACCCAATGTAAACAAAACAGAAATCATATTTCTCTTCTTGTCATTCAGCAGACAGGAAGTGTTTTTTCCATTTGTGCTGAAGGCAAGCGAAGCTGTGGTATTACTCACAGGCCATGATACGGGCAGATGTCTCACACCCGTTTCAGTGGAAGTCATGAATCAATAAAGCAAAAATATTTCATATTAAAAATTTAAAAAATGGAACAACAAGTTCATGATTCAGATTTAACAAAATATTACACAGCAGTGGCGCAACAGGCTAAGACGCAGTGGACTTGCGGTTGCAGTTTGCTGCAGTTGCACACCGGGGACCGGGGTTCAATTCTTGGTCCTGCTCACGTGGGGCAGCAATAACTGGCTCGCTGCTCCAGAGGGAGGGACTTGGCAGGGTTAGTAGATCGCCGCACAATAAGCACCTCGGGCGCCTCAGAATCACGGCAACGGGCATGAGACGAGACGGCTTGAAGAAGGACGGGGTACGGGCGGTGCATCTAATACTACTACCTCCAGTTGAATCAATTGCCTACAAAATTGGGAGAAAAAGGGAAAAATCCAAAAAAATGATTTAAATAATAAATAAATAAATAAATATGACAGCAGCACAACTCTGTGGTCAAAATAAAGAATAAAAACCACTAAACCTAACTAAACTACTCGTCTATTATAGGAATATTAGTGCCAGCCCAGTTGCAGTGGAATTGATTGCCACGGCACCCTCAGTACTGGTAAAAATAGAGCGTTCTGCACTCGCCCCCTGCTTGATCTGCATTGTACAGCCAATCAGATTATGTGTCCATTTCAAATCTCAAAGCACTGCATTTAAATGAATGCTTTTCATAGCTCCATCAATTACCATTCCTACGCCAATGACACCTAACTCTTTCTTTCCTTCCCCCCGAATACCCAGGTCACCACACAGATCTCTGCCTGCTTGGCTGATATCTCTGCGTGGATGACTTCCCACCACCTGAAGCTTAACCTTGCCAAGACTGAGCTTCTCTACATCCCTGCTAAGTCCTCTCCGACAATTGACCTCTCACTGATTGTTGAGGACTTTGTAGTATCCTCCTCCCATACGGCCAGGAATCTTGGGGTGACTCTTGATAACTGCCTCACCCTGGCTCCACATGTATCCTCCACTGCCAGAACCTACAGGTTCTTCCTCTACAATATATCCCTCATATATATAAATATATATATATATAAATATATATATATTTATTTATTTATTTATTTTTTATGACGATGACTGTATTTTTTGTTTAGAACACCACTTCATGTGTATTTTACTAGTTATGGATGTGATGCTTGAACTTTTGAAGAACCAAACCCTTTGGATTAAAAGTGTCTGCCAAATGACTCAAATGTAAAATGTAATCAAAACAAGCCAACTTAGTAAGAGGTTTGAAGATTCTTGGGAGGGAAGTGGTGAAACCTGTGTTTTCTTTTTCCCGTGTGAACTCACAAAAAGTCTACAGGGCTACACTACTCCTCAACGCGGTGTGGAGAAGTGGAAGTCTGGAGTGAAAAGGTGTTCGAGATTCCCATTCCGTGATTCCGCGGTGCGCAAGGTAGGCTGCCGGCGAACTTCACTTCTTAAATCTGTGGTCTGGCAGAGGAAGAGATTTCGTCCCAAAATGAATCCCCCTTCCCCCTTCTGAGCTAGTTGTGAAAGCATGTGGTCGAGGCACACTCCCATCGCCCCTTCAGATGACTCACTCGGGTGCGTTTAAAGCGAGTCGAGAAAAAATCATGACGTCTTCACAGCCCATACGCTCTGAAGGCGCTCCCAGGCCAAGCAAAGAGACGGAGCCACTAAAGACCAGACGTCCACAAAGTCAAAATCCTCACCAGTATTTTACTCCAATCAACTGGAGAAGCACAATTCTTCAGTCAGGAAGTTGAACTAATTAATGAAATTAGCCGACCAAGTTAACGGGTGTAAGGAACACACGGCAGGACCTTTACTTTCTGACCCCGGAACTTTCCACCTCTGCGGAGGCTGGAGTGAGGCGGGAGGGCTAGCGAGTTCCCCGCTAAAGTGCACCCGTTAAGGGACGGGGTTGTTTGAAAGCATGCTAAGAGAGGAGCAGACGACGGCGCGGCCCACGTTATTATCGGCACACTGCCGAGAAGGTTCTCGAGCTGAGCTACGCGTAGCGGCTGTGGCCATGCTCGAGGTGCTATGACAGCCCTGGGGGGGCCATTTATAGATGTGAAGCCGCCAGTTTCCTTTCGCAAAAGCTGTAGAATCTGCACGCACGCTAAAGTTAACACACAGCAAAACCATTTCCTTTAATTATTTAGCAGCAGTATTGCACCGCGCTATTCGATCAAGCAATACTTTCTCTGGTTGACAGTATACAGTATGTGAATCATTCAAACATTTGGTGGATTAAGGGTGACCATTTACTAATTTACTAATTTGGTGCAAATGCGTACATGGTTATACAACTATGATTGTACATGACTGCACATTAGACATCCTGTAACCCCTTCAAGCCCAAGGGCTGTATGTAAATAGTCGGCCAACAAATTTCAAACATCAATTATGACAGCGTGGTGCGGACTTGACTTCCTTTGTCACACCAGTCCTCTGATCATGCCCCAATCACACAGGATTTCATTGAAAAGTTTTCTTTTAAACTTAATTTAAAAGTACATTTTTTAACTGACACACATTCCAGTTCAGTAATTCCCAACCCTGTTTTTTTGAGATCTACTGTCCCTCTAGGTTTTCCTTTCAACCCTAATTTGGCACACCTGACTCAACTACTTAGCATCTTGGAAAAATCTCTAGTTGTTCAATGAGGTGCTTTTGTAAGGGCTGGGTTGAAAAGCTACAGGATGGTAGATCTCCAGCAACAGGGTAGGGAACAAGAGTTCTAGTTCATTCTAACTAGCTATTCAGGTAGAAGCGGCTCCTTTGAGGAACTCAAGAAGATACATGCTAGGCAACTGGGTCATTTACAAATGAGTGCTGCAAAACTGTGACACTGACTTTACATACACTTAAAACAAGCTCATTACTCTGTCTGCAAATCAACATCAAAATCAGTATTCGCTCAAACTCACACTTCAGATATCCAAGTGTGAATGCTGTGTAGGCTAGTTCTGCAGGGCATATCAGAGCAATCATAACCCCCCTCATGCTGTTGGGTTTATAAAAACTCACAAACCTACAGCAGTGCTTTCCTGCTGCACGCTCTCATCGGGCCAGATAAGGCCAGTCAAGTGAAATATAAAAAGCGTTGTGATGTGACTGTGGTTTAATCACAAAATCAGTTTCGCCTCATGGCCTTCTGTGGATGAGCTCTGAGCAGTGTTGGGCTTCAGCTGGCAAGAGGCGTTCCACCGGGCTGAACGGCCCTCGACCACGACGCTGTGACATCACTTACGCGGTTCGACCCTGGGAAGCTTAGGCACCCGAGAGCTGTTAAACTGCCGCATTCAAGCAACCGTCACTCTGGCCGAAACCGTCCTGCATCTCTTCCCATTTCTTTTCCGTCTTTTCCCCACAGAGAGATATTAGTTCCTTTCCGTGCAGCTCTCAGCATGGCGAGACTTACCCACGATACCCCACTCTTACCACCAGGGGCAGTCATTTCACACTGCAGCACATACCCCAAGAGAGGTTCAAAATCTCTGTACACAAGAGAGTGCTGTTGTTCGCGTGAAGTAAATACAAATGGGGACTCTGTCCGTCAGCCCGAGGTTAATCTATCAGACTGAATATTCCCCATTCTGCAGTGTCATAGCACCACAGCCCTCAGTTCAGGGGCTACGCAAGTGCGTGTGTGCATGCGTATATTTCCGCAGGTGTGTGTGTGTGTGTGTGGATATATGTGTATGTGTATGTGTGTGTGTGTGTGTGTGTGTGTGTGTGTGTATGTGCGTAATGGACAGACATGAAGCTGTAGTGTGTGTGTGTGTGTGTGTGTGTGTGTGTGTGGATATATGTGTATGTGTATGTGTGTGTGTGTGTGTATGTGCGTAATGGACAGACATGAAGCTGTAGTGTGTGTGTGTGTGTGTGTGTGTGTGTGTATTTGTGTATGTGCGTAATGGACAGAGATGGAGCTGCAGGGAGCAGGTTACCTGGATCTCCAGCTCAGCGATGTGCTGCTGCAGCTCTGCCATGGTGGCCATGTTATCAGCCTCACGCAGTCGCACCGCCATCACATCTTCTTTGCTCTGGAGACAGAGAAACAGCTTACCCTCACACCCAAACCAGGCACACACACACTAACTGCATCCACACACACACACACACACACACACACACACACACACACACACACACACACACATACGCATACACACACATACACACTCACCCCTATTCATACACACAGCATACACCACTCACTCACTCACTCACTCACTCACTCACTCACTCACTCACTCACTCACTCACTCACTCACTCACTCACTCACTCACTCACTCACTCACTCACTCACTCACTCACTCACTCACTCACTCACTCACTCACTCACTCACTCACTCACTGCTATCCACACACACACACACTCACTGCATCCACATACACACTGCATACACCCCTATTCACGCACACACACACTCACAGCATCCACATGCACACACACTCACACCAAAACCACACACACACTCACTGCATCTATATACACAAACTGCATACACCACCATTAACACACACACAAACACACACACACACTCACTGCATCCACATACACACACTGCATCCACCACTATCCATGTACACACACAATCATTGTACCCACCCCCAATCATGTACACACACACTCACAACATCCATGTAGACACGTCACACACTCATTCACTCATGCATTCATGTACTAATAACATAACATAACGGCGAACAGGCCATTCAGCCCAGCAATGCTCACCTCTTCCTACCACTGCTAAGTTTGGCCAACAGCGTAATAGTATCGAGCACCGTATGAAGCCTGGTCTGGAAAATCCCCAGTGTTTCTGCCTCCACTACATGTGTTAATCCCCTTAATGAATTTAAAAGCCTCAATCAAATCCCCCACTAAGTCTCCTTTTATTAACCCATTATAGCCCTATAGAAAACCCATAGAAATGCTGAGGAATCACAATGCATTTCAACAGTTATGCATCTCGGGGTGACATTGGCTCAGGAGGGTTGCCGGTTCGATTCCCGCCCTGGGTAGGTCGAAGTGTCTGTGAGCAAGACGCCAAACCCCTAATGATCCTGACAAGCTGGTTGGTGCCTTGCATGGCAGCCAATCACTGTTGGTGTGTGAGTGTGTGTATGAATGGATGAATGAGAAGCATCAATTGTACAGCGCTTTAAATAAAGGCACTATATAAATGCCAACCATTTACCATCTTGAAAAACATATGATGATACGATGGTCATATGATCAAATACAACGCTGGCGTCGCCTCCGTCAGTTGAGGGAGATGAAACATGCAGATCACATCCACCAATAAGGGGTTAAGCTTAAAACAGATGAAGCCTACCTTAAGTCTATCCTCACAACGGTTATCTTTTATGCATGGAATCAATCTGGTTGCCCTTCTCTGAAGCTTTTCCAGTGCCTCTGTATCTTTCTTATAGTGCAGTCCCCAGAATTGCACACAGTACTCCAAGTGTGGTCTAACAAGGGTATGGTATAAGGCGAGTATAACTTCCTACGATTTATACCTTCCGATATGTCTCTTGCACACCGTAATTTAAAAAAAGATTGCACTTATGATGACTTCTTTTTTGGTTAGAACTGCTCTTCATGCGAGTTTTGCCATTTATGGATTTGATGTTTTGAAGGTGCTTTGGTAAAATGACTAAAACGTAAATGTAAATGTATACTCAATACTACTGGCTATGTACCTTTTTTTGTTACGACTGTTACGTACATTGACTAGAACCTGAAAGGCTCTGATCAAGTCTTTTTCAAGTTGAGCACTTTCCATTTTTCTACCACCCATAAAGTAATCCTGCCTTATGTTTCCATTTCCCACATTTAGAGCTTTACATTTAGTTACATTGAATTTCACTTGCCCACTTCTGGACTCTGTTAAAATCTCCCTTTGAGTTACCATTGCCTTCCTATCAGCTTGAACCAGTCTGGACATTCTCCTCTGACCTATCTCACTAACGAGGCCCTTTCACCCATAGAACTGCTGCTCACATGATTTCATTTTTTGCCCCATTCTCTTATAAACAGTTTGCATGAAAATCTCAGATTTCTTCTCCATTCTGATGTTCGGTCTGAACAACAACTGAACCTCTTGACCATGTCTGCATGCTTTTATGTATTGAGTTGCTGCCACATGATTGGCTGATTAGAGATTTGCATTAATGAGCTGGTGTACAGGTCTGCCTGATAGTGGTAACCAAGCGCATTTCTCAATCAAAAGCATTCAGGAGCAGAGCTTGCATAATAACTACACACAATATAAAGCCTATAAAGAGATTACCTTCAGTGTGAGCAACTTAAAGCTAAAGTTTGTCCTTTCCTCCTGTGGCTGCGTGATCTCTGCACACGTGACTAACAGAATTCTTGTTAAAAACCTTTTTGTGTCTGAGCAAACTGACAAAACAATGCCACTGTCTTGCAAAACATTTCTTGAGAAGAGAGATTAAGTTGAATCTTGAGGTGTGCGGAGAATCTGCACCCGCGGGGTGGTCAGCACTTTGATGCTATCGCCTGCAGACCCAAAAAAGCGGAAGAAAACGGTTCCTTTTTAGAGACGTTTTTGGGTCTGCTGGGGCGATCGGCAGACAAGATTTTTTATTTACCGACTCACTGCGGCGTGATGAGGAAATCTCACAGTGAACCTTAAATCTAACGTCCTAACTGACCAGGATGATTTCTGAAAAACAAGACTACTGCTTTCCCAGCGTGGCAGTAGTACAGTTGGGCGTACACCCCCAGGCAGTCTACCAGCGAATCCCACCTTCCGCAATTGGGCATACGCCCAGATGGCCTAACCGTGGGCCCCACCTGGCACAGTTGGGCGAACACTCGACCTCGGGCGGGCCCCACCTTGGTTTGGGCGGTACAGCCAGGCGGCCTAAGCCCAGACCCCACCTTGCACGGTTGGGCATACGCGCAGACGGCCTGACCATGGGCCCCACAGTGAACGGTAGTGCGTGCGCCGACATGGCCCCACCTCGGAGTTGTCCATAAGGCCAGGGGGTCTACCCGCACGGCCGGGCGGCCTACCTTGCACTCGAGCTCGGCCTGCTTGCGCTTGGCCCCCTGCAGCTGCACCAGCAGGCCCTTGTTCTGGGCGGTCAGCAGCTGCACGCGCTCCTGCTGGCTCCGCCCCGTCTGCTCCGTCCGGCGCAGCTGGTTCCCCTGCACCTGGTTCTGGGGGGGCGTGCGAGGTGACGACCGAGCCGGGGGAGAGAGAGGGAGAGGGGAGAGAGGGAGCGGGAAAAAAACGGAGAGCTGCAGAGTCAATGTGTGCATCGTTTTCTGTTGCTTTCATCTGACCGCAAAGTCTATCATCACTGCTGGTTTAGTTTTCTTGTTTATTTAACAGGAACCTTACACAACATGACAGTTGCACCATGCCGAGGAGCATCTGTTGCCGCTGGAAACATTATTAACATTAAAACCACATTAGCACTCAAGATTTAACTGACAACATTCAACAGGTTCATGTCCTAAGTCAACCTAGCGGTCCATCCCACAATTTACGCATGGAAGCCAATACGGTCACAACAGTGCTGTCCAACAGGCAGAGTTGCCTTCATCCTCAGCACTGCACGGACCTGACAGGTGCAAGGACCTGACAGGTGCACGGACCTGACATCCTGCAGGCCTCTGCTGCCCTCTTCTGTTCACTCGCAGCCAATGCAGCCCAGACCCCCAGAAATGTAGCCGTCCTACTCCTTAGTATGCATACATTCATCCACCTCCCTTTGGCACAGCTAAGATGTGCAGGCTCAGGTCAGTGCAGTGACTCATACTGATCTCAGAGGAGTGTGAGCGGGGATTACAGACTAAGCGGGAACAGCTCTTTACACTTCAGTCCATGCTCGATATTTGATTTGGGAGGGTTCTGGGTTTTACAGCTGTCCAGCTAACTGCGTAATCCTGTTTTGAGATGCAGGGCCCTGATGCACGCTTTGTGGGCCCTGGTCAGTGTAATGATTCATGCTGATCTGAGATCAGTCCGAATTCCCTGTAGGTGCGAGAGCTGATGTGTGCTTTGTGGGATCTGGTCAGTGTAATGACTCATACTGTTCTCAGATCAGTCTAATGGGCAGTAAGTGTGAGATCTGGGGTACACCTCATAAGCCCTGATCAGTGCACTGATCTCAGGTCAGTCTGAGTGGGCAGTAAGTGTGAGAGCTGGGGTACGCCTCATAAGCCCTGATCAGTGCACTGATCTCAGGTCAGTCTGAGTGGGCAGTAAGTGTGAGAGCTGGGGTACGCCTCGTAAGCCCTGATCAGTGCACTGATCTCAAGTCAGTCTGAGTGGGCAGTAAATGTGAGCGCTGGTACAGACGGCAGAAAGGAGACTGACCTGGGTCTCCAGTTCCAGCAGCCTCTGCTTGGTCTCTCTGAGCAGGGCCTGGGCCTCGGCCTCTCGCAGGCGGACGCCCATCAGCTCGTCCTGCAGCTCGTTCAGCGCGTTCTTCCTGGGGCTGTCCTTCCAGCGGCCCGCCGTGCGCGCCAGGTGCCTCTGCGGGGAGCAGCAGCTCAATTTATTAGCCCTCTGATTGGTCAGCGCTCTGTTCCCAAACACCCGTCAGTGGACCTTAACAAAATGGCTGCCAGTCCCTACCAAGTAGCCAGGTGCCTCTGCGGGGAGCAGCACCGGTTAGCACTGCGGCTCAGCGCATTAGCTGTCTTTACTGGTCAGTGCTCTCTTCCCAAACACTTAAGTCATAATGAAATGCACAAAAGATCCAGTCGGCAATGCATCATAGGCATAGAGGCAGAATATTCTGAGGGGCAAAGCTTACCGATGTTAATGGTTCACCAACGTGTAAAATGTCTATTTCAATATGCATGATTAGTTATAATGGGCATAATATTGAATCAATTTGAGAAACGATAATTGAACACTAATACGGTTTCTTTCTCTTTAATGGAAGTGTTTGGAACATGGATCTGAATGCCCTGATGAAGATCTGAGGGTGAAACGTTGCGGATAGGTCATACAATATTACAAAATGGACGATATGGAGCTTAAGTGGGTGGTGTTCATAGTATATGACCAAGACCACCCGCAACTTATATTAAACAATGGTGTGCGTTTATTCCTCTCTCTGGAGGCAGAGCGCAGCTCAGTCCACTGATTGGTCAGTCCTCTAGATCCATAGTTCCCAGTCAACCATCCGTGGATGGGCGCGGGTCCACAGTAATGACAGCTCCTCATAAGGAACTGCACACCTGGTTTCACCTTATAATGTGTGGCAGTCCCTGGGACTGAAAACGTTTGGGAGCCACTGTAGTCCAACTGAAACCATGAGACTCGAATCACAGCAGTAGAACTTTGAAGTGTAACACAAATAAACTAACCCACGCAGATGCAATCCTGCACGTACATTAACACTGAGAAACACATTATGAGAAAGCTGACCAAGCAAAGACCTTGTAAGCACGTTACCGTGACAACACTCTCTGGCAATACGATTTTGGAGCCTTGTGAAGTCAAAGGCATGGGTTCAAATCTCACATCAAGCAAGTGCCACTGACCAGACACACAGACACACAGACACACACATGCACGCAGACATACAGACGCAAACACACACAAACACAAACACAAGCACACACGCGCACACACACGTGCACACAGACACACGCACACACAGACACACAGACACGCACGCACAGACACAGGCACACACACACAGGCACACACACACACACACACACACACACAGACACACACACAGAGACACACTCTGTGTGTCTGGTCAGTGGCACTTGCTTGAGGTGAGATTTGAACCCATGCCTTTGACTTCACAAGGCTCCAAAATCATATTACCAGAGAGTGTTGCCACACAGAGACAAACACAAGCACACAGAGATGCACACACACACACACAAAGACGCACACACACACACACAGACACACCTGCCAGTGGTCCTCCAGATCTCGGACTTGTTGCCGTAGCTCCTTCAGGCCAGTCAGAGCCTCCGCCTCCCTCAATTTTACACCAATCAGTTCCTCCTGCAGCCGCACAACGTTACTGTCATCCGGCAGGTCTGCGTTCCTCTGAAACACACACACACACACACAGCATGTCAGCATGTGTGAAAGAGATGTGTGACACTGCTTCTACATAAACACACACACACAGCCACACCCAACAGTATGTGTGAAAGAGACGTGACCATTCTTATACTGAAACAAACACACAAACACACACACACACACACACACCCCCGTCAGCATGTGTGAAAGAGACGTGCGACACTACTTCTACAGAAACACACACACACACACACCCACACCCACCAGTATGTGTGAAAGAGACGTGACCATTCTTATACTGAAACAAACACACACACACACACACACACACACACACACACACCCACACACACCCACCCGTCAGTATGTGCGAGAGACGTGACCGTGCTCATACTGAAACATGTACATACAGAGGGAATGATAAGGAGATGAGGTGTGGAGAACAAGGGAAGGATATAGGCTGGAGAGAGGGAGCCGGAGAGAGACAGAGGGAGGTGGAGGAGGGTGAGGCAGAATGGTGGAGGGAGGTGGAGGAGGGGGTGAGGCAGAATAGTGGAGGGAGGTGGAGGAGGGGGAGGGGCAGAATAGTGGACGGGAGGCGGAGGGGGCCGTACCTTCTCCATGTTCAGGACCTTGTCCTGCATGTCCCTGAGCGCGCACTGTGACTCGGCCTCCTTCAGCCGCGCCTGCACCAGCTCTCTCTCCAGCTGCACGACCACCTCCTCCGAGTAGCACTTAGACTGCTGAGAGAGAGAGAGGGAGAGAGAGAGGGATAGATAGGGAGAGAAAGAGAGAGAGAGAGGGAGAGGGGGAGAGAGAGGGACAGAGGAAGAGGGAGGGAGAGTGAGAAAGGAAGAGAGTGAGGAGAGGGAAGGTGTGAAAAGAGGAGACTTGAGTCACCGGTAATCCCAGTGCCACATCAGCCCCACTACACTGTATAAACGTCCTCTATCAATAGATTTTCTAACAACGCCATCCATACCATAGGCAGGTTTGAAAAATGGTGCCTCACAAGAGGGAACAGGGCAACAGATATAGCAGCAGTGCACATTCAACAGAGCAGGGAAAGCAATGCTACCCTAGGAATATAAAAGAGCTCCACTTAAAACACGCCATTTTTCACACCGCATCACTGTACAGCTTTATGGGCCATGTCATGCCCGAACAACGGTACTGCTAACTGGCTGATATACTGACCTCTAAACGCATTCATAAGCTCTTTCTTAAAAAAAAAAAAAAAAAAAAAAAAAAAAGGCACGTGCTTCACACATTTCAAAAAGTCACGCCTGACTCAGTAGAAAAGGCGTGTACCGTACTAAATATTTCTCAGAACAGTCCTTTCTGCCGGGTAAGTGTTTTTCCCCATATCAAGGTTTACTGATGTCTCACAGATATCAGGCTACCGCTAACAAAACCTGCAACAAGCGCGCACAGACATCAATATTTAATGCAGGCTCATTGCACGGATTAATAAATTACATTACGTAAAATAGAGCGCGGTGTGAGCCGGCCGACACTTTATCCCTTGATGTGCGCGCACTCCAGCAGTGCATTAATAGTTAAACGGCCATGTCGGCTCTTCAGAACGCGGGCCGGAGCCCAGCAGCCGGAAGGGGATTCGATTAGATTCCGTACCGACCGGAGCCAATCAGAGGGCCGGTTAATTATTCAAAGAGCTGGAGTCGAGAAGACGGGAACAGAGAGTGTGCAAGTATACCGTCATGTTTACGTCTGAGGTCATGAATACTGACAGCGATATGTTTGCCTGACACTCTGACAACGCGATTGTTATTGTCCTAATATTGATCTACAGACTTGTAGTTTAACACGTAAATAAATCAATCTATTGATTACATTCCAAGAAAGGTACCCCCCCCCCCCCAGAGTAGAGACTAGGGGATGAAGCATAAACTACACCACTGGTTGTTAAATGTAATATCGGCACACAACTTAGAAGTTTATACCTTTCAAGGACCCGTCAAGTCAAGAGCACAGACTCATTCTCAGACCCACCTCATACACTCACACCATCCATTTTGTGTCCTGAGCCATAATCTAAGAAACTTGGGCCTGAACTACACAAATGTGGGAAATGCAAATCGTTCACATATAGAAAAGGGGCACTACTGACGAACAGATGAGGAGAGATGAATTATAAAACAGCAGTGCATTATTAATCAGGATCTGTGATACATTGAGCAGGTGCGATGCTAGCCCAGTGTGATTAAAAATACAAACATTGTATAGCAAGTACTGCAGCAACGCAATACCACAGACTGCCAGCAACACATGACACCACACCAGCCATAATCTGTGCCTCTTCCAAACTCAGAAACAGGCTTACGGACGATCCCTTTCTTAAACAATTGACTGCCGCAGTGAGCTTCCACGCAATGACACCAGCAGCTTTGTGCCAAACCGCAGGGCGCGGCATCCATTTGCAGGGCTAAAACCCCCATTGCACCTCGAGCTGTACGAAAGGACCCAAGGCAGCCATTTTCAGTTGAAGTATTCGCTCTGTGCGAGGCACCTTGGGACATGAAGCCGATTCGCAACACTGGCTGCCCCATCCCAACCTGGGACCCCGTTCACCTGTCTACGGTGAGCCCCAGTGCTAGGGCACCCCCTTGTGGATAGGATTTGTAATGGTAAAATGGTGAATGGCATTTATATAGCGCCTTTATCCAAAGCGCGGTACAATTATTGCTTCTCATTCACCCATTCATACACACACTCACACACCAACGGCGATTGACTGCCATGCAAGGCGCCAACCAGCTCGTCAGGAGCATTTGGGGGTTAAGTGTCTTGCTCAGGGACACAGCCCGGGTGGGGGATCGAACCGGCAACCCTCCGACTGCCAGACGACTGCTCTTACTGCCTGAGCCATGTCGCCCCCCATTTGTCTCCCTTTCACCAATCCCAACCTGGGACCCTGTTCACCTGGCTACGGTGAGCTCCAGCGCTAGGGCGCCCCTTGTGGATAGGATTCGCAATTTGCAACACCATGAACAACCCCCACCAGTGGCCCTGTTCCCTGGCCTGCGGCGCCCCCTGGTGACGAGCTGCTTACCGCTGGCGGCGGCGTGCTGTGCTGGAGCTGGTGGATGGTGGCGTGCGCTTTCTCCAGCCGCGCACTGGCCTCCTCCTGCTGCTGTCTGACCGTGGCCAGCTCCCGCTTGACCAGGTAGCTCTCCTCCGCCTCCTGAGCACGTGTCACCTGGCCCTTCGCACACAACGCCCGGGGGGTGAGGACACACGGACGCACGGACGGGCGGGCGGTGCTTACACTCAACCGTATGCAGGGCGAGACTAAAAACTGTTAACGTCCGTAGGTTAACGGTGTGAGCCATTCCAGATCATACAGAAGACCAGCTTACTGGTGGCTTCCGGTCAATGTGCTAACGTGCTAAAGGAATGGATGCACCATCACCATTTATAACCCTAACACGTGCAGTTTTGTGAGGCTAGCTACAGGCTGTCGAAAGCATCATTTCAATAATTTGATAACAATAATTAATAAGTGCATCTGAGCGGGGGACATGCGGTTAATTCTCAGTTCATGCACGGTATTTCTGAGGGCTGTTTTGAGGCCTTTAGCCCTGCTTTTCTGTAGTCTGTGCTCCAAGGTAAAGAAGAATACTTCACATATAAACGTGTTTCAGTGATTCTGGAGCAGTGCAGGCCTGAGGCAGACCACACTGGGGAAAGTACAGGGGACACATGCACAGTTAAGAGGGGAGCTACAGTACACAGACAGGGGGAAGAGAGCGGGAGGACCTCGACGTAACATGAACGTAATAGAAAAGTAAGAGATACCTGGATCAACCTATCAGCCAAGGAAGCACTTTCCTACAAAAAAAAGGAAAAGAAATCCACACAAAAGCACACAAGAGAAAAACAAATAAATTTAAAAACAAAGCAAGTGACAATACTGATTTTGACAGAAAGCAGTGTTCCATTTCATTCCCTTTGCTTCATGCTAAAACATTATGAATTATGATACAAATATATGTAATGTTATTTAGCTTACAGGGCATTTAATAACTGGATGAAACAGGGAGAAAGGGAACACGGTGTGGAGATGGTGTGAGATGACAGGGTGCGGATAGTTTGTGTCTGTGCAGAGACAGTGTGGAGACAGAGGAGCAAAGCTGGAGAGAGCAGCAGGACTCAGGAAAGACCAGGGATGCAGAACGCAACGCTAGCGGAGAAATTAGTTTAAACTCCAGCGGTTTCCATTCTTTTCTCACGGGAAAAGAACAGTTTCTGACCGACGGCCGGCCTAACCGCGGGTTGTCACGACGATGGACAGTCACGCGCTCGTTAATGCAATGGTTAATGCAGCCTCCTCTTCAGCTTAAAGCATCGGGTTATGCTTTCTCATGCTTCGGCAGTGTAGGAGCCCTTAGAGATGGCTAAAGCAGTGCCTGCCTGCACTGCACACTTTAGCCTTGGTAACCAGCACCCTTAACAGGCAGGAATGCAGCAGAAAAAATAAACCAGACACCAGCAGGTCACCTTGCCTCCCATCTCCTCTGGCCCTGGTCTCTGCGGTCCAGTCTTCACCCATTACAGTGGCAGTGCAACTACACCACCCTGCCACTAGATGGCACACCAAAGCCAGTCTTGCAAAGGTGAAACCATACACAAACGTACCTCACTCAAACCTACAGTGGACAACACTGTTATTCAACAGTGATTGCAATATCACAAATCTTGTATGGCAGAACCATCTTTATACCACATCTACACATGTATGGTGGTTGACCAGGAGCAATAATGGGTCACCTGACACGCAGAGAAAGCAAATGACATTTCCCCTGTCCAAAAGACCAAAAGTACCTTTCCTCGAAATGCACGCCATGGTGATTTGGTTGTTAAATTCCGCACAGCCCAGTTAGTAGAGAACGTGTACGGGTGGCCCACGGGGAACACACACACACACACACACATATATATATATATATATATATATATTCTCTCTCACACTCTCTCACACTCTCTCACACTCTCTCACACTCTCTCACACTCTCTCACACTCTCTCACACTCTCTCTCACTCTCTCTCACACACTCTCTCACACACTCTCTCACACACTCTCTCACACACTCTCTCACACTCTCTCACACTCTCTCACACACTCTCACACACTCTCACACACTCTCACACACTCTCACACACTCTCACACTCTCTCACACTCTCTCACACTCTCTCACACTCTCTCACACTCTCTCACACTCTCACACACTCTCACACACTCTCACACACTCTCACACACTCTCACACACTCTCTCACACTCTCTCACACTCTCTCACACTCTCTCACACTCTCTCACACTCTCACACACTCTCACACACTCTCACACACACTCGATGTGTTAATGGAGATGGAAGTGACTAGACCCTGCTAGTGGGATTGGCCATGCAGACTCCCCTCCACCAGGCCCATCTCAGACCAGGCCCTCTGGTACTCACTTTCTCCAGGGTCTCGATCCTCTGCTTCAGGAGCCTGTTCTCCGTGCGCAGCCTCTGAGGGGGCAGAACCGTCACACAGAGCGGTCACAAACAGCGGTCACGCATAACGGTCACGCAATGGGGCAACATTGATTCAGGCGGTAAGATCCGGTTCAATCCCACCCCGGGTGTGTTTAAGTGTCCCTGAGCAAGACACCTACCCCCAAATGCTCCTGATGAGCTGGTCGGTGCCTTGCATGGCAGCCAATCACCATTGGTGTGCGAGTGCATTTATGAATGGGTAAATGAGAAGCATCAATTGTACAGCACTTTGGATAAAGGTGCTAAATAAATGCAGACCATTGACTATTAACCATTTACGCATAGTGGTCACATAGAGTGATGATAAACGGCGGTAACGCGTAGCGGTCACATAGTGCGGTCCAACTAATCGATTATAAATAGGACTTCTTGGCTACATCACACTTTTGTATGGCTGAAGCGAACATGTTCTCCACTTTTGTAGGATAACACAACTTGCTCAGGGACGCTTCGACACACCCAGGGCAGGATCGAACCGGCAACCCTGCCAACTGCTCTTATCGCCTGAGCCAATGTCGCCCCCCCACCATTTTAGCTGCTTTCACAGAAGAGGACTGTTAAATCCTCTTCACTAGCAAAAACTGGCACCAGCATTTGGAGCAGCTGGAGCCCATTGTGTAAAAATGCACTGTGAAAGCATGCCACTCAAGACCTCAGCCTTAAGGACGCAGCCCTCACTCCTGCCTACAGCCTCTGGGCTCACCTACCTTGATTTCCACCTGCTCCTCCATCTCCTTGGTTTTGATTGTAGTGTATTCCTTTTCTAGCCTGCAAGCACAACAACACAACTCAAGACAAGGGCCTCCAGAATGAGCACAACCCATTCAGCAACACATAAATATCATATAGACATAGATATGAGTGTCTGCCAAATGCCTATAATGGAATGTAACATAACAGCAACCTGCAGGCGCTTCACCTAACTTCCACTTTTGTGGTCAACGCTAGTCTTGCATTCAACGAAAGTAAACAGCAGTTTCCTGTGTAGAGGGTTCAGCCCAAAGTCTAAAAACAGTTTGTTTTTAAGCAACAATACACTGAATTATCGCTGAAGAACCTACTTCTTCATTTTCTTGGCGTTGTACTTGACTTGATAGGCGGTGAGAATCACCCTGTCGGGACCAGTGTCCAGCTGGTGTGGGATGACCTTCTGAAAGTGCTGGAGCAGGACAGGGGGGTCAGTTCTGATGGACTTATTCAGAGTTTCCGTAAATCAGTGGCACTGTATCAAACACAAGAGCTACAACAACAACCAGCTGTGTGTGTGCTAACTCGGGGTATTGTTGCTAGAAAGATCGTTTAAATATCCGAACTGCATTTGGTAAGCAGTATATAAATTCCAACTTATTTTAAATTGTAGATACAATAAAAACAATGTCGCTTCATATAGTTTGTACATTATCTCCAAATCCCCCTCACCCACCCATTACACATTAAGGTATATATCGCATTTGTTAGGCACTCGTTGACAGTTCCAGTATAAAAGAAAAAGACATATAGTTTCAAAGAAGACTATTAGACACGTGTGCTCGACGCACTCCACAAGCACACGTAAGCCCAGAATAGCTCTGCTTGTATCTAGGCAATCTGTTGCAGGGACACAAGGGCTGCAAAAGCACGTGGCTTTGGCAGAGCTGAGGAACGACAGCACAGTGGAGAGGAGAGGTGAGGTGGGGGGGCGTGTTTAGGCGGTTGGGCAGAAACCTGTAGCATCCCCTCCATGTCCAGCTGCATGAGCTCGGCCTGGTTGATCTGGAGGATGGAGAGGCCCACGCGGAACACGATCTCCAGACCCTGTCGCCCCACAGGAGAACAGAGACACCCTCAAACTCACAGGAGAATCAGACTCACAACACCATGAGACTGTTCTGCTTCTCTGACTCATCTGTTCCAGAATTCTACCACCAGGGGGCGACCTTCAACTGCACTCGCACATTCATGTGTATGCTACTCTGATGGTTCACCAAGAGAAAGAGAAAACGATGTATGTGACAGTAAACTCCTCATATAAAATCTATCAATCTGCTATTATCTTTCAAGATAAGTTTTCATGGAACGTTACAGCAAAATTATAAGTCACACACGCATTTGTGATCTCACACCTGAATCATCAACTCTGGCCCACAAATCAAAACCCAGCCCTGGTTTTCTTTTCTCCCAGGTAATTAGTGCTACTAATTGACCAGACTGTTCCACACCCGACCAACGAGGTACAGTGTTGGCGGAAAACCAGAAGTTCTTGGCCCTTGAGGACCGTGAGTTGTATAGAACCTGCTTCTCCGGTATATAATCATCTTCTCCGACAACAGTGTGGCTGCACAAGGCCTCACCTCGCACATGAAGATGTCGAAGATCCTGGTGGCGACGGTGAGAGGGAAAGAGGTGAGGAAGATGGTGAGGAACCAGGAGGAGGCATACATGGAGGTGTGGAAACTCTGGGCCTGGAAGTGGAGGTGGAGCTCTGGCAGCTGCTCCTGGTGGAGAGATAACAGCAGACACAGCAGTGAGAGGCACAGCGGCCATTAATCTGTTAGACAGACACTCAGCCCTTTCACATCCAACACCAGAGTTATGTCCTCTAGTTAGAGGGGGGTGGGGAGGTGTACTGCCCCCTACAGACACTGAAGCAGCGGTGCCTCTGTCGTGTCGTCCCAAGCCCAGGTGTGAAAGGAGGGGTCAGGAGAACAGAGGACGTACCTGGATCATGCACTCAAACTGGTACATACACAGCCCCAGCTCAGCCATGCTGGGCTTGAACAGCTCCCTCAGCCTGTAGTCCTGCATCAGCTTCACAAACACACAGAAGGCCTCTTCCTCCGGCATCTGGGGAACACACACACACACACAACCACACACACAACCACAGACACACACGTGAGGCCAGCTGCATTGTACTCAACTAATCAGCTTACTGACTGAACAGGATCCTAACAAGACAACTTATCAAGGAGTTTGACAGAGGAGACCTAATTATAGATAGCCATGAAACGGTTATCAGATGACATCTAACCCAGGGGTCAACAGCTGTCATTCTACAGAGTCAAAGGTTTTGC
The DNA here is from genome assembly GCF_963514075.1 of Conger conger. Taxonomy (NCBI): domain Eukaryota; kingdom Metazoa; phylum Chordata; class Actinopteri; order Anguilliformes; family Congridae; genus Conger; species Conger conger. The sequence goes on from NC_083764.1 coordinate 57,815,871, forward strand.
TGGCTTTTGTTTTTTTGCCTTTTGCCTTGACATAAGCGCATTTATACGCCAGAAACCAGGGGAAGTGAGTAGCAGTGTAATTGGCGGTTCTATTTATAAATTAAGTGCCAAGTGACAACTAAACCAGCGAAAGACTGGCTCCAGAACCAGCGGACCCCATTCAAAACAGTTCCTTTGAAGGGAAGTACAGTATGGCCGAAACTTTAGAAAGGCAAAAGATAAAAAAGCAACTAAACATCCCGAGCGGCCATCTTGTGTGGAGGCGTTACCTGCATGAGCAGCAGTCCCACGATGAAAGCGCTCCCCTGGCAGTACCCCACCTCTCGGTCCACCAGCGAGTAGGCCTGAAACAACAGGAGTGGAGCGAGGTCAAGGGCGTCACTTATTGGAGAGGGGTAGGGGGTTATGACCGCACCAATATTACAAAACGGGTGAAATGCACCCCTGATGAGAAAAATTAATTAATATAATAACAATGGGAATTTCATGCTGTGATTGGGATATACTGATCCGCAGCCCTAAGTATTTTCCCAAGAAACTATAATTTCACTGGTGTTCTTCCAAAAACAATCTTCCAGGGGGGCATGCCCCGGAAAGCTACAGTTTGTGGGGTCCACGCACTACAATGCCCCAAATATTCAAACGAAGTAACGCCCTTGCATGAGGTCTGTAAACATGGCACAGGCTCGCAGAATGACAGAGCTGGCAAGTCCAGGTCAGGCTCTGCAGCAAAGCGCTTCAAAAGGCTGAGGCTCCGCCCCTGAGGTGCTGTCAGTAGCCTACGTGAGACCTGCATCCTACTGCCACAGACCTGCATCCTACTGCCACAGACCTGCATCCTACTGCCACAGACCTGCAACACTGCCACAGACCTGCATCCTACTGCCACAGACCTGCAACACTGCCACAGACCTGCATCCTACTGCCACAGACCTGCATCCTACTGCCACAGACCTGCAACACTGCCACAGACCTGCATCCTACTGCCACAGACCTGCATCCTACTGCCACAGACCTGCATCCAAATGCCACAGACCTGCATCCTACTGCCACAGACCTGCATCCTACTGCCACAGACCTGCATCCTACTGCCACAGACCTGCAACACTGCCACAGACCTGCATCCTACTGCCACAGACCTGCATCCAAATGCCACAGACCTGCATCCTACTGCCACAGACCTGCATCCTACTGCCACAGACCTGCATCCTACTGCCACAGACCTGCAACACTGCCACAGACCTGCATCCTACTGCCACAGACCTGCATCCTACTGCCACAGACCTGCAACACTGCATCCTACTGCCACAGACCTGCATCCCACTGCCACAGACCTGCATTCTACTGCCACAGACCTGCATTCTACTGCCACAGACCTGCAACACGGCCACAACACTGTAGCAACATTGCGAGAATACTCCGTGTCAGCTGGGCTAGCACAGCCGGCACCCAACACCAGGGTCTCTCCCCCACGCTCGGCCTGTTTGTAAACATCAGGGCCCACTGAGCAGACGCTCCGCTCGTTGGCAGGCAGGGTGTAGGAAGCTGGCAGCCCGCAGGAGTTCAGCTCGTCTGCACGGCCACGGTGCCAGGTTCCAGGCTGGCTTTCGCATTCAAAAATGGGCTAACTTTATCGATTCCTCCGCACTAGCGCGTGCGGTGCACCGGAGCGGGGAGGAAACGTTGCCGTTGTGCCGGCTCTCAAAGTGCTCGTTAGCCTGTCGAGCGCGCCTTATCTGCACGACGCATGAGAGGCAAGCTGCCGGGAGCAGTTCAGCAGGACGCTATTCAGCCAACGAAGCTCGTCTCTCAAACCGAACATCGGACGCAAACGGCTTAACCAATCCCCTTGTCTCCGACGTTATCCGTTTACAAACAACAATTACCCCGACAGACGGCACAAACCACTGTCAACAGTTTCCCTGACTGTGCTCTTTCTGCGTCTTAGCCTTCAGAATTCTGTAGACAGACAAATGAGTCAAGTCATAGCTCAGGGAACAAATAGAATAGCTAACACTGTCAACATTGGGGAAAATTTTTTTTATAAATTGAACAGGAAAAATATGTTGATGTGATGTTGCCTTCACTGTATTAAGATTAAGCCGGAATCTAAATGAGTGTGCAGCGGTGGGGAAGTAATTTGAGTTCACTTCCTTGTCAGTAAATTCAAAGAAGCATGTTATTCAGGAAGCTGTCATAGCTGCTCATTACTGAAGATGAACTGAGCTGTGAATAATGCCGTGAAGGAATTAGCTTGGCTCTGCAGCGGCAGTCGGTGTTCCCTGAAGCAAAGACCAGGAGATTTTTCACAGTTCATTGGACACTGGTTATCAATATGTTTTTTCAGAGATTTGCTGAGTCGTAAGTAACCACACTTTTTTCTTCTTTTTTTAAATTTGTTATCAAAGTCTGCTCATCAAATTGCACATCAGGCATTACTGAGCCAGTTCATATTTCAGCGATATGCATTTGTTTCCGCATAATTATCGGACGACGTTGGTAAATAAAAACCTCTGAGCCCATGTAATCTGACTGATCTTAAAGCCTTTTGACACCCTTTGAGAACCCCGTTGATCTTCTAAATTCATTCGTTGTTAATTATTCATCAGTTACTTGGCTCCTCGACCCCTCCCCCCTCTCCTGCACTACTGTGTTCTCCCCACTTAAGCTACACATTCGCCAGCGTCCATGTTAACACAGAGAGCTGACTGCAGGAGGCAGAGTCACAAAAAAACCAAAGTCACTGCTCTTTGCGGACATTTTGTGGGCGTTTTAGACACCAAAACCAGGAAGAGACACTGACGCGTGAGGGCCTTTTACAAAATAATACTCATTTACCAACTTTAAGGGAATTGTGACAGACTGATTCAGTGAATGATTTTCAGTACTTAGAGACGCTGAGGGAACATAGTGGTCACACAGATGGCCAGTTTGGCCTGACTAAACCGCCCAGCAGAATGAGGCCTCTCTGGACAGAGTCAGGCAGTGTGGAGCAGGGAGCCTGGTCTACCTATTAGGGAGCTCCACCCAGCGGTACACCCTGCCGGCCTGCCTGCCGCTTACCTTCATGACATTGAAGAGCACTTCCTGGCCCAGGCTGTCCTTCTCCTTGAAGAACTCGTGCTCGGGGTAGGTGCGGGCGATGTCCCGGCGGATCAGCTTCTCGCAGGGCGACGTCATCTTCAGCAGCTCGGAGTACTGGTCCTTGATGGGCATGTTCTGGGCGTTACACAGCAGCTGCCACACGATGGCCCGGAAGTGATGGGGAATCCCTTTCCTGACCAGTTCCTGTGTGGGGAAAACCGCACGTCAGCGCTAACCTGGACACTGGCCTTAATTGCTGTTTGAAAGGAAACCACAAATACCAGCAGACACTGCGGCCCTCCAGGACTGGAGTTTGACACCCCTGCTCTAAGGTATCAGATCACAAATACGGCATTAGAATACTCCTAACTGAACATTCTAATGCTGATTTAACAACCACTACTGGTAATTGAAAGCAATGGAGTTTTAGAACACCGACTTGTAATTTTGAATAAAAACATTCCAAAAAGCCTACTCTTCAGGGTTAATAGTGTGCAGGAAATATGAACAGTAATACTATTACCCTGATCACAGAATAACAGCCAATCACATTTTCCACCACTGGCATGTCGACTTTATCTCCACTTCAGTGTACTTAACCTTCTCAATTACACGGAGGTAATTATTAAAACAAAGCCAGGGCATTGAGCCCTTTAAGCTAATCCCTTTTTTTATCTCTTGTGCTAACTAAAGGCCACAGACTGTACAAGATCACAGAACTCCAGCTTACTGGGCTTTTTAAAGGCTTTTAACAAGCACAGAAACACCCTTATGAGTATTCAGGAGCTTTCTTTTGGCCTTTAATTAGGGGAAACACAGCCCGTTGCCAAGGGGAAAAAATCCAAATATCCAATCTTAATTAGACTTTCAGATACATGAAAACAAGAGTGAGAAAAACCAACTTGGTTTGTTTTCGATACACGTGGCAGTTTGATGTTTTTTTCAATGGTGTAGTCCAAGGCTGTCCAACCCTGTTCCTGGAGAGCTACCATCCTGTGGGTTTCCATTTTAACTTAGTACACCTGATTATACCAATTAGCAGCTCAATCTAATCTCTAGCTATTGAATGGGCTGCTTTGTTAGGGTAGGAGTAAAAACCTACAGGAAGGTAGGTCTCCAGGAACAGGGTTGGGCAGCCCAGTTGTAGCACATACCTACCCACTACACTAGGGTAGGACCCAGGGTTGTGCTATAGCACACTACCGACCAACACACTATGCTATAGGACCCATCGTTCTGCTGTACTGTGCCATTTAACCTTGGTGGATATAGCAGCCTCAGAAGCAGTGTTTCTCCACCCAGATGTGGCAGTGACTTCCCTGCCATTGCCATTTCCTGCTCTAATGGTTGGGGTAATAATGAGCCAGGGAAGCTGGTTTGGCGGTAATAACATTAGTCAGGTGCAATTCATCTTCCTTGTTTTGCAGAGAGAAGGGCTGTCAGCTGAGGCTCTGAGGATTCGGGCTAGACAAGTGGGAGAAAGAGCAGTACTCTGCCTCCAACTCTGAAAACACCAACAAACCATCCATAGCCCTCTCCTGCCCTTTAAAGAAACCTCTCCCAGCAGCTCAACCGATGACCCCTCATAGCAGTCAGGTGACTCACAGCTCGGTTGTCAAAACAGGGATTTTTCTTAATACTGCTTTCCAGCATTCCATACACGGGTATGCACGCAAGCAGACACACAGACACACGCACATGCACACATGACATACAACACCCGCTCACACACACACACACCAAACACACATATGCATGCAATACACGGGTATGCACGCAAGCAGACACACACAACATACAACACCCACTTGCACACACTCACACGCACAAGACAGACAGAGACATACACTCACACGCATGCACACACACCCGCACACACAAGAAACACACACGCACAGAGATACGCACACACATGCATACACACACAGGCAAATGCACTGGCACACTTCAGTAGTCACACACAGGAATGTTTCAGCGACCACAAAGGAATATGGGCCGGTGAGCTCGATAAACACCTCAGGGCTAGTCGAGCGCTCGCTCTGTTCGACCGAGACCTTTCTTAAGATCCTCCGCTACATGTATACAGCCTCATAAATGGGGCCTAGTACAAACACAAGCCTTAAGACACAATTTATTCCTGTGCCGCGACCGGCAGTAAGCTTTCCCCCAACCCTACGGACATCAAACCTCCTCCATTGGCCCCGGGGGTAATGGTATACGGGGTCCTCGAGCTGGGAATGTACCTGAGGAATGTCACATAAAACCTTTGATCTGCCATGTGAAGGGCCCCGGGAACGCGCTGCCGTAACGACACTGCGCAAATCAAGCGCCGTGTCTGGGAAGCGTCAACCAATCGGAACAGATTGTGAGTTCAGCTGACCTGAGGGCCGAGATACAGGTCGCTAAATGACAGAGCGAGTTACAACGGCACAAAATGATTGCCTGCATATCGATAGTGGAAATGGGCCAAGAGTCCAAATTAGGGGTCTTGTAGCCTTGGAGTTTGTCTCAAATCATTAGGCAGTAATTTTTCAAAATGAGGGCGTGCAGAAGAGACAGGGTTTGGGAGAACATCAATCCTAGTGCTTATTCAAGCTCTTCTGGATTTGGCAGGGCTCTTATTTTGACAGGAAGCCAAGCTGCCTCTGATGCCAGGTCTAAATATGCAGCATGTAAAATGACCTGTTCAAATGTGTTTCAGTCACCAAAGCACAGTGGTGGCCATTTTATAATTCCAGTGTACTGTGCAAATATAAAACTAACTGATATGCAAATAACTGCACCAACAAGATTGAAGTATGCTTTTGCTTTTCACCTCTGCACTGCTCTTTGACTGCTGTTACACTACTGTCACACTCCCTATTTCATGTTTGTCAATGGCCTTGTTGGGTGACTTTGTGTTTTAATGTCAGGTCCACCTTGTAAAAGAAAAATTTTTTTTGATCTCAATATTCCAGGTTAAATAAAGGATAAAAAATATATATATAGGAAGGGTCAGCACCAATCAGAAGCCTTGTATGAGAACAGAGGGGCAGGGCCCTCTTGCAGTTGCTGAGCTGACTGGCTCTGACGGGGGACTGCAGGAGCTGACCTGATTGGCTCTGACAGGGGATGGTTGTTACCTTCAGCTGCTTCTCCTTCTTCTTGCGCACCTCCTCCCAGTCGTTGACGATGCGGCCCCACAGGATCCAGGTGTCCTCCTCCAGGTGGGACAGGTTGGAGGAGGCCGAGGAGCTGGACACCAGCGAGGAGCCACTGTTTCTCCGCGAGCCATTCACCGACTTCAGAGACTTACTGTCTGTCTCCAGGAGCCTGCAGGGCACAAACACAGCCTGTAAATATAACACACACACACACATACACACACAAACACAGCCTGTAAATATAACAGCACAAATACACTCACACTCACAAACACACCCACACACGCAAACACAGCCTGTAAATATAAGACACACACACAAACACAGCCTGTAAACATAAAGGCACAAATAAAATGGTAAATGATTGGCATTTATATAGCGCCTTTATCCAAAGTGCTGTACAATTGATGCTTCTCATTCACCCATTCATACACACACTCACACACCGACGGCGATTGGCTGCCATGCAAGGCGCCGACCAGCTCGTCAGGAGCATTTTAGGGGTTAGGTGTCTTGCTCAGGGACACTTCGACACAGCCCGGGCGGGGGATCGAACCGGCAACCCTCCGACTGCCAGACGACTGCTCTTACTGCCTGAGCCATGTCGCCCACAAATACACACACACACAATAAATATGACGGCACAAATACAGATACATCTTCCCAAGTCATGAACAGTAAATGGCTCACATGCACGCATGTGCTCTCACACATATACATGCACACACACATATACAGGAGCTATAATTCTAACGCACACACACAACCTATAAATCTAACCCCACTACAACAGGGTACATAGCCTTCCCATGTAAGTGTGCACACACGCACGCAGACTCACACAACCTATAAATCTAATACTACAAATACAGATACAGTCTGCTCAAGTCTTGAACAGTGAGCGCACACACGTGCACACACACATACACACACACTCAGACTTCCATGCATCAACACACAATCCTAACACCACAAACACAGAACACATGAACCTGTCACATCCCCGCAATGTCACACACACACACACATTTGCTCTTAACACTTTTGCACACAACAAACCGCCAAAGCAAACGGCCACTCTGCAGCAAACAGTCTGTGTTTGGACCCCTCCGGGTTTCCGAGATGAGCTTGCTTTTCAGGGCAAACGTGACTTTCAGGACGACACAAACACTGGCAGGCCCTCGCCACTGACCCGTCTCAGACAAGCAGCGCCCCAGGCCATGGCTACTCAAACCCAGCAGAGGTGGGAAGTCCTGGGGGACAGAAAGTAAAAGCCCTCCAACCCATGAATGCCCACTGATTTCACTCATCAGTTCTACCTCCTGGCAGAACAATTTAGCCTATTAGCCAATCGAGGTGAATGGAACAAAACGCTGGGGAGGATTTTTACTTTCCGAACCTGGATTTCCCACCTCTGAAAATCAGCAGTCATTTCAAAGCTCTGCAGAATGGACCAAGCACAACATGAAAAGCGTTGCAGCGTTAGAATTAACAAGAGACATCACATTTCAGCCCTTTGCTGAAAGCCAAGTCCAGCCAAAAGCCTTCAACAAAGCAGCTTTGGAGACTTCCTTTAGCTGGCACTAGGACCCTCCGATGCTTCCTCTCCCTCCCGCTGTACCTGCAGGAAGTGCTCTGGTTGCAGAAATCCTCATCTTGAGCAAACAGCTCATGTCACAAACACATCCTGAACCAAAACTGATAGTGCCCTTTCGGCACAGAGGGGGCTGTTTACACACAGAAGCAGCCATGTTTGCACACGCTCCCTGTGACCGAGAGAAACCCGAACCTCTTTCAGCACAATGCGCAGAGACTGCCAGGGCATCGAGTCAAATTAACCCTTTTAACCTACTGGCAACAATGGCTTGAGGTCTAACTGGGCAGCACAGACAGTGGACCAGGGTATATCAGGGTAGAACAGACAGTGTACCAGGGCATAACAGGGAATAACATTGTAGCAGGGCGTAATCTGTATTCAGAAATTGAGGGGAGGTGTGGATGTGTGTAACCACCTGAAATATTATCACGATTAAAATCCTGCCAGATTTCTGTAGCCTGAGGTAATAACAACGCAAAGACGTCCTGGAAAACTACAGTAATACTGCATAAACTCCATTTCCTGGGACTTTCCCACTCATGGCACTCAATCACTCAGTCACAATTATACCTTCATTTTCTGCAAAGATGTGCACACAAAATGCACAAAATGTAATTCATGTCTGTTATTTGACAACAACAGAGTAACAAGGCAGTTTGCTCTTCAAACACTTCTTTATTTTGCCTTCTTCCTGTATGCTGAGCCAAGCATTCCATATTAGAGAGAGAGGGAGAGAGAGAGAGCGAAAGAGAGGGAGAGCGAGAGGTAGAGGGAGGTAGAGGGAGGTAGAGGGAGGGAGAGGGAGAGAGAGTTAGCTTGTGTGCAAGTTGGAGAGTTACCAGTAATGCCAGTGCAATTCAGGTGACTGCATTTCTTGCACTTGGGGTCTAACACACACAGATCCTGAACAGCTGCCAGTGGTGTCGTTTACGTGTACACAATATTTTAGCAAGGGCACAAAGTGACACAGGTCCCCAGTCTCGATAAGAAGGCTGTTGTCTGCTTCACAGTCGTGGGGTGATTTGTCCACCCTTTATACACATTTGGCAGCCTCCCTCCATACAGTACATCACTGAAAAGCAGCATGCAGCACATTTCAGCGTACAGATGATAAAATCAGCCAGGCACGCGCTCCCTGTATGTTCCATCTTACTCACAAAGGAAGAAACAAAAACGCAGACAACAGTGGGACGCAACTCCGACCCTATGAACTGCAGAACTAGGCCAAGTGTAACGGTTTATCTATGTATTGGTTCAAAGGGCAATGATCCGTTTCCGATACAACATGGAAAAATCTAACGGTATTGATATGAACCACACTGAGATTAGTAAGAAAAGGGCCAGTAGCAGTGCAGCACTTTAAGCTCAATGTATTTGGCATTGGGTACATTTTACTGGGTTTACCTCCCCAGTATTCTGCTTGTTGCTGTAGATCAGCATGGGGCTAGGACAGTGTGGTTTCAGCCTGCGCATAAAGACCATGAGAACCAATCACAACATTAAGGGGAGGAGTACACACCTCATAGTGTCACTGTGTGAACTGCTAAGATGGCTAACACATACACACACACAGATACATGTGCACACACTCACACCAGACAAACACACACACAGCAGACAAAACACAAACGCATGCACACACAATGACAGGAGCAAACACACTGGTGAGAAAAGCGCTACAGTGGATGAGGGTAAACAAATCAAATGTACAACAAAGTGTCCTTTCACTGACAATGCAGGACCACTGCCCTAGAGCTATACGGGTACTATTTGCATTCGAACTAGGAGAGTGAAGCAGTGTGATTGTGCGTTAGCACTGAGCCGATATCCCAGTGCCCTCGTCTCAAAATGTCACCTACACCAGACAACAAGGTGTCCTTCCACTGAGAATGCAGAACCACTGTCCTAGAGCTGAACACGACAAGACAAAGAGAACAACTTTGCTTTGGTCGGCAGCCATGTCTTTGCATAAATTTTAATGCACCGATAGCCACCGATGGCATTTCAGATGCGTTATTGTCGTTTCAAACGCTGCACCCATACAGTCGCCGTTACCATGGTTTCAGCATAGAGATGTTGGACGTTAATGCGAGTGTCTCTGCACTCGTGCTGGAAAGGGGGCAAACCAACTGGAAAATCACACAGACGTCGACCCTAGAGAGCAGCAGTGTAAATGTTAGCAGAAGCAGGTACTTTTCTACACAGTTCACTGTGCTGCCAGCGTCTCAGCGTCAGTCGCGTACACTGACTGAGGGCCTCGGCTGCCGTATCCATGTGTGCCGGTTCACTGTGAAAGTGTTTTACCAATGTGTTAGCAATGCTTATCAGAGGTGCAACGGAGCACTGTACGAGAGCATTAGCAATTTTACCATGTTAGCTACCTTGACAGTTTGGGGAATTTGAGCAATAGCGAAATTAAGATGTTAGTGATGTGAACATGTTAGCACACAGACATTGCTCATTTATGCCCGTTAGCAGAGCAATAACATCAATAATGTGAGCATGCTAGCCGTGTGGCAGTGTTACCAATAACATTCAAAATATGAACCTATATCCCTGGTTATGGGTATGCACTTTGTTGTACGTCGCTCTGGATAAGAGCGTCTGCCAAATGCCAATAATGTAATGTAATGTAAAATACGTTTTAGTTCCATAACTGGAGCAATTTCAGCGAATTAGAAATATGCCAGGCTTCCAAATATGGAAAGCAGCCCTGGATAGCCAGAGTGTAAATGTTAGCAGCGTGAACGTGTTTAAACACGTCCATGTTACGAATTTGACTGCGCCAACAATGTTAACAATGTAAACATGCTGTAAAGGTTTCTACCAATTTGACTGCCACCGGTGCAACAGGAGTGATATGGACATGCTTGCAGAGTACCCATGTTACTACAGCAAAATACGGTCACATAGCAACAGCCTCAATCCCTTTCATATCGGTCAGCCTGATCTCCAAGCCAAAACAGACTCACTGCCAAAGACTAGACTAAATATGGACAAAGTGACTGAGACGTCGCCCGTTGACTTTCCATAGGCTTGTGAAAAAAGCGTTTGAAACCCAAACCCGAGGAAGCGCAGTTTTCTTCTCACCACGCCTACAAAATGGAGCCAGAGCAGACCGAAGTCTCACTGCTCACTGGTCATCCTCAATGTGAACTCAGTAAATACAGTAAATCATGATATGCAGTTTACTGCAAGTCTGGTCATGACACCTGCTTGCCATGAACGGGGATCTCCAAGGAGATCAGTCTGGTGCTGCTCTTTTCACAAACACAACTGGAGCCAAAGTCCAGGAATCATCTGGTCCTGGGTGGAGTTCTTAAGGGTATGTAAAGTCTGGTTCACATCCAAGCAACCCAGCTGAACAAAAAGGCTGTAGTGTTGTGATAGCTTCACTTACACTTTAGATGTTATAGCTGAAGAGCAGCAAAAAAAAATAATCTACGCAAAGTAGAAGTTTTTAAATTGTTAGGTACTTGATGGAAACTAGTTGAGACATGAGATGTCTTGAAACAAACAGAAGAAAAAAACAAAACTATTCAGTATTTACCTTACTGTGGATAAACAATGCCTGCCACAAGCCATTCAAATCACTAGTTTCTAATGCTAATATGGTACAATTTGTGTTCTGAATTTGGCACTTCAAATTAATTGTAAGATCAACATTAAATACCGTGCTTAGAATGCAGGCGTAAAATCTTCCTTTGTAGATTGTGAAAAAGCAAGGAAGCCTCTTTTTATTTCACCCAGCATACATTAAAACCCCACAGCACTGCATTACCATACATCTGAGCTGCCTAATCAGGCCTGAACAAATGGATGCTAATCACTTAATGGAGTGCTAATCAAAGACAGGGGTCACACAGTGGCAGAGCCTGTGAGTGTGCCAAGTTCCTCCTACACCTGCTGGAATAATCAGCATTCCACTGATTTAATGCAGCATCTGGCCACCGCTCCTCTGTAAGTGCTCCAGAAATATCCGTACACATATTTCTGGAGTGAGCAGCACTCTATTTCATGAATATGTAAAAAGCCGATTTTGAACTGCAAAGTTTCGTTATAGAACTTTCCACCAGTCAAAGAAAGATGAGAACAACAGAAAACATGATTAGGCAGCCATCTTGTGTGGAGGAAAGGCACTGTGAATTAATGCTGCAGTCAGACTGCCTGAGCAGCATTTTGGTGCACACCGATGCATTCTGCAGAGAAAGTGATGAGGGTGAGGAGTAGACATTACTTCCTTTTGCTGAACAAGGGTTTAGCAGACAACACCGGACAGACATCTCTGTTCCTCTACCTGTGCACTCCATTCTGGCTCTTTCACCACGACAACAGGCCAGTGAACCCAGAACGCAGTGGTGTGATTGGTCACTGTTAAAAGGCTTTTTCTTCCAGGCTTTAGAAAGCAGGACACTGAACCCCAGAAGGAGGAAAAGTGTGAAAACGTCTTTCATTTCCTCACTGAGATGAAGAAACTGCTACAATGTAGACGGAGACACACTGAGGTAGGCGCTAAAGCAGCCACACAGAACACAGTGTCTGCACCGCACCCAGGTGCACGTGTGACCCTGCCTGTCCTCGGAGAGGTGGCCCTTATCTGGAGGTGTGGACTGACGATAACACACAGCACAGCTGTGCTCCGGCCGCTCTGAGCACGCTCTGTTTGAGTCGGACTCAAACTCACAGGGAAGGCCGCAGACGGACAGTCGGCCATTTTCAGACAGTTCAAGTGACTGCACATATTCTGTGGCTCCAGACTGCGACAGCTGCCACTGCTTTAGCCTGTCAGCACCTCCATATGTAGGTCAAAGGCCAGCCAAGGCATTTCATAATCATCACTGAAATAAACCTCTCCTGGTTTTTAATGAGCGAACAAGCGAGCAAGGCTCTAACCGACCCGTCTGAAGAACGCAAGACTCATTTGTTCAGTCATGCAGCTCACTGCAGGGGAGTCCGAGTTGATATATAACTGTTCCCTGTTTGAGGACACAAAGCAATGTGCGTCACACTCAGTACGAATACAAATTCATGTGTTTTGTAAAACCATTAACATACCGCAAATGTCTAAATCTATTGGAATTTGGATTAACCGTGTAGTTAACACGTTAACATTACGTTACGTCACATTTGTTGCTGAAAAAAAAAAAAGTGGAATCATTCTTGACCAATTAATTCATGTATATGACTTATGATTGCCAATAGCAGATAGCCAATAGGATGTTTAAATACAGAATATTATTGGACAGGCTATCCAATGGAATTCAACTAATGGAAAGTAAAGATTACAATGGACAGTCAATTATAGGCAATATCAGCCTGACAGCTCCATCAATCAGAACCATCACTGATTTATAAGCCATCGATTTTTCAAGAAAGTCCGGTCAATATATGTAACGGATACTAATTATCATCAATCGATTCCAATACAAAATGGATCTAGAGATATAGAGATACATAACTAGAGATAAGGCAGGTTTGGGAAGAGTGGGTAAGAGTGGTTAAACTAATCTCCAATTTCCACCAATTTCTTTGATCATAAAGTCACTAGGATAGGAAGTCAAGTTATCATATATAAATCCACTGCCGACTGAAAGATAATAACAATAAACAACACTCCTGTTCTCCAAGGCTGAAGTATACTCTGCTATTGCTGGCAGAATATTTACATCCTCAGGCAGGTCTCAAACGAAGACAATCCGTCATCCCAATGTCCTACAAGGAGACGGCAGAGTACAGGGTAAGGTCAGTTAGCCATGTAAAAGGTTGCTCTTCGTACATATCAGAAATGACCCCAAAAATACAGTATATTCACCAGGTCCAGTCTTTCATCATATTGTGCTTTTGCAAAATGGGTCTCTTCTTAAATTACAGCCTTCGAATGCAAACGTACATGTCAGCATTTGTATCCAAATTCAGAGTAAGAGTAGAAAGACCAACATGTTTCCAATGCCCCCTGAGCGAACTGCCAACATTATATTCTTTGTACATTCTCAGTTTTTTTTTCCTGCACTCAGTTCCCTGCTAAATGTGCTAAATGGATCAGAATTAAATCATTCGTCACCGCTTCGCTCTCTTCCAATTTCCAGGTTGCCTAGCAGCGACGTCTGATTAGGGCTTAGATTAGAAGTGCAATTACTTAGCAATGAAAAGTCAACACAGAATCGAAATTGCAGTCACGTGAGCACCTGCTACGATAACCACTCTCTCCCTTTTCAGGAACCGCTCTCTTGAACCGTGACTGGTTTAACTCCACCGCAGAGAAAACGGCACATTAAAGGAGGTAACGTGGCTTTCTGGGGAAAGTGGTCGACGTGAAGCCAGCTGAAAGCCTTAAAGGGGAAGTGACATGTGCCAAGTCAAAGGGCACAGCTGCGCCCCTACGGGATTGGATAAAAGCTGGGGGCAGAGGTCACGGAGCCGACGGCCAGCCTATGAACAGGCAGGGAGCCCCGTCTATTGTTTCCCTTTTGTGTGTCCAGTGCTCTGGGGTCAGGACACGATCAATGCAGAGAAAATGAAGTGAGGCTTCCTCCGGGCCTGCGAGTCCATGCAGGCCTAAAGACAGGCTGACACCAGGCTGACACCAGGCTGCCACAGGGGCTCCCCCATCGAACCCTGCCTACGGCCAGAGGCTCTGTGGTGAGACAACCCGGCTCTTCCCAAAACCCGCACGGCCAATGACAAGCTCCTGCCAGTTCACATGAGGTAAATGTCTCTCTGCCGAAATTACAGGCTGACATCATTAATCCACATTCTGCATGCTCTCGGGTCTGCTGCGTTGTACCGAATGCAATTTCGTACTGTGAATTATACTTCTCTTACATACAACATCGCCGTAGGTCACTGCACTTTGTGTATGTACCTTTGGATAAAAAAGTGTCAAGTGTAAAGTAATGTAATGTATATCTTTGTCTATCTGGCTGCGACTGAAGCTTCTTGGTCACGTTTAAGAGGTGAGACTCAATGGACTTGATCAGATAATGATCTAAATCTGATCAAATACCTGATTAAATAAATGAAACCTCCGCTATTCATCACCAGGCAAGATAGCCTCAATATAGCACCATTGTCCTGGCATCAGAGGATTAATGACAGGAAGAAGCCCCAGGATAGGCCTAGCTGCACAGGACAATCGATCAGACCTTTTCTACTGGCTCATTAAGTGCAGGCAACAGAAGCCAGGCCTCTGTAAGTTAGGCAGTAAAAGAAGTAATGCTGATGACAGAGAGGGGTGGAGAGTGAGAGAGAGAGAGAGAGGGAGAGAGATGCTGGGGCGAGTTCTCCGACACAACGTCCAAGAGAGAAGCTGGTGAGCTTGTCCTCAGGCTAAACTGGCTACCATCGTTCGGAGGTCTGCGTGTCAGCACTTTATTTAAAACATGGGGCAGTTGTTACACCCCTCTCCACTCAGTGGGGGGGGGGGGGGGGGGCGCTGGTCAGCACAAGTGTCAGATTTCTTTCAGAATCCCCCACACGTGTCAGAGGCCCTCAGGAGAAACTGCCTGTACGAGCAGGGGGACTGGAGAAGTTCTGGGGTGTCTGTTGGGCTGCTGGCTGTTTGTATGCTCCATAGCTTCTGTAAATAAAACGCTTTCCTGGTTCAACCTTGATGTTGGCTTCTTTATGTTAAGGTGGCTCTGCTGGAGCCATAACACAGTGGAGGGGGGGGAAAAAGGGATGAATGTGAGAAAGTGCCCGGTAAACGAGTGCTCCAGCGCGGGACCCCAGGCCCGTCAGCCATGGCTCCTACGGAGCGACAGCGGAGGAATGCCAAACTGCGGTCTCACAGCTCACATCACAGCTTACCAGACACCGAGCCCCCGGGGCCCCATCCTGTCCTGTTCCCTCATTAAAGCCAGGGCCTGGGGGAGGAACTGGCCAATTAGAGAGCACTGTGCGACCTCTCGCCAAGAATCGTCCAATTAGAGAGCACCGCAAGACCTCTCACCTCAGAGACGGAGCTTGCGTGACGCCGAGCCCTCGCACCTCCGAGCGAGCTTCGTCTCACGCCTCCCATCATGCTGTGCAGCTCCGACACCTACACACACAACCCCCTCACACCCACACACACACACCCCCGCCTCTGACCTCTCGTGTTCACGTAAGTGGTTCGAAAAGGACGAGGGCCCATCTGCCGCCCGCTGACCTGCCGATACGGCTGCAGGGTCCAGCTGGGACCGGGTGACCCCTCTCCAACCCCCCTCTCGGGTGGTCACCCCTGCCCGCATGCTTCCATTAGCGCGGGGGACCACAACCCCCCCCCCCCCCCCAAGGTCAGTGAAGGACCAGAATTACTCTGCACTAATGATGGAGTGAGCATTCATGAACTGCAAACTGGCCAGAGCGGTCATACGTTATTAATTACCCATTTCATCCAATCACATCCATCCTTCTAAATGTCCAATAAGACACTGATTGGCTGCATTTGGTAGCCCCATCCATCTTTTGGGTACAGCTTTAGTCCCCCATCAGTACCCTGCCCCTCTGGACAGCCCTAATTACAGGAATGTGCAGTAATAACTAATAACATCAACACACTTTGAAAACTCTACATTCAATATTCAAATTTAATATGATGTTATGTAAACCACATTACAAACAAACAGCATATGGCTGTGCTGATTTTGTTAATACCTTGAATGTTAAATCTCTGGTGTATAGTACAGACATTAACTGACATTTGACAAAAAACTAATTAAATACAAGGCATATCCCTGATCAGCTAAATAACAAGACCATTCCGCACTGAAAAAGACATGTTCTGACAATTGTGTATTATTTGAAATCTCAGTGACAGCAGTGTGGCATATTAATTGATTCTGCCCCAACAAACTCCATTGGACCAATCCTGACAGGATTTTTTACTTCAATCTGTTGCTTCCACAAATTCAGCCAGCTTATGAGGAGAAGAATACATTAATTCTGGCAGTTCTACCAATCCGGCTTTCAGCCAATGAAAGTGTTGGAAACCCAGGCAGCATGACTGGCTCGAGTGACAATCAGCCCTGTTCCTGGAGATCCATCATCATGTAGTTTTCACTCCAACCCTAACAAAGCAGACCTCATCTAGGGATCTTGTTGAGCTGAGGATTAGAGGGCGGCCTGTAGCGTAGTGGTTAAGGTAAATGACTGGGACCCGCAAGGTCGGTGGTTCGATCCCCAGTGTAGCCACAATAAGATCTGCACAGCCGTGGGTCTCTTGAGTAAGGCCCTTAACCCTGCATTGCTCCAGGGGAGGATTGTCTCCTGCCTAGTCTAATCAGCTGTACATCGCTCCGGATAAGAGCGTCTGCCAAATGCCATTAATGTAAAGAAGAACCAGGTGTGCCAAATTAGGGTTGAAGTCAAAACCTCCCGGATGGTAGATCTCCAGGAGCAGGGTTGGTCACCGGCGACATCATCGGCATCGGCGACCGCGAGCACCTCTCACCTGTTCTGCTCCTCCAGTCGGGCGAGCAGCTCCAACTCATCGGGGCTGAGCTGGGAGGGCGAGGACGGGGACGGGGCCGGGGAGGAGGGCGACAGGCCGGGGGTGGAGAGGCTGGTGGAGGTGGAGGTGGAGGGGGTGTGGAGAGTGGAGGGCGGGGCCACCTGGCTAGCCATCTGACTGACGGTGTGAGACACCGAGTTCCTCACCCATGAGAGGGTCGAACTCAGCTTGCCTGCAACCTTGTCTGTCGCCACCTGCCAAAGGGGAAGACGCGGGGATAGAGTCAACTTTTTTTACATACATGGACTGCGTTTATATCGAGCTTCTATCCAAAGCACGTTACAATGTACGCCTCTCATTCACCCAGTCTCACACACACCAACGGTGACAGGCTGCCATGCAAGGTACCAGTCAGCTTGGCAGGAGCAATTGGAGGTTAAGAGGCTTGCTCAGGGACACTTTGAAACACTCAGTGTGGGCGGATCAAAGGGAAGACAGTCTAGAAAGTATTTAGACAGTTAGACAATGACAAGGGCTGTAATTCCTACACAATGCACTGCATGCACTTACCCTTACATTAAAGCTGACAGTCTGCATTTAAATTTGAGGGTATTTACATCCATGTGAAGTGAATCGTCGAGGAATTATAGCTCTCTACATTTGTGTCACCGTCCAAATACTTATGACCTCACTGTATAATGCAACCTAATGATGAACAGGCCACTCAGCCAAACAATGTTTGTCATTTTCCTACCAAGTGTACCTAGTGCTTGGTTTACCGAAAACCTACATGGTATCTAGTACCGTATCAAGCCTGATCTTTTGCCTTCCTTCAGCTCCCCAAGACTCATCACAAAACAAATTAAATACAGCGTAAGACCATGCAGAACACAGCAAGCCATCAATCAAGTATGATGACAACCAGGACAAACAATAATTAGCGTAGCATTTTCTACGACAGCGTCACACAACAATCAGATAGGGCGTAGCACTAGGCAAGCATGCATGTTATAGTATTAGACATGAGCGTCAGCACTCTGCACAAGCTGCAAACAGTGTTATAGTATAGCATTAGCCAAGAAACATTCAAACAACAACCACATCACAGTAGCGTAGACATACCAAGGCATTAGAGGGGTCATTAAGTCAGGGACATTCAAAGTTTTGCGGAAATTTCATTTACAGGCTATTTTCAATACCACTGGGATAGCTGGCATTATAACGCCTACACATCCATGACAAGCCAGTCGCCCTTTACACAGAGAAAGCTGCTTTGAACCTGATTATTTAATTTAACGGCAGATGGAAAAACAATCCTGCCAATTTCCTCCGTGTCCTTTGAGGTCTGTGTCCTCAAACTCGAGTGCAGTCGAGAGAGACAGTCATTTTTTTTAAAAACATAAACAGGTCACCGATCTGGACGCTGGCCACATGAAGCCAAGACAGACTGATGGTTTATGACTAGTATAACTGGCCTGTAGCATAGTGGTTAATGTAGAGGACTGGGACCCACAGCCGTTGGGCCCTGGAGCAAGGTCCTTAACCCTGCATTGCTCCGGGAGAGGATTGTCTCCTTCTTAGTCTAATCAACTGTACGTCGCTCTGGATAACAGCATCTGCCAAGTGCCATTAATGTAATAACTGTCCAATGATCAAGTGAACAGTGAAAAATAGCACGTTAACAGGTCATTATCATAACAATACAGATGCTACTACTAATAATAATAATAATAATTAAATCATGATAATAATTAATTATTTAGGTCTCACACACGAAGCAAATGTGAAGTGAATATGCGCAAAAAATAAAAAAAGCAAAAGGAACAGAACAGAACAACGGATATAAAACAAGATAGCACAGGCACATATTTACTCTCGAAATGAATGTGGATACCACACGGCCCTCAAATCCCATAACAATAGGTCTGAAACACCAACCCCTCAATTTCAGAACTTAAATACCCCGCCTGCCAAATTTTCAGCAAACAAGAGATGATGTGTCATAATGACGGCGAGCGAAAACAAGCGAGAGCAGTCTGACCCCTGCGGCTTTGCAGTCACGGCTGGGACACGCAATGCAAATCTGCCACCGCACCAACGGTACCGACCGGTAACTAAACGAAACACGGTACACCGCTAACCAACCGAAGCATGGTGAACCGCTAACCAACAGAAGCACGGTGTCGACTGGTAACTAAACTAAACACGGTACACCGCCAACCAACCAAAGCACAAGGTGCTGCTAGCTAAGTGAAGCATGGTACATTGCTACTGGGGCCATGCGGTGGATACAGGGGGATGCGGTGGGTACAGGGGTGATGTGGTGGGGTCCAGGGGTGATGTGGTGGGGTCCAGGGGTGATGTGGTGGGGTCCAGGGGTGATGTGGTGGGGTCCAGGTGTGATGTGGTGGGGTGCAGGGGTGATGTGGTGGGGTGCAGGGGTGATGTAGTGTGGTACAGGTGTGATGTGGAGGAGACAGGGGTGATCTAGTGGGGTAGAGGGGTGATATGGTGGGGACAGGGGTAGGCTGTATCCACAAAGCTTGGTATCCAAACACGCTCTCCAGGACAGGGGCAGAAGGAAACCCCCCTGCATGATGGCCAAACTCACGCAGTACCAGGGGGCATTTGTATTGACCCAAAGGGGTGGACGGGGATTTCTTATTGACATATTGGTGCAAAGGAAAGAAGAAACAGATATTCAAATGATAAGCTAAATACAAAGTCCAGTTTTTAAGAAAATTTGTAGAATAGCATCCACTTAAGGTGTAAACCACAGTCTTAAGATTTTGTACACACACACACACACACATAAAATGCACGCACAATATACCAGAGCTATTTGTTTCACGGCAAGCTCTTCAGAGACAAGCAAGGTTGCGATCTGTGGCTCCCCCCCCCCAATAAAGAAGAAATCTGCCTAGTCACAGTAACACAGTTCACAGAACACATTCTCCTTTCAGGTTTCAGTGAAACCCAGGTTAAAAAACAACCAACCAATGGGTACCGAAGAAATGCTTACACTTTCACTTTGTTCCAGTCACAAGTGGCACTAAAATGAACTGTGTACAAGAAAATGTTTATATCAGGAAGAAGACATGCAATAAAGCTGAACAGTATTAATATAGTTAATCTGGAGAATGTCGCAAATCTTTTCACAAGCCAATAGTACTGTCACTTCAGTTAAGTTAAACAGCGTACGGCTATTAGAACAAAAGTCACATCCTACATGTAGGTGTCGGTGATAGATGTCACAAGTTCCACAGAAAGAAGATAACACAATCTGAAATTACAAATGAACACCTTTGTTCGCCCAAGAAGCAAGTCGCTTTGTTCTTTTACACTGTGAATGTCACTTAGGCAAGGTCTCCTGCACCATTTTTCACTCATTTCTGTACCCACTGAGTATTGCGTAAGGAATTAAATATAGCCTAACCGTTAGCCTAGTCCCTCGTCGCTCCGGACAGAACACTCTCCTGTTAGACCAAACATAAAGCAAAAAAGCAACAAAAAAAATGACGCCATGAAAACGCTGACTCCAATAATAATCGTGATAAAAAGAAAGGCGGCTTTAACGCAACTATAACCTCAACGCTCTTCGCGCAAACGTACCGGACACAGATGACAGGAAACGGAGAGGCTCAAAATACAACCTCAGGGGGAAACCTCTTCACACACAGCTGAATAAGCATTCCGTGTCACACTCAGCAGCTTTACCGAAACAGAGAGGAATTGAGCCCTGCATGTGGATGGGGGAGATTAATTTACTGGGGGACAACACAAAGTAGGCTGCATACAGTATGGCCGTTCTGAGAACATAAGCTTTTTTTCTCCCTCAGGTCATTAACAAAAGTAGAGACTGTCAAAGACATCAAGTCACTATTATTAACATTTTAAAACATGCATGCAGTACAAAACAATTCGCCAATATGTAACATTGACTATTGTACGATGATAAATGTATTATTTGTTATGCACAATATATAAATGTCGGCTATTTCATTTTTGAGTCACCAGTGGTGCGGATGGTGTTATGGAGTGTTATACATGAACATGAACACACAAGAGCGTAATTACGTTTAGGCGAATCACTGCCTCTCAAACTGAGCCCATTCTGAGGGAGAACACAGCATCAACGCGAATATTACCTCAGAACAGCACAACGAAGCGTCTCTTACCAATGCGTGTCGCTCATCTCACCGACAGCTGCAACTAACGATGCTTTTAAGCCACAGAGACGTTTCTTTTCTCTTTTCTTTCCGTTCTTTTTAAAACTGCTCCCGGTCTTGAAACTCACTTCTGTCTTCAAGAGCAGAAGCCAGTTCGCTTAGTCACACGGCTGTCAGCCGGTCGCGCAGGGTCAAAGTGCTCCTTCAACAGCAGACTGTACAACTCTGCCCGTCTGAGACAGGATTAATACGTTTCCGTGTCCTGCCCTCTTCCAGCGAAAATGGAATTCACCTTCACGTCTCAGCACCTGCTCAGAGCGTCACACGCACTAGTCGGTAAACGAGTTCCTGCCCCGAAAAACCAGCGCTCACGGAGCAGGAAGTTTGAAATCGTCAAGTTCAAGGGGAAGTTTGCGCTCTCTCGTTTTATAGGTCAGTTTCTAATCTTTACAGTAGTCGGTTTGCCACAAACAGTGTCTGAGTAAGTCGAATTTCCAGTGATAACAATTTATCATAACTGTTTTGGGGGGATACCCCACCTGCCACACATACAATGAAACATGTTTTTTGTAGTTTATCAAAACTTACGTTAAGTTGCTTAAAACCTTTAATGCATCAAGAGGCCCGTGAGCCCAAAGAAAGCTCTCCTTGTTTTTTTATGTTCTATGACACTGCATCAAATGTAATATACTTTTTTGAGTTATGCTCTCTTTAAGGTTTCCCCATGACCTTGGGCCCAGTAGACCCTCCACCCAGCAGGCTACCTGAACAGAGTAAGCACTGCAGAGCTCAAAATCAACAACACAAAGAAAATACACACAGAGCAATGCGCATACAGACCCATACCAACAACACACATAGACACATGTACAAATAGGCACTTTGAGGTTTATTTGAGGTTGTTTGAAACATTCACACAAATACACAAACAGACACAAGCACCAACAATACACACAAACACAAGCACACACACATGCACACACACATGCACAAACACACACACACAAACCAAATTCCAGCAGCTCTTTTGGGACTGACCCTCCACTCACACTGAGCCGTGCTGCATTGCTGAGAGCGCGTACCACAGAGGAGAGAGCCAGGGGCCCAGCCCGATACACCTGGGGCCATTAATCACATTACAGGCAGCCTAACCCAGGGGCCAATGCACTCAGCACAGGCCAGGAAAACTCCCTCCAAAAGCTCAACCGCCTCGTTCACATCGATTGAGTGCTTTATCCATCACCCAGGAGATCTCAAGGCGCCAGATAGCAGAAATAAATGCATAAAATGAATAAAACGGAGAGCCCACCGCTAAGAGATCCATGGAAAGCCAAAGAGTAAACCCTGCAGAGTGAAGGGGTTTGTGATTACTTTGGTCTTAGGCACGCAATTAAACACCTCAGGAATCCTCCAGCTGTTCAGTGATTGCGGCCAACACAGTGAAGTCAGCGAAGGTTCCCGAAAGAAACACCCGTTTCCTTGCCTGTGACTCAAATGGCAACAGAACACAAACATGGCCATCGCATACAAGCATGGCGTGCAACTGATCTTTAAGGTTTTGTATGCAATACATACTTATGTCAAGGCCACAATGGAGTTCCTGTATTGTGTGACACACTCACAATAGCCACCTACGTTCCAGAAAGAAGATGTGTTTACCAGGTTGTGCTCCTTTTAGATGCATCTCGTTGCAAACTAGGCCACCCTTTCTTTGCTGACCTCTATGGAATCCAAGTGGCCTTTGACTAGGACAACAGTTAAAATGCAACCGCATAAACTACTGGGTCAAGTCATGGCGATACTCAAACATGGCAGTTTTCCTTCTACTGTACATTGTACCATACAGCTGCTGAAGACATTAATTGTGAATAAATAGCTTTATTCATTCACATGTAGAAAACATCCTGAAAATTATAACCTCTGAATGTCCATATCCTGTTGTTCGCTTTGCCAGCTTCTTCTGGTTGTTATGACCTGTCCTGTCAATATGTGATGGTCACATCCAGCAACCCCAGAATGGGAAGCTGTCTTTCCTTCATTGTTCACCTATTTTTAGTCTTTCAGTATGACACAGCTGCAGGTTTTATATATGTACTCAGAGCAAAACCAGTCGCCATACCAGAAAGAAGAGGATGAATAAGTAAACATTCTGCGCTGCGATACAAGACATGTTTTAAATACCTCAGCCCCATTACCGTCTGACTAATGCTAAACCGGCTAGAAAATGCGCTATGAAACGTGAGAGGCAGCACTGAAGCGTAACACCGGTACATGAGATAGTTACGCAAATGAAGAATACATCAGTGTCAACACAGGACAAACATCTGCAAGTCTTACCACTGAACTGAAGCAGCTGATTAGCACAGTGTGTGGGCTGATTAGCACAGTGTGGAGCTTGAGCAGGGCGTGCTGTGAACTCAGGGCTGGAGCCTTTGGGACACGACCTCGCCCCACAGAGAACCTGGTCCGCCCCTTCCACATCACGATCGGTTACCCAGCGCTCACCCAACGAACGGCCCTCTGGAGTAATTAGGCCAAATGAATGATCTCATGAAGTAATTAAGGGAGCCATTCCACTGGGACTGTGGGATCTGCTACGTGAGATTATAACTGAATCTTACACTAAACCTCCATGAGAAAATCTGGCCGATCTCACATCCAGTTCTCTGTTGGGAAAAGAGGAATAGAAAGGAAGCGAGAGGAGAGGAATAGAGAGAGAGCAGAAGGAAGAGGAGAGGAGAGATATTGAGCTCTTTCCTGTGCCCTCAACATGGCCATGATCAGCACAGATTAGATGCTGCCTTCAACAGGCTGGTATGATTTTAAAAAAAATTGAAGCCTACTAAAACAACAGATGGCATAATGCCAGAAAACATAAATATATATTTGAACAAAAGTGGAATGCGCCCATTTGGTATTAATTTCCTATTGGCCAATACGATGTAGGCAGACAGCCACCCCCCTCACTGCACAATAGCCCAGGAGCCAGGCCCCAGCTCACACGAGTCGCCGCGGCAACAGCTGCAGATGGTGCCGTGCTCTCAGGCAAATGCAAACAGCTGTTCTCTGACAGGAGTGGGGGGTGCATTCCGTTTCCTTCAGTAAAAGGGGGGGGGGGGGGGGGGGTTTGTCTGCTCTTTTCAGGGAAGAATGGAACGAAGACACCTTGTTTGATTTAGGATGCTGAATCATAGTTAATGAATTTTGGGGTATATCCTCATCAGAGAATGACATCATAGGCCTGGTGGTCTGAGTTAGCCAAGCTGGAGAACAGGGGAAGAAATTCAACGAATTTCCACTGAACAACCCACACCGGCAATTACAAGTGTGCCTGCTACCCAAATCAGCCATGCCTGTACAAAAGTACTGGATTCAGCCCAGCAATGCCCTAAATAATAATTTTCCAGGACTCGCACGGGTAAGCACTGGGTAAGTCTAAAAGCAATTAAACTAGGAGAGAGCTCAAAGATGTTATCATTCCTCCTCAATACTGTGGCAGTATTACAACTAAACAAGTGTTTGTGTAGCTACACTGATTTAAGTCTTATTCTCACAGAGAAGCACTAGAGAATGAGTCTCGGGCATGAGCAGCAGGAGCAGCATGATGCAAATACCAGGACATGTTGGAATCGGGGGAATTGGCCTAATTGCAGGAGGTGGGAGTCGAGGCCTTTTTCTGAAAGATGCTGTGCGCCTCGCTGCTGTCTAATTAGGTGAAACTTTTCATTATAATTTATTGTGTGTATATTTGTAATAAAATTACCCTGCAGTGTTCTGGCTAATACCACACCGTGGAAGGTTTTCAAATCCACCCACACTTAGAGACAGCTCAAAGGCCAATGCACTGCTTTACATATACTACATGGCTTTTTGGTTGAGAAGACTCAGAGGAAATTTAGAACAATTTACATAAAATAATAAAAGTAGTGAGGAAAAAAGTTTTTTCTGCAAAGGACTAAATGTACCACAAATGAGGGGAAAGTGTGCTCAATACAACAGTTTATGTGGAAATATGTTTTAAAAACATTTTAACACTTCCAGGACATTTTCCCTCTAACATGAGGTGGATCACACAAAATGAGAATGGCCAGCCCCTGATGACACATGCCAAGCCATAAATTCTGAAATAGGAACCACCAGAAAATTACCCAGACTGTAACGGTCTGATGTATATGTGATATGCCAGGTCATTGCCTTCGATTACTCAAAGCCCTGAATTGTAGATCGCTAATGTAGCCTACATGCACCAAGGATTTGTTTTGTTAAAGCACCTATATGCTGAAAGAACACTAGATGCAAAGTTAATTTTAGTGTTTCTTAGGTGCTTCCCCAGTTCATTTTAGTGTTTCTTAGGTGCTTCCCCACAAATAAAGAGGGAAAATCACTTAAAAACACATTAAAATTGACAGATAAACTAGAGTGTGAGTAGATTCAGAATTTTCGAGGAACAGCTATAGGGACATTTCCAAAACACCAGGGGAAGCCCCCATTATTTGTGATGAAAAGCAATGGTTGATCAGACTGGCCACGGTAATCAGAGAGTACTTGGTATTACAGCCAATACAACAATGTCCCCAACAGCACTCCCCATCACTGCAACATGACCCTGAATTTGTTTGGTCTAGGAAAGATGGAAACTGTTCCCCCAGGTGGTCCCCCATGAAAGAGCTACCAGAGCTAAGCCCTGCCCTGAATTTATTAGACATGAACACCAGTTAAAGCTATAATTTTACTCTGGTCCTGTGGCCAGTCTTTTTCAATGTCTCATGTTGGGCCAAGTATATAACCTGAACTGTGCCAGGCTGAACTGAGCCCGTCTGGGCTGGGCTGGGCTGGGCTGGGCTGGGCAGAGGGGAGTTGGGCTCAGCTGGGCTGAGCTAGGCTAGGCTAACACAGCAGGTGCACCTGACTGCACCATTCCCCCCCCCGCGGTTGGAGCCGGATGAAGGCTTGCCGAAGGATTAAGGGGCTGCAGGAGAGAGACCACTCTGTGAGCGGCTGGCAGTCTCTCTGTGGTTCTCTGCCGCATCACGCTCAATTTGACAGTGGTCTGCGCCGCTGAGAGGGCAGGCGTTAGCCGCTCACTTCCAGGCGCCACTGCCTCCGCGACGGCCAGCCTCAGGGCGATTCTCCCCACACGCGGTCAGGGGCTCCTCCGCCACGGCACTCTGGCTGGAGGTGCTCCCAAACTGAAGTCTGCCTGCAAGGGCTCCATTGCGATAGCTGGAATTGTCAGGCCCTGTATCCACAACACTGTCGCATAGATACATGGGATTTTGGAGAAGGTCTGTATGTTAGTTCAGGAGGCGGCTGTCGGATTCCTATCCTAGCCGTGGAGACATTGCCTCGCAAAAGTCACAGAGACGTCTGCAGAAGCGAGGCTTTGGAGTGTCTCCTGATCCAGAAACCTGGCCTCGCGGTAAGCTGAGCCCTCCTGCACACATCTCTGTACAAGACGGCCTGTCACTCCGCACAACCCTCTGCCACAGCAACAAGCCACTTATGGATGCACCTGCAGCTGTGGTGGGGGTTTGGGTCTCTGCCCATGATTCATCGCAAACAAATTGCGTGTGGGGAAATAGAAAAATGCAAACACGAGCAGTCCTTTCAGGCACTGCTGTTACGATATTTACCCACACAGCGTCTGCTGAAACCGCAGCAAAACTACAGCTGTGTCCCACCGCCAGTCACTGACCCGCGTCTCTCTCTCTCTCTGCGGTAGAAACAGAATGCAAGGGCACTGCCAGTTAATGTCACTTATCGCGTTGGCTGTTACCTTGGAACACTCTCTGAGCGGCCTTGTTCATTTAAAGCTGCACTGACAGTAGTGCTTTTGACCGCAGTGGAGCTGAATGACTTCGCGACTTGGGTATGCGGTTGCCTGGAAGCGGGGCTAATGTGCAATACAGTGCGGGCACTGCATGGAGTCTGTTATCCAGTAGTCTAGAACATTCCATCACAGGACACCAGGCAATGGCATATCCTGCCGTGGAGCAAAAAAAACAGGAAAATGCTACGATACAATGTCGACCTTGCCCATATAGCATCGTGCAAAAAAAGTCTGTACACGTAGAATAACCACATCTTTTCAAACAAGACACACCTTAACCAGTATTTCAGCCATAACAAAAGAAGGGGAACTGCAACTTTGGCGTACGCAAGAAGTGACCCATTCAGGACCAGAAAGCGTATTCACTGGTTCTCACTTGTCTTGCTGGTTCTCGCAGACGCATTTCATAATTTCCCCAAATGCGACGCAAATTGTCACCCTACTTCAGAATGCAGAATACTGAGAATGTAAGCAGCGTTAGCGAGCTTGAGACGGTGTGTGTGGGAGGCAGATGATGTGACCTGCATTTCCCCGCACTGGAGAGCGGGCTTAGTTCAGACAGGTCGTGCTCAGACACAGGTCAAATCCGCCCAGCAGGTACGGTTTCCCCACATCCAGAGTTAATGGTGCTGCACCAGAACGTGAGGCTGAAGGACCCTCAGGCACCCTGTCTAATCACAGCCTGCATCTAACGGCAGTGTTCAAATGCTACACAATTCAGTGTACTAAACGCCCCAAAAAGAAGAACTCCGCCGGTCATCTTCTTTCACACGGGAAGTGACAGCCTCTCGGTTTCAATCCAGAGCAAACACAAGTGCATTATTTTTGCGCACCGTGGGTATGGTCATTGGCAGGTTCTAAGAATTTCTTTACAATTATTTCCTTTGTTCTCTGCAGTACACCCCCTCCCCCCTTTGTTATGCCCATACATCCTTGAGGGAAAAACCACTTCTGAAAAGTCAAAAAAACCCTTCTTTTTCTTTTTTTTTTTGTGCAGCAACAAGAAAAAAGACCAAGCCACTCTGGCTTTTTATCCATTATTCTCCCGGAGACAGTGCCTTGGCCTTTTTGCTTGCTGCTGCACTTCAGGTTTATTCGTTTTCCCTCCATTACTTTTGTCTAGACTCCAGAGCCTTTCGAATGAGCACCTGTCAATCTCAGATCCAATCAGCACTTCTTTTTTAGTTCTATTTTATGCCCATTCTGTACATGGTAGATACTCTGGTTACACACATGGACTCAATAGGCCCAAGCATATGCAATCATATAGAAAGAAACTTAACACTTTCCCCAATAGGTCATATCATCAGTGCTGTATTTATCATGATACATTTGGCCGAGTCAGTTCATTAGCAGATTGACTCGACTTGCGAAAATATTAAGTTGAGAAGATAGATGTATATTTCTGAGGTAACCCGAGAGGCCAAATTGCATTGCTGGACGCATTGCACGCAATCTTGGACTGGAGAGGTGTCCTTGGTAGTCTCCTCACCTCTGCAGCCATGAATATGGGCTTCCTATTGTGTGTTAATTTAGACGATAAAGCCATATATCATACATCTGTACGCAGGTCAATAACTACTCGACAAGCCGCCAGACCACAGACTCCAGAGAGAACACGATTAGAACCACAAGAGTGGCTTTGTTACAGACTAAAGCCTCTACCACGTTATCAACACTGTGCTTAAACATTCTGTCCTCATACCCACTTCAAGGGGAACAATAACTGAAGCCAAATTCACCCACGAGTACCTACCCGCCTGGACCGCAAATAATTGGGTTCACCCATGAGTGCCTACCTGCCTGCACCCTGAATAATTGGGTAATACAGTGAAATGAAAACTCTAAGAGGTCCCCAGACTTGCCTTTTATGAAGCAAACAACTGCGTTCAACACACACACAAAAAATAATTCCAATCACTACCATCTCACAGTTTCACCTTTTACACAGTAGCTCAAGCTTTTATCAGTTATGTGAGGACCTTTTTGGAAGGTTACCGGCTGTTCCGTGACCTGCTTCCTGAGAGGTCAAGCGCGTGACAAGGACATTTCATCTTTAACCTTTCTCCTCAATAGCTTGGGCCAGACTTCCACTTTGAGGGAAATGCAGTTCAATGGATGTTAATGAGAGAAAAGAGCCAGTCAGCAATCAGCATGAACCCAGATAACCAGCTCTGTGTCAGCTCACACAAGCAGGAAGTCACCGACACATTAGATTCACACTGCTGCTAATCAGGGAGAAGCTTGCGTTTGATCCTATGACCAAACACTCAGAGGTCTAACCCTTTCAAGAGATTTTGGTTTGTTGGAATGTTTTTTCACAATTCTAAGTCAGTGTTCTCGGGCACCATTGCTTTCAATTCCCAGTCGTGATCATTACATCAGCATTAGAATGTAGAAGACTGTAATTGCATACTGCTGAATACCACCGCCCTGGCCTACAGAATGGCTGATCCACTGAGCTCAAGAGCCAGGCCTTCCATCGGGCATACTTTGAGGAGGAGAGGTGCCTCTCGTCTTTCTTTTATTATTATTTTTTAAGATAAATGTGGTAACCACTGTATAAAAGTGTTATGGAACTCGAACCTGTGGTACACCGTGGATATTGGCCCAGCTAGGAGGTGTAACAGCACTCCGCTTCGCTTACACGCGCATGCAGTTAGCAGATGTTTCAGCCGAGAATGGAGATGCAGTCAATGTTCCATTCATGTGACCATCCATCCATGAGCTCATAGTAATGGCTACATTTCGGTTGCGTTTTCGGAATCAAACTGTGGGTTAGAATGAAACCTCTCGCATATGACTGCTGGACAGTTCACTGCCTCAGACACTGGTCTGTGGTTCAGGGACGTGCCCCAGTTTGGTATTGAATCCTCATCATGTGGTAACTGCCTGACAGAGGATATTGCAGCACCGAAACAGAACAACACAACACAATTTCTATATTTTGGAATAAAACCGCAAAACAAAACCAACTTATCCCCCCCTCCCGTCCTCTGTGTTTGAGATGGCTATCCCCGAGCAGATTATGTCCCCGACGGCTGGGGTCCACAGAGAGGAGACACGGTCTCCGCAGCTTGGAGGAGAGAGATGAGGGGGCAGGGCTAGAAGCAGACAGAGGAGGCCTCTTTCCTCTGATCTCTCCTGGGTCAGCTGTCGCCCACAATCAACGGCTTTCAGTTCTCCTTCATCAGTCAGGAGAGCAGCAGGGACTCTCTCAGACAAACACCAACTGCGTGCACACACACACACACACACACACACACACACACACACACACACAGACAGACAAACAAACACGCACTCAAATGCATGCACATGTACACACACATGCACACACACACACAGACACACAAACACACAGACAGACAAACAAACATGCACTCAAATGCATGCACATGCACACACACAGGCACACAGACTACGGCTGTGTTAAATCGCATACTACTCATACTACATTTGGTACTACACTGAAAATCAGCCTGAAATTTAGCACAAATAGTATGCTAGTATGCAGTATGCTCATACACATACACACACACACACACACACACACACACACACACACACACACACACACACACACACACACACACACACACACACACACAAGATCAGAGAGCCATCACAGAATGAAGTCTATGGGCTGAGACACACAGAAAGACATCAGAGATGTATTGCAAACACGCACTCAAATGCATGCACATGTACACACACATGCACACACACACACACACACACACGCTCAGAAAGGCCGGTCTTCCTAAAGCGTTTCTCCGAGCTGAATGGAAGCGATGTGAATATCCCGCCTGCCCTCCGGAATACCGCGGAGCAGCCACAAAGCGCCTCTCGGAGCGCACTTGCCATTCCTAATGCTCCTTTAGTGTTCCACATGTGGGAACAGGGGGAGACGGCAGCTGAGCGGACAGATGGGGCCCCAGGTTTAAAGTGGAAGAGAGAGAGAGAGAGCGGTCCCCAGTTCTAAGGAGCCGTTTTGAGTTTGCTCATAACAGCTCTCTGGATGTGAGGCTTTTGTGCGTTTTGTTATCGGTCTTTTTTTCTCTCACGTCTCTTTCATGACGGAAAGAAAAACAAAAACGACATCAAAAAGACCATTACTATAATAGACGTGGCGTTATGATCAATTCAT
Organism: Conger conger; assembly: GCF_963514075.1. Lineage (NCBI taxonomy): Eukaryota > Metazoa > Chordata > Actinopteri > Anguilliformes > Congridae > Conger > Conger conger. Next base: position 57,847,274 of record NC_083764.1, read on the forward strand.
TTTGGTTAAAGAAATGTGTGAATACTCTTTCCCACAGGAAGCTTTAGCCATAGCTGGGTGGTGGTAATAATGGAGAGAAGAGGCTATGGATGAAGGGAGGAGTGCCCAGGTCAGGCTGCATGTGGTCAGGCCACACTTCAGTGGGCCAGGGGCTGTGGAGGTGGTGGGAATGTGTGCCTGCCACCCACCTGGGAACCCCCTGCAGTCACTCCAGTCCACATTCCCACTGTATAAATCACAGGGCCCAGCCGGCAAGGGCATTCAATTAGCTCTGTGCGTGTGTGTGAGAGAGAGAGGGCGAGGGAGAGGGAGAGGGTGTGTGTGAGAGAAATTGTGTGCACATACAGTATAGCTATGTGTGTGTGTGTGTGTGTGTGTGTGTGTGTTTGTGTGTGCAGGCACGTGTACGTGTGTGGGTTTGTGTGCTTGTGCAAGCTTGTGTCAGAGTGTGCAGGATTGAGTGTGTTGTATGAGAGAAAGGGCTGATGTATGAGGCAGAAAGTGAGAGAATCCCTGTGCGCACGTGTGTGTGTGTGTGTGTGTGTGTGTGTGTGTGTGTGTGTGTGTGTGTGCGCGTGCGTGCATGCATTAGGCAGTTCTTATCTGTACCAGAGCTGTTGATTAGGAGGTGGGGGAACGTTGTGACCCAAAGGGGAGACCTGCTCTGGCTTGCTCTCCATCCCCTCTGGCTAAAACACTCTACCCACTACCATGATAATCTCAAGAGAGAGAAACATTTAGTCACACCTGCAAATATTTCCAGGAGGTAGAATTTCCAATTTCACTGAAAAAAACTGCATTACATAATCAGATATAACAAATTGCACTGATACTGTATGTTCTCTTTAAAAAAAAAACCCCCAATGTTCTTCTGAAAATTAGGGGAAGAAATTTACAATTTACAATTTCACCTCAACAAACAATTGAAATGCGTACAACATACGAAATGGACACCAGTTTTTCCCAGCTTTTTGACAGAACGTAGCCTACTGTTCATCCAACCTTCAGCAGGACCGACAGACATGGAAAAAGGCAGGACACCAAACACTCCTATTAATAATTGACGGCAGATGCTGGCTTGGTTTTCACAGCTAGATTACTCAAGTGGTGTTTTCCAACGCAGACAGTGAGCGAACACTGACCCCACCCCACCCCAGTGAGAACTAAAATCGAATCATCACGTTCATCCCAAGATACGTAACCCAGCTTTACTGCCATTAGAAATCACACACGGAGACACATGAAAAGCATGACGCACTGTATTGTACTATGAACTGCTGCTTTGCTGAAATGGTCAGTGGGCATACAGCGGTCCTTCAGTTCGGCTTGAACAATCACGTCTTTTCATTAACCAACACTCCACCGCTGTTGAATTAACACAGAGGGAATACTGTCGAACGGTCCGATTTTCTGGTCATATCCATGAAGATCCTCTTTCCAGATATAATCCCTTTCTCTGTAATATCATAATGGGGACAGAAACAACACTGTGAAGAACAGCATGCTTCCCACCTCAAACGCACACACTGTAATCATCTCCCGTCTTAGTTTCAGATTGTGACAGATGACCTCAGCACGTGTGTGCAGATCTTCAGTGCCACGGTTGCAGCAGATGTGCTCACAGCTTCACTAAAATGTTGTTACTCAGTGTCAGCTAGCAGTGCGTCAGAGGAATTAAAGCCTGCTTTGACAAGCCCCTCTGGAGCAGTCCAGTGCCATGCAGCTGGCTGTGTCACCAGGCTGTTTGTGCACTAGCATACAGAGTGATCGCTAACCCTGCTAACGCAAAATGTTCTCACAATGTTCTCAAAAACTGGAACGCTTGGTCAATGTTATTACATTGCCACTACATGTGACCCACAAAGCCGACACTTCCTTGTTGTGAAAACAAGATGTAAAAACCATACATGAGCACATGTTCAATTCTTGGTCTTAGTACAGAATGAGTAAAAAGTTGCAGTAATCAGGCACTAACTTAAGAAACTTCTGAAAGTGAGTCACTGGAACAATGCTGACAACTGTACTTGGAAGCTAAATACGCATTCGCCCCAAGGCTACCCAACCCTGTTCCTGCTGATCTATTGTCCTGTAGGTTCTCAACCCTAATTTGGCAGACTTCTATTTCAACCCTAATTTGGCAGAATTCTACTCATTTGAAGCTCAACAAGATCACTAGATGTTCAATGAGGTGTACTTTGTTACAGTGAAAACCTACAGTACGGTAGATCTCCAGAAACAGGGTTGTGCAGCTGCCTGCTCCAGCTGAAGAATGAGGTGAGCTCTGTTAGAGGTGGAGTGAAAACCTACGGGACAGTAGATCTCGAGAAACAGGGTTGGGCAGCCCTGCATTAGTCTGTACGGCTAATGTGTGTTTTTATCAGGCTGGCACCCAGGCTGGCTAATCACAACATGGCAGACGGGAAACTAATCCGATTACCTAAAAGGAAATCACGTCAGCTCTCTCCCGCAGTCCTGAGTGCTAACGCAAGTGCAAACATACATACCCACATCCGACTCCCAGGAAACCATGCACAGTCTCTGCTGGACTTGTATGTACTCTGTTAAGGCTCACTAACACCGGGCATTTCAGTGTGTAGTAACACAGCAAATGTGAAACAAGCAGCTTCCACATTACCTGTCCCCACTTACTATCCTAGACCAATAGACACATTTTAATAAGGACATAATTCCAAGAAGTGATAGGTAAGTTGACTTAGATGAATCTGCTTAAGTTATCATTGGAATTTCAGTTGAAGAGTGAACAGGACAAGTTACTTATTAAAAAGCTTGGTTCTTTACTCCATTAACCCAACCACATACAGTACATGTCGCTCTGTAATTTGCTCTTGGGTCTGCTGTTTTATGAGGGAGCGATTCACGGGGGACTATAACTGCTGATGGTGCGCTGAAGGACACACACACCGGTGGGTCTCTACTTGCCCAATGAGACAAAAGCTGCAAAGCATTATTCCCGGACAAAATTGCCAGTGTCTTGTTATTCTGTGAATTGTGTTTTGACCCTTATAGCAAGCTCAACAAATTTCCATATTGCTGACATTTATCATGACATTTGAGGGGGGGCTTGGTACTGTAAATCTCAGTTAGTCCTGCAACGAAGGGGGAAAGCTGAAGCATGTACAGACAGTTATCATATTTGACCATGACTAATTGGGAACAGACATATGATAATATTGACATTGAACAGGGCAGTGCTGTTCATTATTGGTGCCAAACCGAGATGTGGCTGACACAAGATCTGACCATCACCCGATATTCGGACTACCTATTTTCACAAGTACCCACCGGAAAAAGCACAGCTTTCACACCACCTGTCAATCAATGATTACGCAATTATGTCACTTCACAACCACGTACACGCAAACCTTGCATTTGCTTGATCTAAACTACCACCTTGAATGATATCTTGCAAAGTATTTCACCAAAGGCCCATATTTTGCAGCCTACTATGAAAAAGTCCCCGACAAAGGTTAAGTGAAAGTAGTCGCACTGAAGGCAGTGTCCTCGCTAAGGGTACACGGTCATGGACAATGAACACGTCGGGCAATCACAGCTTCCATCCACAGCATGACCCTGGGCAGTCTTGCGGCTTTAACTAGGGAAGAACAGCCATTCACATTCATTCCAAGGTAGATAGCAGCCTTTTAAAAACAAAGACAAATGCCGTGATTCGGCTCAACCCCCGTCCCCCCTCAGGCTAAATTTCTTCAGGTTTTCTGCAGGAACTGCACATTTATTGGCAAGACGACAGTTCTGCAGGAGAAAAATCATGTTCGCTCTAGCACACTAAAGGGAAATTATTACGAAAAGCTGCGCCACACTTTATCGTTTTGTGACCTGTAGCCTATACCCACTTGAAATCAGAAAGCTATTTTCTATAATATCGACAGTTAAATAGTATCAACAGCGATTTAAGGCGACTGTGTCGCCAGAAATAAAATGTTCCCAAAATCGCACCGTTTGTAGAAAACCACAAATTCTGCACAAGTGCTGTAGATGGCCTCAATCATAAAAACAGATGAAGATGCATAGCGTTAGCCTACTGTATTGACTTGCTAGCTACCTATAAGGATTATGGTTCAAATGTCACAAATTAACATTAATTGAAAATGACACCTTATGTCTAGATACTATAGTATGTCTGTATTGTGTGATTAGCATGCCTTATCACAATAGCAATACGTTAAATCTAAATTATATCCTAATATTCTACAAGCCTATAGTTACTAAAAACTATTAGCTAAGTTAGCTAGCTATCTCCTTATATTAAGCAGCGATGCTTGTTGAATCGCTTTGCTTGCTGCAGGTGTTAAAGTTTAAATAGTATTTAGCTAAATATTAAATTACCGAAATTTAAAACAGTCATATGAAATAGGACCAGGCATGTTTCCACAAAGGTCTGAGAGTAAACGAGCTAGCTACCGTCCGGTGTCGGCCATCTCAAGTGCTATATTACAGTATGCAGCATGCAAAACTGTTTGAATGTTTGTGTTTTCATTTTGTCCACTAGTACTTCACGCTGATCTTATCAGAGAGACACTGTAAAGCATTACCGGTTAGCTACATGCGTCTACACCAAATTCCATAATGACAAGGGATCATGAGAGGAATATGGTGAAAATTCTGAAAAAGAGACGTGGGGTAGGAAAACAGGAGCTATTTTCGCCTGCTTTTCCAAAACTGAAAAAAACGTCTGAACTCCACTTACCTTGGAAGCGTTTTACAATCCACGGATTTAACCATTAACTTTCAACAGAACAAAGTGCGATCGAATTGCATTCGTAACTGGAGTGGCAATATTATTACTCTTAAACCCCGTGCTCGAGGTTTATGTTTAAGCCGCGCTGAGCGTTAGCTAACTCGTATTCAACACCCGAAACCAGTGAAACTCTGACCGTACACTGCAGATCGTGCCCACGAACAGCTTCAGCCGACGTCAGACTGGCTTTGTACGGGGCATGCGCTTCAGTTAAAGGGATGTGCGCTAATAATCGGGGTTGGGGGGAAATCAGCCCCCAACAAATATTATGACAGTCTCTAACTGTGTGTGCTAAGAAAGTCCACTCACCCCATTTAAGGAAACTCAATTGCGACGAGATCCAGCTTCTAGTTCAATGGACACATTTAAATAATATGGTGCGAAACCTCGATCTTTGCCAGCCAAGTCTTTTCAAAATTCAGAAAATCACAGAGAAGGCTGCAACCTGTCGAAGAACAACAATAATCAGATTTAGGCACACCTTTGCTACGCCTTTCGGTTTGAGTGACGACACAACTATGCGGGGCTAGTCTACACTGACGCATACATACAGCTAAAATAGGTGGCTAGTGACAATGGGGAAACTCCTCTAATTGTTGTATTTTTGGCACAACAGTACCAAGGTTATATTTGTCTTTAGAATTTTGGAGGTTTGTGCCAAATTTTTGTCACACCACAAATAACTTTCGACTTAGGCTATGTTGGTAGGTGTTGACAGTAGAGATCCAGGCAAATTCCTGACTGTGCAGATTTATCAGCCATAAAGCACAGAAATACAGCCATGACGGGTCACAACACTTACTGGAAAAAGTACTATTGGCATAAAGAATTATATTAGGGAATAGCTGGGGGAAAAATGAAAGGCAATTTTATCTTCAGAAATCATCAGCAGAAATCAAGTTCAGTTTCCGTTCACATTTCTGATAGTATTTGCACTATTCATTTAGGCTTATACTAATAATTAGTATTATACAATTATTAAAGTTATTATGAATATGATTATTATTATTATTATTATAATGAAACTTCAAACAAGTAGAGTGGGATCAAAATGTGTGAAGATTATAATGTGAATACTGTGTAGTGATTGCTTTACAGCAATCAAATTACACATTGAATTACACATTATTGAGACAAAAAGGTTTTCTTCAGCTTTGATTGGGGAGGTATTATTTTCTGTTACTTACATATGGAATATAATTCATGTATCCAGGGTTAATTAATTTATCTCTGTTCGTTGTGTCATTAACCATTCTCTCGATAGCCGCACTTCAGGCATGACAACTACTTCATCATAAAAATGACGATGATGGAAGCATTTTGAAAAATGTGAAAAATGTAGCTTTGAATAATTGTTGAAGTGCTCCCTCTGCTGGTACATTGCAAAAAAATAAAAAAATAAACCCGCTTTGTCAGGGTTAGAGTGAAAACCTACAGTGTACGTTGATCTCTAGGAACAGGGTTCAACAGCCCTGCGTTCTCTAATCAGTGTGGTTCCCAAACTTGGTCCTGGGGGATCATTGCGTATGCTGGTTTTCATTCCAACCACAATTGCAATCTAAGAATTTTTAAAAGTTGATGAATTTTCTTGATCATGTGCTTTTCCTGTTTTCCTGTTTTTATGGATTATTTACCCTGTTAAGCTACATTACAGTATGTCAGAAATGGCAATGCATGCCACAAAAAATAAAAGCCCCATATTGACATTGTACATATTGTGCTATATTGCAAACAATTTTTAAAAAGCCAACACATTTGAATGATCAAATTAAATACTGAAATTAATCAATAGGCTGTTAATTAAGTTGTCGAGTGCATGTCTTTAATGTTTAAAGAGTGTTTTCCTTAAACTTATTAACCCAATGCAGATTTGGCTTATTGCAATTTGTTTTGTCTTTTAATTCTTCATTATATCTACCAAATAGTTTGTTGTCACCAATTAGGAATCCATTAATACACCTCTGCCTTTAATTTGATCAGTTAAAAATGTTGCATCTTTGTTATGTCATTGTGCAATATAACACAATAAGCACAATGTGAACATGGGACTGATATTCTTCATGGTGCTGTATGCATAGCTATTTCTTACATAACATGGCTTGAGAGGATAAATAATCCCTCTGAACATGAGCACACAATAAAGGAAAATTAGCGGCTTGGTACAATTCTGGGATTGCAATTGTGGCTGGAAAGAAAATCGACATACTCAGTGTTCCCCCAGGACCGAGTTTGGGAGCCACTGCGATTATTTAATGTGAAAAGCCACAATTCCACTCTAGTAATATAGGTGTAAATATATCAAATATTGTCTAAATAATGAACTTATTCTACAAAATGTCATCTGTATGTATTACAATGTAGACCTATTAATAGAAAATAGTTTTTAAATCAGTGATCTCAAACTCGTTGCATTTAACTGCATTAAAACACAGAATCCAGTATAGGCAACAGTTGCCATTTAGACACCAAAAATAACACAAATTCTACTTATAGATATTATGTGCAAACGCACAACGCTAATTCAGTGCTGTATATAAATAAGTGAACAACATTCATTAATTTGTTCATTCATTATCCTAACCCACTTATCCTGAACAGGGTCGCAGGGGGGCTGGAGCCTATCCCAGCATACATTGGGCAAAAGGCAGGAATACACCCTGGATAGGTCGCCAGTCCATCGCAGGGCACATACACCATTCACTCACACACTCATACCTATGGGCAATTTAGACTCTCCAATCAGCCTAACCTGCATGTCTTTGGACTGTGGGGGCAAACCGGAGTACCCGGAGGAAACCCACGCAAACATGGGGAGAACATGCAAACTCCGCACAGAGAGGCCCCGGGCAACGAGGAGGCGGCAGTGCTATCCACTGCACCATCCGTGCCGCCGAGTGAACAACATACTATTATGTAATCAATTCCTTTTGAGACCACTGTTTTGAGACCAAGACCCGTCCTATCAACGATTACTCAAAGTAATCTATCATCCGAAACAGAAGGGGGCAGAAGTAATTTTAGTGATCGCAGACAACAGTGACTATGTACGGCACATGCGCAATACATACCTTCCTTTCCCAGTGTAGCAGAGTAGAAACCTTAGTCTGTAGACGCTGGTCTCCAGGCTAACTGGGGGCGAATAAACTGCGAAATGGTCAGTAAATCATAAAAATATACACGAATACCAATAAATAAGATGCATAATATATGCTCGAATTATTTTCCTGTTAGATGCGGATTATAAAATATTTGGATGCTGTTAGATATTCGACTGCACTACTTTCGCCGGGCAATCTTCAGCATGGCCTAACATGCACGTTTTTCTTGTATTGCGTCTCATGATTCCAGAGAGAGACATGCGACAGCGACGCGAAACATGTCTTGTTAATTTGTTGCCGATTCGAGTTATGGTTTTGGTTATTTTGAGTACAGAACATATCTGGTATCCCGCGGCTAACATCTGTTAGCATGCTAGACTGAATAGCAGCTAATGTTAGTTAGTTCGCTAGTTAATCATCGCCATGTTTGATGCTTTGACACCTGTAATGTAGGCTAACGCCTGCATATTTACACAAATGGATACATTAATAAAAATGTCCTGCTTCTACTTTACACGATTTGCCAACGTTAGTGTATGTCCGTATTTAGTTAAGATATTTTGTAAAGACGACTCTCTGCATGTTGCTGTATTGCTATTATCTTTGTACCTTTAAATAAGTCATTTTCTCTACAGGGTTTCGTTAAAGTAGTGAAGAATAAGTCGTACTTCAAGAGGTACCAGGTGAAATTCAGGAGAAGGCGAGGTAAAAACAATTTTTGGACAATTTTTGTAACGTTAGCAGCTGTCAATGTCCGTCGCAATTGTAAGCAGTGATGTAGTTTTGGTCCATTTGCAATGTTGTCCTGTATAGTGTATTTGAGAGTGACAAAGGTGGGAGTTTTAAAATCAAATGGCTGATGTTTGTACTCCTTCAGAGGGTAAAACGGATTACTTTGCCCGCAAGCGCCTGGTCATCCAAGACAAAAATAAATACAACACCCCCAAGTACCGGATGATCGTGAGGTTCACCAACAGGGATATCATCTGCCAGGTGAGAATACATCTCATCTGTGCGTTGCTTCTTTTACTTTTGTGTGTAAATATGTGTAATATATGGAAGCAAGAAAACCATTTTTGTTGCACGTTCAAGTTATTACAACTGATGGATATCTTGACTGACATTCTGTTGGTCAAAACATGTTAAAGCTTGCTAATTTAAACCCTGTTACCCCCCAGTAGATCCCAAGTGAGAGGGCAGGATAACCGTTGTATGCTCACAAGTGATGTACATATTAAGGGAATTACAGTTGACTACAGCATGTCAGATTGGTGGCAGCTGGGATCGGTGCCAGCTGAACCAGCTACAGAGGAGCTGGTTAGGATGTGTGGATGGTATGTACTGAGCATGCTGGGAAGACGGGTAACCCTGCTGGCGGCTCCGTTTCAGATCGCCTACGCCAAGATCGAGGGGGATGTGGTCGTCTGCGCGGCCTACTCCCACGAGCTTCCCAAGTACGGGATCACCGTGGGCCTGACGAATTACGCCGCGGCCTACTGCACAGGGCTGCTGCTCGCACGACGGGTAAAGACTGCGCTCCTTCCTGGGGTGGCAACACAGATTGTTGTGTTTGGACTTTGGGATTATTTCCCATCTTGTCTTTTTTGTTCCTGTGGAGTTGCTGTCTGGCGGTTTGCTGGGAGACTGCTTATTTAATGCCCGAGAGCTGTGCAAGTCATGCCTGCTGAATTCGGAACCTTTATTAGTTTCAGATTGTTTATATTCCTGTTGCGATATTGGAGTTTCCTGACTGTATTGGAGTTTTTCCTTCGGGACAAAGGAACACAGCAACATGAGAGTAGTAGGGCCTGCCAGATGACTCACCCTGTTAAAGCACTGAGTTTCAGTGTGTGGTGTACCCCACAGTCTGGTATCGGGACTATTCAGTGCTTGTAAGTGGCTAATGCTTTGCCGAGGAACGCAAAATAAAAGGATTGTCTTTCTTCATTGAGGCTGCCTGGGTATCTGCACTTGGTGTTCGCATCTGATGCAATAACAGTGAAACTCTGGACAGCGGGGGGAGGAGTGTATGCTGGCAGCACGTGCAGCTGAGCGCATATGTGTTTGTGCTCTCCTAACCAGGAGTCTTAAGGCTGGCCTACAAAAACAATGGGATTTTCCAGATCTTTCGCTGTTGCAAATGTAGGGTATAGTCCCATAGTCTATTAAATGGTGTTTTAATAAAGTGAAAAAAGTAGGGCTGGGCTATATACTGCAGCAATAATTACCGAATGTAATGATGATCACCACCACCTTGTAGTTTATTGTCTTGATTTTTGTCTTCCCCCCCCCCCCAGTAATTATACCTGATGCCTTAATGAACATTTAGAGTTCAGAGTTCATGTGAAAGGCTGCCGGGAAAATATGTATTTGGTGTTGACAAGCTCGTATAGCTTCCGCGTGATGATGTGATGTGTTCTTGTCAATTGCATAGCAACTGCAAGGTCTTGCTGCTGATTGGCTGTCTTTATCAACCGTAGATAACTGAGGTGACTTTTCTTTCCCTGAAGAATTTCACGTTTACTATGGCATCAGGGTAATTAAACAAATAAAGAATTAAACAGGTGAAAAGAGAGGCAATACCCCACATGGTGGCGATCTATTGCACTGAAAAATCATCATTGCAAAAATCAGCAAGTTTGAGAACCCAGATTTTATGGACAAACTATGAGCAAAAATTTTGGTATTTTTATGATTGGTAGTTTGGGAGGTTAATGTGTTTGTCCCATTCCCCCTCAGCTCTTGAACAAGTTCGGTCTGGACAAGGTGTACGAGGGCCAGGTTGAGGTGACGGGCGACGAGTTCAACGTGGAGAGCGTGGACGACCAGCCCGGCGCTTTCACGTGTTACCTGGACGCAGGACTCGCCAGAACCACGACGGGAAACAAAGTGTTCGGCGCTCTCAAGGGGGCGGTGGACGGAGGCCTGTCCATTCCTCACAGGTAAAATGTTGCGTAAAAACAGGGTGTATGCTCCAGCAGTGTAGGGTAGAAACAGTCTAAACCTTGTTCCTGGAGGTCTACGGTCCTGTAGGTTTTCACCCCATCCAAAACACAGCGCACATCATTCAACATCAAGAGAACTCATCAAGTTGCTAATTGGTAGAGTCAGGTGTACCAAATTAGGGTTGGGTGAAAACGTACAGGATGGTAGATCTCCAGGAACAGGGTTAGTGACCTGGTCTAAACACTGGTCTTTGCTGGTCCTTAGCAACATTGCGATTACAGTTAGTCAACTGAAAGGCATGATGTTGTTGACCTTACAATGTGCGGCGGTTCCTGAGACTTTGAATTGGCGGTCCACAGGCTATTGGGAAACACTGCGCTAATATATTAGAGCCACGGTGTTTTGGGAAAAGATGTCATTCACAGATAAATATTTTAAAAGAATGTTGGAAAGCCAGGTAGTCCTTTCTTTTCCTCCTGGTACTCGTTTGGAGCTGGGTAGTGACGTTCATTCTTTTCCTGATTGCATTGTCACTTTCTGCGCCAGATAAGGATAGCGAGTCTGGATTTGCAGACTCAAATCGCATTAGAGGGTAATATGAGGTGCTTTGCTTAATAGATTTCCTTCCTTCACTGCCTGCTTTAATGTCATTAAGAGACATTCAGAAGGTCAGTCAGGGATGAGGAGTGATTGTCAATGCAGAAGCGGGAGTCTAGTCTGCATTACCTGAGTAACCGCCGCAACCTCTGACTACCCCCCCCCCCCCCCCCCCCAGCACTAAGCGTTTCCCCGGCTACGACCCCGAAAGCAAAGAGTTCAACGCAGAGGTCCACAGAAAACACATCATGGGCGTCAACGTGTCCGAGTACATGACCTACCTTATGGAGGAGGACGAGGATGCGTACAAGAAACAGTTCTCCCGCTTCATCAAAAACGGCGTCACTCCCGACATGGTAAGTGCCCCCCCCAAACCCAGGGATGTGTGCGCTTGTGTGTGTGATTAATAGGGGTGTAATGGTAGTTGACCTATATCGATGTATAGGTTCAAAGGGCAACAGTCTGATCCAGTTGATATAATGCAAAAATTACAGTTACTAGAACTAGCAGCACTGCCAACACCATTGTTTACATTTCCAACTCACTCGCTCTAGTCCCGTTTTTCCTTCTCTTAAACATGATGTCAATATGTTTTTACGCTCTCAACCTCATTTTTGTTGTATGTGTATGTTGTAACAGGATTGTTACATGGATCATGTAGACTTTGTATACTGATTTTTTTTTTTTATTACTATATTGGTCCGTTTTGAAACTTTGAAAATATTGGGCCGTTGCCTGAAGCATCAAAAAGTAATTCAGGCTCTCAAGAGTACTGTGTCCCTTTGCCACTGACAGAATGGCATGTGGTTTAAGCTAACAGCACTGCTCGATGATGACTGCTTTGGGACTGAGCAAACTGTAGTTGGTCCTTGGTTTGCCCGGCTGATGTAACCTTGTTTCAAGACGGGGCTGAGAGCAACATGGCTGATTTAACACTGGAACGGGAGCAGCAACAGTTGCGTCTTACACTGGTGGCTTCCCTGTTGATGCTGGCTGGTGTGGATGTGTTCTATTGGTACTGGGTTCCTGAGTTTTAGCTGACCGTATAGAGTAGCATGGTGATATGCATGCTTTGACTGTGTCAATTTGTTAATGTGGGTAATATATAGTTTGCTTGCATCAATGCTAATTCTTCAACAATTCTAAAAGTGACTGTTAAAATGTAATTTTACTGGCCTAGTGTTGAAGTATTTTATCTGACCATCTGAATGTGCCTTACTACTCTAAATGTACCTGTACCATTCTAAATGTTGGTTGGTGTGTGTGGTCTCAAAACAGAATTTTGAATGGGCAGTTGGAACCCAGGTTGTGAATAAATCCACATTGAACTTGTATAAAACGGAAAAGGCGGTCTGTCGTTGAGCTTTGTGTTTGAGCTGTATGAGCAGGGTGTGTTCTTCCTGCAGGTGGAGGAAATGTACAAAAAAGCCCACGCTGCCATCCGCGAGAACCCAGTCCACGAAAAGAAGCCCAAGAAAGAGGTCAAGAAGAAGAGGTGGGTTTCGGTCTCTTACGGATATTCCTCCCCAGTGACGCCGAGTGGATTTCAGCTGGCCTTCATCTGTACCAACACTCATCGAGCACTTTATAAGGAACATTTTTACTTTAGCACACCTACTTATTATCTGTCAGCCACTTGTGTGGCAGCAGTGCAATGCATACAATCATGCAGATACGGGTCAGGAGCTTCAGTTAATGTTCACATCAACCATCAGAAGGGGGTAAAGAAATGTTGTCTAAGTGACTTTGACAGTGGAATCATTGTTGGTGGCAGACAGGGTGGTTTGAGTATCTCAAACTGCATATCTCCCGGGATTTTCACGCACACTAGTCTCTGGTGTTTGCAAAGAATGGTGCAAAAAACAAACAAAATAATCGAGTGAGCAGCAGTTCTGAAGACGCCTTGTTAATGTGAAATGTCGAAGGTCACAGTAACTCAAATAACCACGCATTACAACAGTGGTATGTGGAAGAGCATCTCTGAACTTAAGTTAACACATCATAACTTTTAAGTTGATAGACTACAGCAGTAGAAGTCTTAAAAAAAATTAAAAAAAGTAATAAATACCTAATAAAGTGCTCACTGAGTGTATAGAGCAATGATCTTTATTACTGGTCCTACCAGGCTGCAGGGTCTGCTGGTTTTTGTTACTAATTGATCGATTAAAGCACTTGGATTACACCGTTAACTCACCTGGTTTCTTGGGTCTGAATTGTTTGCTGACTTAAGGTGTAAAAACAAAAACCAGCACAGCCTGTGGCTCTCCAGGACCAGGTATGAAGATCACTGCTATAGACTCTGGCGTTCAGCCCATCAACCATCACAGCGTTTAACTGTAAAATGCATTTTGTAGGAGTCGGGGTTTATTTTTTTTTTAGGGTTAAAAAGGAAAGGGCAGACAGAAATGAGGAATATCGTGACTGCGTTTCAGCTAACTTCAGAATTGTAGATGTGATAAACACAGCGCAATCATTACGCTGCAGTAAACACTCAAAAATAATCAATTCCGTAAAGATGGAGCCAACGCCATGTTTACAGCCTACAGCTGCTCTGGCACCACAGACATTGTTTGTTGTGCAGTTCCACTAAGTGTTTACCTGTACTTGACCTCCTACTGATGCAGTACTGGAGTGCTTGGATATAAAGTGAAAAGCAAAGCCTGTGTTTACTTGGAACAGGCCTTCTCACAGTGAAAAACAGAGACTGGGGAAAAACCACAAACGGTGAATTACAGTACAGAGAGCTGGCAAGGGCTACCTTTCCTTGGCTTTATAAAAGAGCTGCAACTGCCAAGTAGAAAGCACAAAAACCAGGGAAGATCACACTTTTAACAAGATGGTGGATAACCTACCATTACAGAGGAGTCATTTTTGTGGAATTAATGTATTTTTAATGGTTTGCCTTGCGGTCTTGGATCAGCACAGATAGCCGGTACAAGACTAGTGCTCAGTTTGCCAAGAAATGCTCCCACTTTCCAAAGTGTCTGAACTTAAGTTGCTCAAGTTGACTGACTGTTCAGATGATTGCTTTTGCCATTCTGGCTGCATTGAATACTGGCTATGAGGCTATAGCATGCAGTGTGAATGTTAGGGGTTTATTGTAATTGGCTAGCTTTGAGTACACATGAACTAGCAAAGCAGATCATTTCAGGATGGAGTATTTAGTATTTTAATCCGCTTAAGATAGTCAGAGAAGATAGTCCTCTAGAAATATTACACATTCAGCAGATGCTTTTATCTGGATAGATCCAGCTTACATTCAGCTGAACATTGTAGGTATAATACTTTGCTCAAGGATAGAACAGCAGTGCCCAACCTGGGAATCGAACCACAGAGTTCAACACCAATTCCCTAATCATTCTGCTTACTCCGCAGCAATTACTACTTCTATTATTGGCAATCGGCTGTCCACCATCTATTAAATATGTAATGCAAATCAGTCCCAAAGGTCTTTCTGGCAGTGGATAGAGCATTCTCACCATGATGCCAGTTAACTTCTTCCTTTTAGGGCCTGATGAATGGCAGTAAAAAAATAAAATAAAAAAAAAGCGTGTAGAAACAGGATCCCAGAGTTCACCCTTGGTCGCAGTACGGACTGTGGGGGGGGGGGGGAAGAGCTCCCGTTGTATTTTGCTGCAGCTAGTAAGCGCTAACGGGAGCGCCGCTGTGTTGCAGGTGGAACCGTGCCAAGCTCTCTCTCGCCCAGAGGAAAGACCGCGTCGCTCAGAAGAAGGCCAGCTTCCTCCGCGCTCAGGAAAAAGAGGACGACGACAGCTAAACCCCTCCCTCCTTCACCCCAAATCAATGCTTTGTTCTAATAAATCTATTAAAAAAAAAAGACCCCATGTGTGCGGCTGCTTATTGGGCATTTCCTGTGACATTCCTGTGCTGCTTCTCTGGGGGAAGGAAAGAATGCCCATTCCAGAATCTAGTTTTGTGTGCTTCATGTGATACTTGGCGTCTTCCTATAAGGTTTGCTCTTTTCAAGTACTATTAAAGACTATTTTATGCATGAACTATATAGTTCACCTCAAGTTGAGGCTTCCACAACTTTTAATTTTTTCAGCTTGATACTGGACCACTCAGTTTTCAAGCACCTGTGGCTAGGTATCAGGACTGAGGAGCCTGTTTGCACCACGGCCAAATGTATTTCAGATGCACTGCGGCAAAATAGTTTTGACAGTTTACCATCTGCCCTTGCTGTGTTTTCAAAATCTGTTCTCTCATGCTGTTCAATAAGTGCCCATTAGATTGACTGTAGTGGCCTGTAAAAATGCCTAATGGCTCAATAGCGTTTTACACGTTGAAAGGTTGTCCATTCCACAAGTCAAAACATCAGATAAATGGAGGATAAATATCACTGTTGCACATCGATCCCTGGTCGCTGCCCACTCACCACTGTTTCCATCTGCCCAAGCCATTCCTTTCATTTGTGCCAACAAGCATTTAACCACCTTACAAAACCACTTCAGATCTCTGCTTCGGGTGCTTTTAAAAGGTGGACAGACCCCCTGACTATAACTGTCTACAACATGACGACAACAAGCTAATGCTCAAAACGCCATTGGACCAATAAAACGTCTGTCTGAACATATTGAACAGACAGCTGTGCCTATACGGCCAGACCAATAAATGGAGAAATAATCATCAGTATTGAGTGGAGTCTGTGAAACGAGACGGCTCTATTGACCATGATGTCCATTTGTGGATATATAAACAGCAGAGTAGCATTGTGGTTACAGTATTGGAGCCGTTGTTAAAGCACTGGTACCATGCAGTGATATGCCTGGGTCTGGTACTGTAAGCCGCGCAGCGATGTACAATTGGCAAGC
This sequence comes from Conger conger, assembly GCF_963514075.1. NCBI lineage: Eukaryota > Metazoa > Chordata > Actinopteri > Anguilliformes > Congridae > Conger > Conger conger. Next base: position 57,863,524 of record NC_083764.1, read on the forward strand.
GTTGCCCAGGGTTTCTGTTGGTGCGATTATCCTCATCCCAGCATGCACCTGGACTCAGATTAAATTGGCAAATTACCCAGTCGGCTTTAGCTGTTGGACTAAAGCGTGTAAACAAGTCACAGATAGTGACACTTAGGAGGAGAGCTCTTAGACACGGATGGAAGAGACGATACAAAATCTGGGATATAAACTGGTAAAGAAATCTGACACTTGACCTGAATATTAGAGGATTTAACCTGAGACAGGACACTGAAGCCAGTTACAAGATTGCATTACATTCTAGGGGAAATTTAAAGGTTTACCTTGATCCTTGGAACATTTCAGTGGATATGTGTAATCTAAACCCAGGATTTTGATGCTTTGATTAGGCACTGTCTGAATACATATATTTTTGCAATTTTCTCTAATTAAAATGAATACTAGTAAGGGTTCTGACAGTGACTATATCTTCATTTTGAGAACACCAATGTACCTGATGTGTAAGAACAGCTGGGCAGATTTGCCATCCTTCTATGATGGATCTTTAGAAGTTACATCGGAGACACACTGTGTTGTACATCATTTAATGTGCAAATTCATCATGCTACTTCAAAATGTCAAGGTAAACATAATTTTCTGGATTGTTACAATTCATTCTCATACAGCAGCAGTGGCCTTGAGCACTACATAGTGGTTCCTCGATTAAAAACCAAAAGACGTTACAGGAACATCGTACTCGCATTAACGAAGAGACTAACAAACGAGGCGGCAGCACCAAAATGCTGCGATGAACGAATGCACTTCATTCAGAAGTGAAAAAAAAAAAAAAACCCATGTTCCTTTAATTATGGCAAAGTGGCCGCAGGCGAATCTTTCTGTGCCATCTTGAAGGCACTCCTTTTCTTCTCTGTCCAAATCATACCCACTTGGTGCCAGATCGTCTTTTTTATGGCACAATCCAAATAAACAAAATAAGATGGTAAACGTAAAAATGCAAAAATGTACACGGTACACAAACGAACAAAGAAACAAAATAATGCCAATGCATTTTTATTTTTATTTTGTCCCCCACCATGATTGTAGTTTTTATTTTATTTTTTCTTCACCAGCTTGTCGGCGTTTCCCCCGTTAGTTCCACAAAAAGGCCCGAGGAGGGGAGAGGGGAGGTGACAGCACCCATCCAGCAGCCTTCATTAGGAGTCCTTCGTGTAGGAGATCTTCTTCCACAGCAGGGTTTTCAAGTTGTTGAGGATGAGCGAGTGCTCCATCTCCATCTGGTCGCTGGCGCCCTTCAGCGCCATGCAGGCGTAGAGCTGCTTCTCCAGCTCCTCGCGGATCTCCGAGGGCGCCCCGCGCAGCAGGTAGTCCTTCAGGGCCAGGCAGGCCTTGGCCAGGTTGGGCTGGACCACCTCGGGGGTGCAGCGCCTCTTGGTGAGGTCGCAGGAGGTGCGGCAGTCCGCGCCGTACACGCAGTCGGCGTCCTCGCCGCAGCGCCGTTCGCGCATGGCCTCGCGGAGGCTGGCCTCCGGCACGATGCGCCGCATGTCCACCATCTTCAGGTCGTGCTTGTCGTTGTAGCCGAAGTTGGCGGCGGCCACGTCGCACATGAGGAAGTTGCCGAAGGTGCCGTGGAAGACGTCCTCCACGAACTCCAGCAGGCCGATGGAGATCTTGGCCTTGCGCGGCCAGGACGGGGTGAACCACTGGTCCATGCCGCGGCGGAGGCCCGACGGGATCCACAGCTCCAGCAGCCAGGGCACGCTGATCCCGTACAGGGAGGTGTGCTGCACCTTCTCCATCACGTACAGGTCCCCGCAGAAGCCCAGGAGCTTGGGCGTGTGCTCCTTGTCCTGCAGGATGATCATCAGCAGCACCTCGTTCAGCTGCAGCAGGGCCCAGGCCGACTTGGCCTCCGGCAGGGAGATGTGGCCGTCCTTGTTGCCGTCGGCGACCGACAGCACCAAGGAAGCCAGGTCCAGCAGATTGGCTTGTTCGCCCACCTTCTCCTGGAGAGAAAGAGAATTCAAATTTTAGCAACTCGGAGATGAGATGCAAAGCTAACCAATCGCAAAAAATACAAATGCTAAAGAATTATAAAAAAAACAAAAAAACAAAAAAGAGAAATAGCGAGATGGATTGAAAGAGAGCTAGAAACAAACAGCGAGAGAGAGAAAGGACACAGAAGACCCATGGTTTAGACCATTTTAGTTTTTCACAGGCCTTACATACATACATACATACATACCTCCTGTTGCTCACCTCCACTGTTGACTCAAAAACACACAGCTAATGACAACGTTTTTGTCAAGGAATGCTGGTATGATTGGAGGGAGGGTTATAACCACAAATACAGTTAAATCTCTTTCCTATTTAAGCTCCTCACCTTCAGGTGACTGAAGACCATCTCCTTGAACTTCTCCACGGAGGTGCCCTTTGTGGGCTTGTCGAAGAGCGCCCCCTCCTTCCGGGGCTCCATCTCGGCCCCCAGCTCGTAGTGCAGCACGTCCCCCATCTGGCACTTGACCACCCCCTCCACATCCCCCCAGCTGCCCGTGTACACCTGCGATCGGGAGGGAGAGGGGTCAGTTAAGAGCTGACGGTCGCCCGGGGGGGGCGGGAGACACCAATCGGGGAAGGGCGAACGGCGGGCCCCTGACCTGGTTGTTGGGTTTGGTGGACAGGCATTTCCCCAGGTACAGCGTGTCCTTGTCGCACAGGCTGCTGCAGGCCGAGCCATCGATCACTCCCTTCCTGTATTTATCACACTGGCAGGGGGACGAGGAGGGGTGAGAGATCTCACAGGCCTGCCAAGTGAGAGCCACCCAGTGCTCTGCACACACACTGATGCACACAGACACACACACAGATGTACGCATACATACACACAGATACACAGATGAACACACGTATACACACAGATACACGCATACACACACAGATACATACATACACACACACACACACACACACACACACACACACAGATGTACGCATACATACACACAGATACACAGATAAACACACGTATACACACAGATACACGCATACACACACACACACACACACACAGATGTACGCATACATACACACAGATACACAGATAAACACACGTATACACACAGATACACACATACACACACACACACACAGATGTACGCATAAATACACACAGACACATGCAGATACACAGATACAAGCACACATACAAACATACACAGTAACAGTAAGCCACATAACGGTATATTGACAACACCACCCATACATTCTATTTTCAAAGAGCCAGAGATGAATCAGTGAGGAAAGTGGTGTTTGGTTTTTAAACATCTTCAAAGGCGAGTTTGAGAAATGGCCAAATCACACTATAAACACATACTGTGTGACAGATGGAGACCGTTCTTTGCATGATCTCACCAGTAGGTGGCTCCATTAACCCGTGCTCTTAAAACAACCAAAAAGAACCAAGAAGACTCCCGCTTGTCATTGCGTGTCCGTTACGAGCGAAACTGTACATCTCTACGCATCAACGGATGCATTTCCTCTTTAGCGCACAGAAATTAATAATCATCAAAAGACATCAATCTACGAGTGCCACCGATCTGAGGGGGTGGGGGGGGGGGGGTGGGGGGGGCGGAGAGTGTGGCATCCGGGAGGGCCGCGACAAAAGACGAGGCGCAGCGGAAAGCACGGCGTTGGGCAGATAACCATCTCCCAATTATGCAAGAGAGGCAGCGGAGCGCTGGGGAGAGGAGCTCCTCAGAGAGCCGAGGCTTCCGTCTGTCAGCGCGGACGAAACGAGTCGCGGGGCCCCGGCCAGAAGCCCGACGTGGGGCGCACGCTGGGGGGGGGTCAGGGTTTTGTGTTCAGCCCTTCCGCGAAAGGGACAGGGGGCTCTTTCATCGCGCCCGCTCTCGGCAGGGGGAAAGCCCCCGCCAGCACTCGGAGACGGCTCTATAATCCACTCTTTGTGGCTGGTGTCCCTGGGACTGCAGACTGGTGAATGGGAAGTGGAGGGTTCATCGCTGGAGCAAGCTGGCTCAGGAGCAGTATGAGATTTTTATGCTTTTTATGTCTCTCTTCTGGGGCCCTGTTATTGTTGTACCTGTGCGCATTCAGAATTTGGACTTTCGGTTTGTGGTTCGCATAGTTAACGGATGACGTGATTTAGTAATGTTACCTCCACTCTCAGGTCTGGGACGGTTACTAGTCAGGTTTGACAGTATTGCTCATATTAATCAGGTGGAGAAACAACACACACACACACACACACACACACACACACACACACACACATTTCCCCTACATGGTATGCTAGTCTGGATAAGGGAGTCTTCTAAAGGAATGTATTTTCATGTTACGAAATCAAACCTCCTTAATGGAAAGAAAAGGGGGGGAAACGCTGTGTACAGCATGTTTCCGAGTATGAGGCGGGCTGGTCACAGCAAGAAAGGACTCAAAATACATAAGAAGCAGACCTGGATCAATTATGCAATTGTTTTGGATTCAAATACTTTTTACTGCACTTGGTTGATCTTGCGCCTGCTGAAATTTAGTGTTTGCACTTTTTGAGAGTATTTCATAGGTTCCTATACATCAGACAAGCTCAGTAAAGCGTAGAAAAGTATTAGAAAAAAATGAATAAAGTAAGAACAAACTATCAGTTTTCATAATAAAAGAACTGGGCGTGGAGTGGCGGCGGTTACTCACGATGGCGCTCTTGCACTGGTGACCTCGGCACAGCTCCGTGTAGGAGGAGTACTGCACGTAGACCACCCAGCTGCTGACCAGCACCGCCAGCCAGGTGAAGAACAGGTACTTCACCCTCAGGTAGGAGATCCGAGCCTGCGGAGGAGAAACCAGGTCAGGCGGACCCGCGGACGTGATGGATGGGCAGCGACGTTCCGGGTCAGATCTGGCAGTTTCGATGACGCTCTTTCGTAACGGGAGTAACGGGGGCAAGTTTCTGCACTCAGAGTTGCCATTTTAAACCTCCTTTCATAAACACAATGTACACCTATATCCAGGTCACGTTATTCTTTGTCACCGTCTTTACCTGGGGTGAGGAAAGACAAGACCACGAGAGAAAGGAAGCCCCTGCACCCCACCCAAAAACCTGTTACCCAAGAGCTAACCACCAGGGCCACGGTCCCACACAAGCAGGTTTATTCAGTAACAGGGCTCCAGTCACTTTTAATTAGAGATGTGTGTTCAAATAATTCAATATCTGAATATTTATGTGGTCCCCAAGTGTGAATATTCAAATATCGATCCCCTGTTGCCAAGCAGAGCTTTAGATTATAGTTATTTTTCTTTTTTTTTTTGGTACTGTGAATAATGACTACAAAGACTTCTGCATTCAGTCAGGCCTTGAAGCAGAAAAATGGAATAAAATCAAGGGCAGCCTCGTTTGGTGCCAAGGTTCAGGCTCTCCTCGAATTCAGATGAGATAAATGCACCGTCCGAACGCTTTGTTTTTCCAGACGCGTTTGAATAAAGATCCAAGGAACGAACCTGTGATCTAGCTCTCAGAGTCAAAGTCAAACATCTATCTAACAACAATGATTGGCTTTCATCGCTGTTTTCAAACAAGCAGCCGTATGATTTCCCCGCTGGCCTCAAACGGGCGAAGACCGCGAGGTACACTTCCCTGTGACATGCAGCAAAATGGCAGATTTTACGGTTGGCTGCAAGCCCATGTCAGGCTGCCACAGTGCTGGCGGTGGTGATTATTTAAGTGGGGTACAAAGTTTTGGAAAAGGAGGCTCCTGGGCAAGGGGAGAGGGCAAACGCTGCTCTGTTACCTCAGGTTACACGCCACTATCCCCCCACCCTGCCCTGCGTGGTGGCCTGACTGAACACAGAGTTTTCTGAGGCTCCACTTGCTGGCTGTTTGAATGGCGGGGGCGAGGGAGGGGAGGGGAGGGGAGGGGGGCTGTATGCATGACAAAACGCTGTCTGGGAGGGGAGTCTGATTGACTTGGACGCGGTATAAGGCCTCACTCTGAGCCGTGTAATGAAATGACTCAAATCCATTTGCGCTGCGTTTACAACCCAGGGCCAAAGCGCGAGCCGTTCATCTTTGGTCCAGAATAGCTGCCTCGAAGATCATTAGTACTCTTCCCAGGCTTTGGAATGCACTGGGCACATAATGACAAGATGGCTGCGACTTCCTTCAACTCATAATGGGCTGCGGCAGCTAAGAAACCCCCACACAAAACACATCCTTCTGGAAGCAGAATGCAGGAACAGCACATACACAGTGTTTGGCAACTGAATGACCAGCTGGGCCTATCAGGTTTACGGACAGGGCTCCATCTGCAGTACTGAATGAAATCAGCCCTGACTGTGACTGAAATAGTTCATTAAAGCCAGGTCAGGACAGCACATGGACATTAATAACAAGCTGGTTTAATGAAGTCTCTTAAGGCGGGGCAGGAACGGACTTTGTCCTCGGGGCAAGGGGTCATGTAATAAATGTGTCACTGAAATGTTCTTAACTGATGAGGACGAGAACAAGACAACGAGAGAAAAAATAAATGGAACAACGTAGGCCTATATAATTTTCCATAAATTAATCTATGACTACACATTGATTTACTGTAATTACAGTAGAGAGCGATGTTCGTATAAAAAAAGAACCGCAGCATTCTTGCAGCTGAGTAAAACGGTCAGCGTCTCCTTGACACCGCGGTGGAAGATTTAGCGACCGAAGCTGAAAAGGCCCTGAGATCCGCCGGCTCAGTGAGACATTAAAACGGCTGAGGAGAGAACGCGCGCCTTCACCGCTCGAGCGGCTTCACGGCGCATTAAACCGTCGGCTTCAAATTCACCGCAGCAGCCGACGGCTTCCGTTACGGCCATAGTAATACAGGAGAAGTGCGCATACATCAGTACTGCAAATAGCTACACCAGCTTAAATTAATTCCCAGTGCAGAATTAGTGCAGCCTACACATCAACCCGTCAACCGGTATCACAAGTTCACTTCGAATGTCCTCTCACTCACCGACGCCTTAAGTGTTCTTCCGCTCAAAAGTTTCTAGAATGTCAGCATCATAAAAAAAAACCTTGTATCACAGTTTTTATGCATAAATCTAAAGCTTGAGTCATTATTTGAGCACTGTCAGCATTTCGTACTGTCAGATAAGATGCCTTTTAGATAAATAGGTGAACTATTATAGTTAATATACTCAATAGTTTATAGCCAAATGACACTAAATATAATGAAATTACTGAACCATAAGAATCACACAGCTGTTAAAGTATTGTCTATCACGCTCAGTGGGACGGTGCTGCGCTCATTAGCACACTATTCCAGTTACTCAAGCGTACCATTGTTAGTTCTGAATGATTAACTCGTCAAATTGACTGTCAAAAATACGCATTCAATCGGTGAACTCGTAATTTTCCAAAAACTTGAATGCATAAAACCGCAAAATCATTGACGCTTTTGGAAGCATAAATTATTCTCTCTTGGTAGACTCTGAGCTCACTAAAAGTTTAATTTTGTGGAGATTATTTTTTCAAGAAGAGCAATTAAACTACATTGTTAATGTGAGCTATGTAATATAATGTAATCTTAAAGGGGAGGATTACTTTAATAAATACGGCTTTGTAAAATCTGTATTGCCTTTGGCACGAGTCCATTAGGTTGAAGTGTGTCTCTTCCCTCCACTTACAATACAGCATTAATTCCGTTTTAATTGACCTCAATTATGAGTTCTATCTGGAGTTGAGTCACTCTCACAGATATGCACACAGCCGTACTATACGCAAGTGTCCCACTCGGTCTAATTGTCAGTTTGTCCAGAGCCAAATTAGCATTTCTGTATCCTCTAAAACAGTCCTAATCAGCCCTCTTCACAGTCTCTACTCGAAGTGTGAAATTAACATTCCAGAACAAAAGTACTGATTTTACAAATTAGTTCAAGGTTAGACTTTCATTTTTCAACACTCAACAAAAACATAATTGCTGAAGATAACCATCTTTCACCAAAGTAACTACTTAAAACTTGCATGAACTCTTGTTATAACAGAGGTCTAACTCCTCCTCATTATCCTCCACCTAACATATACTATAAAATAGTTTTTCATAAGTTATAAGAGTCTCATTTAATTCCCAGGGCAGAATTAGTGCAGCCCACACATCAACCCGTCAACCGGTCTTCGAATGTCTCACGCAGCGACGCCTTAAGTGTTCTTCCGCTCCAAAGTTTCTTGAATGTCAGCATCATAAAAAAATATCAGTTTTTAATTTTTATGCATAAATCTAAAGCCCGAGTCAGTCAGTTGTGTACCGTCAGCGTTTCGTGGCCCTGTGATTAATAGTGTTTATTCACAACACCATGAAACTGTAACTCTGTTCGGAAAAGTCACTCTGATTACTGAAATGACAGCAATGACGCTGTACGTAATCTTGGCTAGACTCATGAGCGGGTTCACTTCCAGCTACTCACTTATATTGAGCAGTCAGCTCCCCTATACCTGAGGTCATCCCTGCCTTCGTGTACTACAGATTGCCATTAGAGTACTCTAAGCGTTGCGGGTCAGCATTAATGCCAGCTCCAGGCTTTGATGAATCAACTGTGTTTTCTTCACACCGCGTCCCCCGTGGCCACACTCGCTGTTCAAAGCCAGAAACACTCCCGATAAAGAGCCGTTCTGCATCCAACGCTTAAATCGATGCCGGGAGATCGGACAGGGCCAAGAAACGAGGCCCGTTTCGCCGATACCCGACCCCGCCGAATGTGTGAGTAATTAGAAACCGACGTTAAAAATACATATCGGTAGAACGCAACGCAAGCCCTGTTGCTGTATCCGGCTCCAGATCAGTAGATACCAGTAGATAAGATTTTAAACTCGACTGCGTGTCAGGAAGTTTCACGATGGTTTTACAGATGAGGGTGAAAATTCAAGGTAAACACCACAGTTACTTTAAGCACATTAAAAAATAATAAATAAAATAAAATAAAAAACAACTGAACGGTGATTTCTGCAACTTAATGTAGGTCTGTTTATAAATAGATATAATATAGAGCTGCTGTAAACAAGACGCCTTATAAAATATGCAGCAAATTACCCAGATAGCACAACATGAATAATGCAGCTAACAAGCAGCGCAAGTCTAAACCTTACAGCTGGAAAGTCTGTGTAAAAGCAGGCATCTGTAGTCATATGGGGCCACTGATGCAGTCTGAAGCTTAAAGTGGGAAAGTCTGTGTAAAAGCAGGTAACTGTAGTCCTATGGGGCCATTGATGGAGTCTGGACCTTCTAGCAGGAAAGTCTGTGTAAAAGCAGGCATCTGTAGTCATACAGTATGGAGACACAGACAGAGACTGTAGCTTAAAGCAGGAAAATGTGTAAAATAGACCTGGGTCAAATACATAATTGTTTTGGATTCAAATTATTTTCGATGCATTTACCAAACTTGTCTGGTGTATTGGAACCTATGAAATACTCTAAAGAAGTGCAATCCCCATCATCGGGTCTGCTTGGTTGGCTCAATTGCATCAGGCAAGATCAATCAAGCACAGAAAAGTATCTGAGCATTTCACCCAGGTCTGGTGTTAAAGCAGGGTTCTGTAGTGCCACTGAGTCTCCCCACAGCCGGGAATCCGATCCCCACCCTGGCCCTCTCTCAGCTGTGGTCCCTTCTTTAGCCATAACCCTCTCTGCTTTCTAACCATCTGAATAAAGCAAAACATAAAACAAACTAAACAAGGGCAGACTGTCTCGCTGTTTCCCAAAAATACAAATCCACAGGAACAGATTGTGGCAGGGGGAAAAAAGCGTTCAATACCGTACAAGACGCAAGCTTGTTGTGTGGAGACCATAAAACAAATTACGGCTTTTGTGCTCCAAATCATAATCTGCCATTGAGGCAAATCCATTTATTACCCGTCGCGGCTGCAATAAAAGCAATTAAAGTTGCATTACAATAACAAGAGCGAAATGCGACTAGGTTCTGGGAACGTTATTAGTAGTGGTAATTACACACAGCTTTTTAAAATCCCATTTTAGCACGACTGTCATGTTTTCCGCGGAGCAAACGGCGCAAGAGGAGACGCGCCTCTGCGGAACAGCGGGAGCGCGGCGTGACATCTGAATCGAGCCAGGCGGGAGCCGTCAGAGGCGCGTTTATTGACGCGGCGTGACCCCGGGCGTGCCCGAGCCCCGCTGGGCGCGGCCCCGCCCGCAGCCGGGGTAACCGAGGAGGACTCGCTTCGGGCCCGGAGCGGCCTGACATTTCTAATCGGAAATCCAAGACCGCGGCTCACGGTGGCGTCTCTTTGTTGGGGCGGAAGAAAAGGCGCGGCCGGTGTGAATGCCGCGGAGGGGCTCTCGGCCGTGAAAGACAAGGGTAACGTTCCCCCTGCCCATTGTGCGCTGTGGGCGCCGACACCGATAAGGATCCCAGCTCGGGGGGGGGGGTTGGGGGGGTCAGTGGTAGTAATAGTAGTACAGGCGGCACAGTTTCAGAGCCACGGTTCAGTCTTAACAATTTTGTCTCAATTTGCTGTTGGTGAAGACTGGCTGTACTCTGGAGCTGAAGATAACATGGGGGGGGGGGGGGGGCAGAGGAGGGAGGGAGAGAGAGAGAGAGAGAGAGAGAGGGGGTGGAGAGAGGGGGAGAGCCAGTTCTGAAAGTCTGAAGGCGCCTGTGGATCTGACAGCTGGGGTGGAGGGAGGGAGGGAGGGAGGGAGAGAGAAACAACCTCCTGTGCTATCCCAGCTTGTAGATACTGTAAGTTTCTCTCACTGGAGTCATCTGCTTTTATGATTACTCTCTCCCCCTGCCCTTTCTGCTAACTGCAACTGCTGCGCGTGTGTACTGTGTGTGCATGTGTGCCTGTAGGCATGCGTGTGTGTACTGTGTGCGCACTGTGCGTGCGTGCGTATGGGCATACACGTGAAAACAGGAATGTGTGCCAGTGTGCACATACTTGAAGTATGAGTGTGCGTGTGTGTCCATCCTGCTCTCGAGTGAAGCATATTTTGTGCAACTCCACTTCCTTCCTGTTTGTTGCCGTCAGGGCCAGCATGGCAGCAGTGTGTGAAGACGTCTCCCAGTCAGTGGAGACTCGACCCAGCTGCGCAGTCTGGAACAGGCAGCACCATGCGGAGGAATTCTCTATAAACTGACAGCCGATTTGTACTACTAAGACTCGCCTGCATAGTAATCATAAACAAATGAACGAAAATGAACACGTTCACAGTTGCCGCCATCTGGAGATAAGCTCACTGCACCTATTCATCCCCATTTTGTCAAGTACAGTCAAGTTTCACTGAGCTAGTTGAACATGGTTAACTACGTCATTACCCGTTAAACATGGGTTATCTACACAGCATCACCTTCCATCACCCAAGAAACAAGTTTACTTATACTCTATTTTACCGGCCGAGTCCCACTGACACAGAAATACTTAATTCTAAAAGAAATGAACTAATTCTCTGGTCATTACCACATTAAAACAATTCACAAACCATAAAATGCAATGCAGCACAACACAAAAACAGCAAGCATCAAAAACAACATATCAGTGAGATAAAAAAGGAAGGAAACAGGGCAGGGAGGGGGGGTGGAGGGAGTGTGGTCAGATGCAAAGTGCACCATATCTATAAAAATGACAACTTTGAGCTAACATGGCTGCCATGAGGAAATTCTACAGACAGAAGCCAGCTCAGCTGGCCACAGGGTTCTCCAGCGCTCCGATTTTAGAAGAAAAATCGATGTGTGCCAACTGGAAAAATAATTCAGGATCTACTAATTGGGATGCATTAGTGTGCTCCTACATTTTCTTAAACTTGCTCCTTGGAAAAAGTGTTTAGCGTAAAGCCCTGGTTCATTCTGGCCACGATGCTAAGTAGCGGGCTGCACTGCGGATGCTAACGTGCTCTCTGCCTGCATGCTCGGACGCTAACGTGCTAACGAGCTCTCTTCTTGCCCGCGGCGTTTCTCACAGCTCGCCGAGGGGCCGTCGCGGGTCCTCATGTCTGGCCACAGTCCCTGTGGTGAATTAATCACCCAGGGTTCCTGGTGCTGGCAGCTAGCCTCCCCCATCCCCAGACATTCATACCCACGGCAACGTAGTTTACTGCGCGCTGGGCGAGCTTGTGACAGCAGAAGCGAGCTGGCTGGACTCAGCTGTGCACTTATGGACCACAGTAGGGGGGGGGTTAGACGAATGGGAAATTCAAACAGTCCCAAGCGAGGCTCTGGGTTTCGTTAGCACCGCTGAGGTGCTAATGAGGGATCTGGTGAATCCGTCTAATTAAGCCGTTGCTGTGAGACCGGCTTCCTTATTACCCGCAGACTGGAGGTTCTGGAAAGCATTTGACCGGCTCCTCTGGCGGTCGATAGGACTCCGTGGCGCAGCAGAAGACCTTTGGAGAGTTTGACTCCACTTACATGTTAAATAATGAATGCGCCGGCACTACACTGGCCGAAAGAGTTAACGGCACAGATGGTGTTCATTAAAAAGGCTTTTGCTGTCGTCAGCTTCAAGGCAAACTCTGTAAAAACAGGAATTGTGGACACTTCCATAAATGTAGCCTATAAAAATAAATTGCTTATTGTCATGGTGTTTTATGCTGCCTGTCCTCTGCAAATATGATCTACTTCTACCCGTCCAGGGCTGAGGTGGCTGAGCGCCAAGCCACAAGGCTGAAGCCGCTGTTAAAATAAGCAATGCCCACAGGCCAGAGGTGAGGGTGTCACACCAGGCTGTATGATGAGTATGATGTCAGACCAGGCTCTGCCCAACGGGCAGCACTAATGGTTAATTGCCTGTGTCGAAGGTTGGATTTTTTCTCCCAATTGGACGTTGGGAAACTGCAGACTTCCGAGATGCCGTGAACGCACCATAAGCATGTCACAGCAGGCTCCGCCCACAGGGCAGCACTGAGTATGATGTCATAGCAGGCTCCGCCCACAGGGTAGCACTGAGTATGATGTCATAGCAGGCTCCGCCCACAGGGCAGCACTGAGTATGATGTCATAGCAGGCTCCGCCGACAGGGCAGCACTGAGTATGATGTCATAGCAGGCTCCACCCACAGGGCAGCACTGAGTATGATGTCATAGCAGGCTCCGCCCACAGGGCAGCAGAGTATGATGTCAGACCTACACCGAAACCAGAAAGCCAGGAAGAGAGGCCTTCAGAAGTCCTGCCAAATGACATATTTCCTTTAGGGGAGCTTTAACAACCCTCTGCTGAGATAAAACAGCTCGGTTTGTCTGAGGCTGGCTTGCAGATATTGATGAATCGCGGGTCTTGAAAGGATTCCAGCCTTCATAGAGCTGAATAATTGGATGTTTTCAGTCATATTGGCTCTGTCATTAATTGCCAATTCAAAGATTGATTGCTTAATTACCAAGTGCGGCATTCTGATATGAAACAGGTGGAAGTTTTAAGAGGCTCAGGGTGGTTATTCTGGAGGGAAACCAGAACTCACCCCTCTCTAGTGTCAGCAGGTGAAGGAGCCTTGCCTTGGAGGCGTTTCCTGACCCATTTCAGCAGGTCACTCAGGTCACACAACCCTCTGGTTCCCGTGTCCTCCCTGTGGGCCACCCATCCGTGAAATTGCAGCAACAGGCCCGAGACGAGAACCGCAATGGCCACACAGCACTTTCATCTGATTTATTTTACCCCCAGATGGGTGTGCGTGTGTGAATTTGTCTGTGTGTGTGTCAAGCAGCTCCTCTCTCATGAACGAGAGTGCTCGTGCGGTCTCTCTCACCGAACCGTGACACAGCCGGGATGTCACGGGGAATGTGGGAACGTCACGCGCATGCTGCCGCCAGAAGAGGGAACGTTAACCCCGTCGACCTTTTCTCCAACGCCACGCTCTCAAGACGAGTGTGCCTGTTACGAGTGAAGAGCGAGATTGCACCCAACCTGAGAGGTGTTAGACGAAATATCCACTCCTTCTGGAAGAACAGAAGAAAACAGACTCACGGGTTTCATCGGCACAACAGTGAATTTCCAGCTTAGACCGGATTCTCTCGTGGTGAAGTCTCCACTCATGCTCTTATCCAGAGCGACGTACAGTTGATTAGACTAAGCAGGAGACAAACCTCCCCTGGAGCAATGCAGGGTTAAGGGCCTCGCTCAAGGGCCCAACGGCTGTGGTCACATACTTTAACCACTACGGTACAGGCCGCCCCACTCGTTTCTCTGACTCGAGTTACAGCGTTGTGGCTTTGCGCGCAGAGCGGAGGGGCTGCCCCCTGAAGGAAACCCATTTGATCGTAAAGGGCTTGTGGGGGGAAAAAAAAAAAAGTGGAGGAAAAAGTGGCCCGCGTATTCCTTTTGACACCTCTCCCGCGGTCTGGGAGCGGTGCGGGCCGCGTGGTTTAGAGTGCACTCCCGCTGCACTGCATTACCACTCGTTTCAATTCACCGGGATCGCAGTCACCTGCACGGGTAACTCACACAGAGCACTGCGGAGACGCTGCGGTCTGTAGCACAGGCCGAGACTAACAGACCCCTTCACATCCGCGAGCGACACAAAGCCCTGCGTCCGTCTCCCGACCTATTCGTGTTTAAACAGGACTCGCAAAGAAGGAGCGGGAGGATTGTAAATGTCACCGCGACCTTTACTCCGTGCGGGAAATGCTGAAAAGGCTGACTTGCGTGCCGTTTGAACACGGGCAGGGGAGCGGCCTGGGTCTTGCGGCCTGAGGAGACCACCACTGCTCAGCTTTGCTGTAAAGTCTTGAAACCCCTTTAGCGCGGAGAGAGCGGGAGCCGTCGCGAGGCGGTTGGTCATTATGTGGGAACGGTCCAAATTGATTCTCGCGGGGGTGGGCGAGCGGGCAGGGGGGTGAGGGGGGGGGTTGTGAAACTTATCCTGCCGTCGGGCAATTAAGCGGTAACTCTCGAAAGAAAACAAATACGCGACTGGCTTTGCGAGTCGATACTGCGAGGCTTAAATATCAATGAGGCTGCCTTTTTATCGTCAGGATTTCCACAGCGCCCTTCGGCTGTGGGGAAAACCGCGCAGCACAAGCACTTGTGGCTAATGGCGGTTTATTGAATGCGGCTTTCTTCTCTGCATTACTTTACACGTGCAGAGGCAAACCCATCTCTGCTGGAAAATGCTGTCATGTACAATGAAAATATCTTTGAACCTAAATAAAAAGGAATGCGATGGCATTACCAAAGTGTTTAGCATATGTACGGTTTCTAAAATCGCATTTGTTCCTGTTATTAAACGCAAAAACTATTATTGCTTGTCCGCGCCCCCCCGCCCCCCCTTTCTGAGGATTCAAGCTCATACACTTGCAGGTTTATGGAAAATAATCTCTGTTTCATGAAAAAAAAAACACCTAGGGAGAGTAGATTATTGTGGTTGGGTGTGGGTTCCCACATCCTGCCATTTCTGTTAAATGTACTGTGACTGTAGTCAACAATGACAAATACCTGTGTGCCTCTGGGCAACGGTGCAATCTCTGCCTCGGGCAAAACGAATACGCACTCTTACCACAAGACTGAGTAAATAAAACCTATTCTCAAAAGACGGAGGGGGGAAAAACCTGGAACGTAGCCTGGATATCAATTACTAAACCGAGATTATATCCCAACTATTTCACCATGCTCAATTTGTCATCGGGATACAATAAAAAAATAAAAAAAAGAACAATACACCACCTATTATTTAAAAACAAAAAGAAAACAAACACTCTGAGAGAGGAATACAATTCCACAGTAAGACGCCAAAAGAAGATTAAAATAGATTACTGTAAAGCTCTCGGGAGGCGTCACTGGTTCACAATGCACTGATGAATGAATGGAATCCCAGCTGAAACAGGCCCACCGCTGGTGGAGAGGTCCAGCGTATTTAACTGGTCATAGGATCAGCCAGAGATGGTGGGCTTCGGTCAGAAGGCAATTCTCCACCTCACTGAACAACACCGTTCTACACAGAAGCACCGGGTTGCACAGAAACTCAGAACGGTGCATGGAAGTTACGACTGCATGAGTTAAAGTGAGATACTGTGGTGTAATTTTAAACTGTGAGTTCCAAGACATCTTCAGAAGAAAGCCAATGGATCGATTGGGGGGGGCTGTTCCACCAATGAGGACAGAGGGGAGAGGGGAGCTGGGGTAGTACAGCCCACTGGCAGGACGAGGCTAGAGAGTGTGTGGTGTTCATCACCATCGGAAGATGGGAAGGGTCAGTACAATTTGTAGCTTAGTATATCGGTGTGGGAGATTTCAATCTATTGTGGGCAGCCAGCGGAAGCCAGTGAAGGGTGGTGTAGCATGTGTGTACTTTGGCAGGGTTAAGCCAGGCAGCAGCAGTTACAGAGGCCATACAGCCCAGGCCAGTAAGCCATCATAAGACCTCACAGCAGCAGGCCAGATCTGTTGGCTGCCTCCCTTGGACAGACAAGTCTGCCATAATGACGATTCCAAGAATTCCACAGAAAACACGGAGAGAGTCCAAGGAAAACTTCTTCAAGAACAGGCGATCCAAACTTCCTGGGGTTTGAATCCACCGTCCTTGTCCTTCTGCGCACCCTCCCCAGACCCAGCACCGAGATCGGCCTTATAGGGTCCGATCGTTCATCGGGACCTCGCCTGCTTCTGTGCCAGCCAATAGGCGTGGCCATCGCAGCTTCAAGTCGCATTGAAAACAGCAAATTAGGAGATGCACGGCAGTGCTGCTCGTAAGGGCCCAGGGCCGCTCCGGCGCTCCATCAAATCAGCGGAGTGATTAATGGCTGACGAGGCCGCCTGATCAATGCCGAGCTCGACAGGGAGGAGGCCAGCCGAAGGCCCGTTGTCGACAGCCAGCTATCCCTTCCTCTGCCGCTGCGCTGACCTGGGTTATTGTTCCCCTTCCGAGCGGTGGAAAGACCAACGCGTCGATCGCGTCGCAGGCCTGCAAATTGGCGAGAGGGGGGGGGGGGGGGGGGGGGATAACGTTTTCCCGGGCCTTGCAGCTACCGCCATCGCGGTCCCTGATTGAGTCCTGGCCTCACAGTTGGTGGCCTCACAGACCCTCCAGGGAGATGAGTATCGGCTCGCACGGGCCGATGGACGTTCGGTTTAAATCTTTTTCACAACATGGGGACAATGAAAAAGGAAGTGAATCTCAACACCAACACTTGTTCGGCTGACGACTGAAAGCTCATCTATTATTTATGACCGCAATGCTATTCCACAGAGTTTCATTTCTAATGGGACTCTCCAGCTTGCTGTGGGGAGGGAGAAGAAGGGGGAGGGGGGGGGGTTGGTGGAGGTAATGGACAACTTGTGTTATGCATTAAAATAATTCAAAAAAATACTTCCAGAAAGGGAACATTAATCAGCTTACTCTGACACAGGGGGATAATCAAATGTGAAAATATTCTGGAGCAGATGGTGGGGGCTCTTTGAAGCATTTGAGCCTCCTGTTTGGAGAGGCTCTGTGAAAGAGAGAGAAAGAGAGAGGACAGAGCTTTTCTCATGCTCCCCTGGGAGACGAGCACTGCACTGGTCTCTGAGCTCACAGCCATACTGAAACATGCCACGGCCATTCGGATGGAGTCCCGTTTCTGAACGGCAGCAGCCTAGAGCAGACGCAGTGACTCACTATCGCAATGCAGCGACCATTGTTCTTCTGTGAGGAGGGCGATTCAGTCAAGTCCCTGGTCTGCAGCTGGGGGTGGATGACCATGTGCCATCCTGCAAGGATACAGTCTTAAAACACTGCTTTATAAATACATTCCCATATTGAAAAAATTGTACTCTGAAGTACACACAAGAATACTTGACACATAATTAAAAGTTTATATCAAGTATGCTTGGTATACCATTACATCACGTGGGCTGGGCTCAGCCATGACAGATCGGTCGTCATTGATAAATGACTCTCAACAGTCCAAGTGTTGTAAATGATGAGCAGCATGACACTTTACACAGTCACGCACGGCGCATTCCGCGCTTCCCACCAAGTGTCCATCTCACCAAAACCGTGGTCATGCTTCCCCGACATTCACGGTCACCTTGCGAATATAATTGGCTTGGCGAGCGCCGCTCGTTCGGAGGATCACGCCAAGAATAAGCACATTCGAGTTTCGGACGGAGTCAGCGTTCTGGGAGAGACCCGTTTCTCAGGCGTCGTCAGCGCTCCGGCAGAAGCAGCCCTGCCTTTTGGGGGAAGCACACTTGGTGCTCCCCGTCGCCATATGCAGAGCGCGTAATTACCCGCTGCTGTATCTCTGCCGTCAGCGCTTTTTAAAAAAAAACGGGCAGGATGGATCAGCAGGACGCTTCCCGCTGCGCTTACCGCGCGCCTCTTCGGCGGGAGACGGGTTTTTCGGGAGCGCTGGAGAGCGAGCGCGAGTCCGGGTGCGGCGGGGGGGGGGGGGGGGGGGGGGGCGGTCAGGGAGGGTCGCAGTTGTGGAAGGACACAGACTGCCGGCAGACAAATGGGACTCTGCTTCTAAAATTGGCTGGAGTCAGTGGCTGCTTTCGCTGTCTTATGCAACACAGAGATTGCAGCCAGACACAGTGGACACCATTATATTCATTACCCGTCTCCCCCTGGCCTTCAACCAAGATCATATGTGCCTGTAGGTAATGCAATTTTCTGTTAAACGAATGGATTAAATATAGTTTACTGAAAGCATATTAAAATGTTTTTAAAACAGCACAAATACTAAACATGATTAAATGTCATATGTTTTCATTTTGAAAAATTAAAGGACTGAAGTATATAAGGAAATAAAATGGATACCAAAATCGTAAAACCTCTCCACCCAGATTAGGAAACTTTTGTTTTTCTATGCTATCCCTTAAGAAAACAAAGCCACAGCTGCACATTCATGTTTTCCCCCTACTTAAACTGCCAGTATTACGGAGAAAAGAAAATCTCCCGGCTGTCCATTTTGCATCCTAACAATAATATTTTGGAATGGCAATCAGCAGTACTCTGAGCAGACAAGATGGAGGCAGTGCCTTTTCTTCAAAGCATGGAAGCAGGGCTTCCTGGACTCCTCAGACATCAGTATATTGTGAAAGGGAGCAGGACAATGGGCTCGGCATAAGGCAGATTATTTGTCCTCCCCTCTCAGCTGGAGGTTTCCCTGAGCACAGAACTGGCCGCTCCTTGTAGCTTTTTCTCCCGCCTTTATTTTTAACCCTGCATTTTTCATCTGCCAGCCCTGCGAGCAAATTACACAGACCATCTTATAATCAACTCAAACATCCCATCAAGAGCCGATTACTTACTGCGACCCTGACACGCGCACACCATCTTTTATTTATCCTCTCATACGCGCGTGAGACCTGCCATTAGGGCTGGCTCTATGGACTGCAAGTGGGTGAGTCATTCTTTATTTAACCTTCTCCATGTCTTCTCTGGCAAGCTCAGAGACCTAGGGCATTATCGTGTGTGTGTACCATGGCCGATCTCCAAATGTAAAGACGCTGAGCTACCTCACTGGAGTCATCAGTAAAAGGTCTAATCTTAGCTATTGTGTGACCGATCGTTCCGGATGTCTGATCTCAACAGATTATTTGAGGCTCCTGTACGGCAGAGATGAAGGCGAAGGAGAAAAGGAGAGAGGAAGATAGGCGGGACCACTTTGAGAACGGTGGGATTGTGTAGGAGGAGGCCTGTTGTAACTCTGGCACATTGGTTCTCCTGGAGGAGGAATCGAGAGGGCTGAAGTTAGATTTATCTGTAAGTTGGGGGGGGGCAGGGTAGAGTGGGGAGACTGAGTCCGTCAGCTGTTCCCAAATCCACTCTCCAAAGCCTCCCAAGGTCTGGAATGTTCCAACAGAATTACTGCCGAGGAGAAGTGCATTCCTTTAACATAAGCCTTCTTTTCATCTCTATTAAAATGAAAAAGAAAAGAATAGCACTGGCCCGATATTATTTGTATGCCTTTTGACATCTGCCAGGCATCACTACAACACTGGGGAGATGGATGCCAGATCTCCACCCTGATTTTGCCAATACCCAAATGTTGCTCGAACACAAAAACGCCTCGTTTGAATTTATCCCTAGAAGCGGTTGGCCCACGCTCTGTACCCAGTGTTATCAGTTAACCAGGGAATTACTTTTGGGTATAAAGTGCACCACAAAATAATGAAACCTTCCCAGCACCTTGATTGATCATTTCAATTACTTTTGTGGACAGAAAAGGCAAGCCCTCCGGCTTTATCTGCAGGCCGAGTCCTTTTCGAATGGGACCTTGTTCTATTAAAAAACTCCACATCCTAAATCTCCCCAAATCCGTTTTATCTCAGCGCGACCAGGAAAGCATTCTTTTGGGGCTTTGGTGACAGCTGCAGAAACTAGTTCAAGCATTACGGAAAGAGTATTATGTGACTTCAGTAGTAACAAGAATAGACGAGTTCAACAGCCAAGTTTCATATTTAAAAATCACCTTCCAGGGTACAGAAGTCACAGAGGAGGATGGTAAATGGTAAATGGTTGGCATTTATATAGCGCCTTTATCCAAAGCGCTGTACAATTGATGCTTCTCATTCACTCATTCATACACACACTCACGCACCGACGGCGATGTCTGTTAGCCAGCAGCACCTTGTGTTTTGGTTGGTTGGCGGTGTACTGTGTTTAGTTTAGTTACCAGTCGATACCGTGCTTCTGTTGGTTAGCGGTTCACCATGCTTCGGTTGGTTAGCGGTGTACCGTGTTTCGTTTAGTTACCGGTCGGTACCGTTGGTGCGGTGGCAGATTTGCATTGCGTGTCCCAGCCGTGACTGCAAAGCCGCAGGGGTCAGACTGCTCTCGCTTGTTTTCGCACGCCGTCATTATGAGTCGACACAGAACACCAGCGCAATGTTTCACTTTCTATCGATTTACATCTCAAACACATGTCATGAACACGCTGACAAGCCAATGAAGAAAATCATGCCAATGATTAAATACAAGTCAGAATTTGTTATTTCCATCCAAGGTCTCTAAAATGGCAGAACAGGCTAAGCACCATTTTAATAGCCTGCTGGCTGACGGCAAAGACAGCTGCTCTGATCCAAAACTAAGCATTTAATGGACATGCATATTCAACGCCTCTGTTGTTTCCAAACTTCCAGCAGAGATGGACAGCCCAAAAAACCAGGCTGTGCATCACACGAGCAATCGCATCGAAAGCCGCTGTCCAAAAGCAATCATTTTCCAGACCTGAAGAGGAAATGCTTCTGGAGAGCAAGCTTAATACGATCAGAAACTGCGCTCAGGCAATTTTACACTTCAAGGGCTCAGAAAAACCAACATCATGACAGTAGGACTGTGTATTAAAAAAAGAATGTGTAGCGTGCGGCTGTTTGGTCACCTGTCACATCAAGTCTGAAGAAGCCTGATCCTCTCTGAGGTTTGAGAAAGTACACATCCTCATCATTTCAACTCTGAGACAAGGACAGAACATTTTTAATAAAACACTCAATTCCCCCATGACCTCCTGGCTGGGGCGGGCATATCCGGGCTAAGTCCTGACTGTGTCAGTGCCAATGGCAGGCGGACTGGACTGGGCACCGCTGGCCACAGCGAGGCCCCGAGAGAGAGCCACAGTCTGCCCCTGACCTGACTGAGCAGAAGCAGCTCCACTGGGGCACTGAACTGCAGCCCCTGAAGGGCAGTCCTCCTGCGGCAGCAGGCCCTGAAGCGCAGCCCCTGAAGCGCAGCCCCTGAAACGCAGCCCCTGAAGCGCAGCCCCTGAAGCCCTCCTGCGAGATGCCTGCGGTGGGCCGCGCCTGCTAGTCCTGCATTCGCCTCGGCTGACAGGATGTCGCACATAAAATAGCCCTTCACATGCAACTGGGGCACACTAAACTGCGAGACGGGGCAAAGTAGAGCATAAAAATTGATTCGAAAATGTTTTAGATAATCTCTAGAGGTGGGTCTGAGGTGGTAGAAAAGTGTTTGTCGTTAGGGGTAAACGGAGGGCGACTCTTCTCCGCGTGAGGTAGCCTGTTCGTCATGGTGCCGATACCTCATCTCGCTTCAAACCAGGAGCAGCTTTTTTTTAACGTGAATGCTGCTGAGGGAGTAGCCGTGTGACAGATTTATGGGAAGGAGCAGCCGTTGATGGGGAGAGTCCCTGGCTGAAGTCAGCCACACCGCGCATTAAAAAAGACATGCAAACCCCTGGCTGAAGACCTGCGTTTTTCTCCAGGCCAGCGCCGTTTTTTTTACTGCCGAAACTTCAGAGGAAAGGGAAAAGAACTCTCCGTCCCTCGAGACGGCCGACAAAAGGTTGGACACGTTGAAAAATGGCTTCGCTTTTCATCAAAACTGCACAGATCAATTTGCCTGAGCCAACAACAAAACCGCGGAGTCAAACCGACATCGTTCTTCAGAACCGGCCTCCCGGTCGGTCCGCGAGCAATCAGTCTCATTTTTCCATTTTGTTCCTCCCGATGGAATTACACCTCCCCCCCCCCCCCATGTGCAACACACGCGGGTGCTGGAGTCCAGTAACAGCACGGCTCCACTGGGAATGATGCAGTCTGCACCACAATTCACGGCCCCCCAACAGCTTTCCACCCACTAGGCTATCATTTTATTCAAAACCAAAAACTTTACTTTTTAGACTGAGAGAAAACTAAAACCTACTATTGTTCAAATGTGAAATGTACACTAAAATGTACGCTGTTCTGTATTAGAAAATGTTAGACGCCTTTTTTTTTTTTTTTTTTTGGCTTCAAGCTCACTGCAAATTACTGAAGCAATCAGCAATGATTCAGTTGAAGTCAGCAGCCCTACTCATTGGCCTCTGAAGGAGACATCTGTTATTTCAGATAAGACCTTTTTGCAGGTCACCAGAGGGAGAAATAAATTTGTGGCTGAAACAGGAAACAGAAGAAAGCAATCGTGCATTGAACACGAGCAAGTTAAGCTATAGAAAGCAGGCTCCAGGCCAAAAAAAAAGGTATACGTTAACACTGTCAGGGGTATAAGCAGTGAGAGGGGCGCTCAACACCAGGGCCATTTCCCTCGCTGAAGTGCTCAGCCGTGCACTTGGGTGAAATGCTGGAACCAACCTGCTGCAGAGTAGGAGGGTGCTACTCTGAAACCAGTCATACTCCGGGGAATGAGCTGTACATCAATCACCCCTCAAGGAATTGGGCCAGGTTTTGATGCAAAGCAGATAACAGAGTTGTGAAATCCCCTGCTGAAATATGAATCGGTTTGAGGACAGGGAAAATCTCCCTGCTTTGCATTGTGTGCCGTCTCGTGTCGCTTAGCAGGACGTGCAGCGAAGCAAAAAGCATCGTCTGAAAAGCACTGCAACGAATCGAACTGCACTTTACAGAGTATAGCAGTCAACAGGAGTAACTGTGCCAACTGTGCCAACATCAACCATCTAGCGCAGCCTCAGTGTCCTGCTTGGAAAAAGTGTCCCTGAAGCTTCGGTGATGACACTAGATCATATTTGGAAACGGAAGGGCCTTGTGCCCTTGCACGTGGATTCAGTGCAGGTACGGTGTAGCTTACTATTCAGCAAGGTAGCGAACTAAGCATTTAGACGACAAAAGCATAAAAGGCGAGCAAGGATAAATAGCTACGGCCTCGTGCATGTCAGTTTGGGGAGACCAGGCAAGGTCTGAAGAGTCTTCAACAGGTGCCAGAAGTGTTGAGTCATCACTTGGCAGTCCTCCGTTGGCTGGGCCAGATATTTCCACCACGGAGGGACTAGAAACGTACGAGAGTGCCCTCGCCGTAGGGTCAAACAGTGATTTATGTACGTAATTTACCATTTCCACCCCAGACGTTCGGTAATTTGATTTACAAACGCAGTAACGTTCTCACCGCGTCTCCCCGTGTTGAGAGTCGATTCCCCAAGCTAATAACGGGCACACGGTTCATTTATAAATAATTGAAATAAGATTAATCCTCATGAGAAACGGGAGGGAGGGAGGGAGGAAAAAGCCTTGTTGCTGGGAGAAAGTCATCATCCCAGAGAGGGTCCACGTGCAAGGGCACAAGGCCCTTCCGTTTCCAAATATGATCTAGTGTCATCACCGAAGCTTCAGGGACACTTTTTCCAAGCAGGACACTGAGGCTGCGCTCCTTCCTGGCACAGAAAAGAGGTTCCTGTCATCATTTAAAGAGGTGAACTATCCCCAGAGTTCCAGTCACAGTGTGTCAGCGTTAGTCATTCAAGTATGGCGCTGCTCTTGTCCTGAAATGCAGCAATATTCAAGCTGATTTTATTTTAAGGAAAGTGACCTCACGGCACTTGCAGGTCCTTGACAAAATTATGTTTACGTTTCCATGTCTTCACTCGAGCATTTGTTTTAGGCACCAGATTCTACTGTTTGTTTTTAGATTTTTGTCATCAAAACAAACAAGGGAGGAGTGAAATTCAAAGTAAATATATTTTATACAAAGATCAAAGCGTAAGTAAATATATTTAGTCCGATATATTTATAAAAGTATGGATGGACGTGTGTAAAGGTTTGAAGACAGAGTGACTCCTTGTGTTTATCAGGTGATCTTGTTGGCATTTTCCATCTCGCTATATTCAAAGAAACCCCTTTCAGTTCACATAACACAGCCTTTCCAATTCTGCCCAGTCAAAATGCGTTGGGCTGAGGTCACAGACAAATTCAGTCTCAATGGACATCATTTAATTGGGGGCAGCAATACCATTACATTCAAGGCCCAGTCTTGATATGGGTTAATGATGGAGCCCGTCTCCAAATTTATACTGCTTACAATTTGCTTAAGCCTGGATGAATCACAATGAGGTTTTATAGGGATCAGTGGATTTCCTGAATTTAAGGACACAATAGAACAGGAAAATATATTTGTGTGCAGTTTGGGATTATTGATTGTGTGTTGCAAAGAAGGTCAAATTATACATCAGTCAATGCTGTCTGAATGCAAGCATGACTCTTTAGGCAGACGGGACATATAGATCTCTGTGTCCTAATTAATATGGATTTGGACAAACACACCGTGGAGCTCAATGTTCTTTACGTGTCAGACATTGACAATAACTCCAGGATGTTTGAACATGCTTGGCCTGTGTTTCATACATACATAATTCATCCAGCGGGCTAAAATGCCAGCATTAAGTAACCATATAATTAATGAATAATAAGTCTCTGAAGACCATCCCACAGGCATAACAAATAGAGAGAGCCATAGGGCTCATTTTTCCCTTCAGCTCATTTTCCCTTCCCTTTTGTACACAAAAGTGCAAAAGTTTTGGTGGTTTTGTCCGTGTTACATCCACAAGTTAACATCTGTGGAAAAACTATTTGATGGATGACCATGAAAACAACTGTTCCTCCAATGTTTTCTTGTGGGTTATTGTTTCTCTGCTGGTGAATAACATTCTTTGTGCTACTCTAAATGATACACATAGTCAATCAGAAGAATAAAATAAAAGGGCGTTCCATTTTAATGTTTTTCTCCAAGAATGTCATACCGTATGAAAATGACCTGAGCACATAAAGGGTATAGGGAATGAGACCACCAGCCGTCAGCAAACGCTGACCTTTGATTGGTGCTTGGTGACCGAGCTGCTATGAGCGAAACCGCCAAGCGCCGAGAGATCAGGTATTCGGCTGTGGTTTGGGAGCCCATTTGGAAACGCTCTGGGGGTAAATGGAAACGCTCTGGGGGTAAATGGAAACGCTGGCACTGGAGGCACTGAAATACCGTACCACAGAGCACTGCAGGTGAAATTAATTCTGCTGGTCCGGTCCGGTCCGGTGGGAGAGGGACAAAAACATCTTTTATGGCCCGTGTACAGTGCAATCATGGGGAAAGTTTATTCCGGATCGATACCGTTGACAGTGAGTTTTAATATCGCCCAGCAGCCTCTTGCGTGACTTGCATCAGCAGTGATTTGTGAAGCGCTGACTGCAGTGGAACTGGGTGGAAGTTCTTCACGCAGGCAATGACAAGGCTTCATGTGTTCGAAGCATGCATGTGGGGAGGTGAGGGGAGGGTGGGGGAGCGCCCTACACGCTACACCAGCATGCTTCTGTGCCATTCCACCAATCATCACCTTCACATCTGCTGACCATGCAATATTAAAGGCCTTCTGCAATCACTTTCTTTTCTTTACATTAAAAGCGTTCATTAAGCGACAAGATAAAAATACTTTTTCAAATGTATGAACAGGAAAATTATAACATTTCCCTTTGGTGGAAAGTTTCTCATTTCTATACAGGAGAGCTGGATGTCTGTTGCAGTGTCGGTTCTGTAGATATATTCACTTTAAATTCACGTCAGACAGACTGCACTGCAGAATGGCTCAAATGTAAAGTGCGATGTTAGCTATGCCAGTAACACAGTCTGGATCCTGTCCCAAACCATTCTGTAGTGGACAGAATCAGAACTTTGGGGCATATGGGATAAAAAAAATTAATAAATAAAAAAACCCTCATAAAATGTTAATGTCAACTGAATAAAATAGGCTTGGTATAATATTTAAGTTCATGCTTCATGTGTAGAATCACTGAAAATAATCGGCCCCATGGCGCCAGAGAAAGGCGAGAAACGCGACGGTTTCTCAAGTGGAGGAGTTTGTTTTTCAAACAGGAAGTGCTCTGGATGCGGCGTGAGTGACAGGCCCTGCCTCGGCTGTAAGCTCCTTACTCTCAGCGCCAGGACGCACGCAGACTGCCAGGGGCAGATAACCTCGGCCTTAACTGTGTCCAGCACGGCGGATTATTCATCGGCAGCGCATAAACAAACCGCCGTGACCGGGTCCCCCGCTGGACCGCCGACTTCTCAGGGCACCGAGAGCGTCGCTCCTCCCCCTGTTCGCCTGAGGCGAAACATTCCTCAGGGTCCATTCCCCGGTCCCGGGCCACTAAAATGTGTTTCAGCATAGAGCACCTGAACATTTGAAAAGTGGGTAATGTTGAATGATAATTTCTGTCAGATGTGTGTATTTACAGGATCAGCCAGCTGGGGAGTGCAAGGTTATATGCAACATTTTAAAAGTGTGTCAGGCTGAGGTCTGCTTGCTACTGACAGGTCAAGAAATATTATATCGGCTGAAGAGGAAAACAATCTCTGTTGGAAAACAATCTCTGAAAATATAAAGAATGCTGACAAACAAGCAAAATAACCTGTACCAAGGCTTATATCCAGGATAAATGTTTTCTTTTTCCTTTTGCGATTTTATGTTTATTAAAGCACAACTAATAAAAAATAATGAACACTCCAAAGAGAGGAATGGTTGCACGGGGGGGAGAACATAAACTAAAAAACGGGCGGCATGCTGAAGAGAATCTTCCCTGAATAAGTGCGCGATAAAACAAGCTCCCATCAGAAACCGCCTCGGGGATGTGGAACGTGACCGGAAAAGTAAACATTCTTCGGGGGGGGACCCAGGGGCGGAGGAAACCGCTCTTCCTCTCCTTTTTGGTTTCTCGGCAGAAAAGTGCCGCGGCCCACCAGTGACCGTTGTCAGGGCGTGTCAGTCAGCAGGCCCGCTGTAGGGAGCCCAGGGGCGGGGATCGCGTAACGGGCCACCGCAGAAGCACAGCGCGCGCAAAACGCGTGCGCGCCTGGCTCCACTCGTCAAGCACACAGCTGCGACCCGGCTTTGAAGAGAAAGCCGGTCAGGTGTTCACAGGGACGGGGCGCAGGAAAACATCCATTCTCATTCTCGCGTCAGCCGCAGTTGTCCCAGCCCGTACACCTAAGCCCTATGCCAGGCGCAGTGGCTGTTTATACAGCTGGGGGCGAGATACGCCAACTTAGACAAATGTGTCATTGACATTTTCATAATGTACACCCAACACCCAACAGCCACAAAGCAAGAAGACTGCAAGGCTGCAAGCCACAAAACAAGAAGTGGAAGCGGTTTCCCCTCACACATTCAATGCACCATGAATGCACAACTATAACCTAGCAAGCACTCAACACAAACACATTTCAACTCCTACGAAACTGACATGCCAAAACCAAACAAATCCATTCTGGAAGTCGTTCGAATTTCAGAAACATTACCCCCATTGTATATAGTCTCAATGGGTCTCTCACCAGCATTAAAATGATACAATAGGCACACAACTTATTATGCAACAAGAAACCATGCCTGCTAATCCTCATTAGGGTTTATTCCACAACCACAATTGATGCCATGAAAAAACCACTGTGACAAAAAAGAACCCCCCAAATCAATTAATTTCTCTTACTACATCATGATAATGCTTCAACAGGAACAATATATATCATTATACAAATAAGCTACAAGGCATATTTGAACAATCATATGTGGTGCAACGGTTATAAAATAGAGAAATGCTGAAATCTGTATCCACACTGTGGAGTGAAAATCAGCTCCACAGCATCATCGAAGAAAGAGCACCGGTGAACCAAAGATGTTGCCCTCAGGCACGCAATACAATAGTGTCAGAGTAAAAGGCTCATATCGCTTTCCTCACACATCACAAAAACAAACAGGATGTCACACTTCCAGAAATTTCACCCGATGACATTTGCGTGCCTCACAGTCATGATGATCACAATGTTTTAGTCCTTGGTGCTCATTCCCCGTGATTTAAACATCGGGGCTCTCAAAGCTTTCATCTTTCAATTATTCCCTTCTCCCCCAAAGCCCCAAAACCCTGAATTTCAACTGAATTTAGGAAAAATTGTATGGAATGATGCCATCACGCAAGTGTATAAAATATGCGCTGCCAATTGCCAAAACATAGATATGATGATAAATAGCCTACAATTTATACCCATATGACAATTCATACATGCATGGACTGAACACAACAAATGAAGACCTGAACTATCACAGGAGACGGGCAATCCACCCAATGCAGCCAAAGCGTTTCGAAGGAAGCGAACAGAATAACTATTTTCCCAGGGGGAACTCCATGTATTAAAGCTTCATGATGTAGTCCCCACTGTACTGCGGACGTAAAGCACATAGTGCTAGCAATTTTTAGTTGAGACATACGAACATGACCAACCTCCACACTTTAGCTTCCATTCATGCATGAAGACGAAAGCATAATTTGTGGTACTGTCTTAGCTAGCTAGTTAGTTACAGCAGCGCTGTTGCTACAGCAACGTCCTCAGTGGAACACTGGCTGGGCGTAATTTTACTGCGCTTTCTACAGATCTAACGGAGGCCAAGTTGGCTATTTATCCACCTGAATAAGTATTTGTGTAAATAATTGAATCATTAATGACGAAAGCCAACATCGTAAAGTTACTTGAACGGTTTTGTACATGCATGTACCAAGCATATGACATAAAATTAGCACGTATAATCATAGCTCAAAAAAATGGCAAACTACTTGCTGGCCGGTGATATAGGAAGGCAACTTATAAACTGTAGCTGGGTTCCGTTACCAACCCATAGCCAAGTTCGGCGTATTTCTTCTGTTGTTGCACAAGTTCATTAAACATTTGGGCATTGTAAAACAAGTCGAATGACCTCCGAAGTTTGAAGTAGAAACACCACAACTATTGGCTTGCTAACTCGCTTGCTAGCTGTAGTCTACTAATTGCATTTCGCTACTTGAAATGTGCCATTGAAATCGGTTCTGTGGACACGCCGTCCCGCGGCACACGTCACTGCGCTTAGGAGAAAATAGAAAAAAGAAGACAGAAATGCCTCTTACCTGAATATAGTACGGCTTTTTCAGCCAGGCCCATGAAATCAGACCCTTTGCCATCGCGAAAATGGCACATCTCACCACATCAACCTGCAAAAAGGATTGCCGGAATTAACAAATGTGTGCTTAGCTTGTCTATAAACTGGCTAAATAAGCAATGGGCGTTCCGTTACCTAGTAATTCTTGTTTTTCTTTGCAGATATTTGCAAGTCTGCCTCCGGATGCCACAAAAGCACCTCCTCGGTCAGTGCAGTTGTCTTTGCACTGCAGCTGTTAGTAGACCACCGCTGGATAGTTCAGTCAAACGCAGCCCATAAAGGCGCAGGCACAAACGATTATGCCGACAGAAAATAAGTTGGAATATCGACTAAGACGAGGAGCCTAAGCAAGCATTTCTTATTATTATTTTATTATTATTATTTATTATTCTCACCTTCATTTCGCTTATCTCGTGAAATGAGTCGCATAACAGATGTCAAGAATGCGTCTGTGCGCATGCTGAGCTGAATACCTTTCAACGGTAACTTAAAATGCCGTTTTTCACCGTACCGTTCCCTTTGGACAGCCGTGGGCAGTTCACAAACATTTTAGGAATAAAGATCACTGTCAGCTGTCAAGCATCACTTGTTGCTTTTAATGACACACGAGAGTATTTGAAAGATGTATTCAAATCACTGCTTTAAATTTGGGAAACAAAAAAAGAAAAATCAATATACAAAAAGTTTACACCAAATACCGGATTCACAAGTACCCTCTTTTTATTGCGTATTTCAATAGCATGCAATTTTTAATATGCAGTTTAATTCAGAATCAAACCGTGTCCTTGGGGGGGGAAGAACACTATGCAGCACTTATTTTTGAATAGACTGACAACACGCATCCTTTTTGAGATTTTACTCATGTCATCTTCTGTTACATAAGGTATGGTCTTCGTGATACAATTAAAGGGCATGCAAAGCATTACCTTGGAGTGGTAGGCTACAATGGCCAGGGAACTGGGCTTGTAATTCAAAGGCTGTCAGTTTGACTCCCAGTTGGGATTCTGCCGTTGTACTCAAGGTACCTTAGGTACTTAACCTGAATTGCTTTACTAAAATATCCAGCTGTATAAATGGATTCAATGTAAAAAAAATGTAATCTGCGTAAACTGTTCTGGATAAGAGTGTCTGCCAAATGCCAAAATGCAAAATACCATAAATTCCAAGCTATAAACAGTGCATCCGGAAAGTATTCACAGTGCTTCACTTTTCCCACATTTTGTTATGTTACAGCCTTATTCCAAAATGGAATAAATTCATTTTTTTCCGCAAAATTCTACACACAACACCCCATAATGACAACATGAAAGAAGTTTTTTTGAAATTTTAGCAAATTTATAAAAAATAAAAAACTAAGAAATCACACAATTTTGAGCTTCATGGCAAAGGCTGTGAATACTTATGTACATGTGATTTCTTTGTTTTTTATTTTTAATAAATTTGCAAAAATTTCTAAAACTTCTTTCATGTTGTCATTATGGGGTGTTGTGTGTAGAATTTTAAGGAAAAAAAAGAATTTATTCCATTTTGGAATAAGGCTGTAACATAACAAAATGTGGGAAAAGTGAAGCACTACTTTCCGGATGCACTGTACGTGTTAATTCACTGTGTTGCATGTCAGACTTGGATATACATGTAATCTTACAAGTGAAAATTGGTTCCTTTTTAGCCCAAATGCCTCCTCCACAGGAAAGCATTTGACTGAAAAGGTGTTTACTTAATACAAATCAAAACAATCCAAGCTTCATGACAGATTTTTTAACAGATTTCTGAGAGTTACAACATTGTAGCATTGTCATGACTGTATAACTAATCAGACAACATCAGTGAAAGCATGCATTTTGAATCAGGCTCTTTTAAAGAACATTGTCTACCTTCTGCGAACAACTCACTCGTGCATTAATACTTCCACAAACAAATTTCATCATAATGCTTGTATATTGCCACATATGAAATAATTAATCCACCTATTAATCACATTGGATTGGTCCATTTCAAAATTAAATGCATGTTGTGTTGGCGACCACAAACGTCCGTGTTCTCCCATTCATTTTGACGGGTCTAATTAAAATCAACATAATCAAGACAGCTGTTTACAACACAACTATGCCATCAATATGCACCATAGCTACTTTTTTATTTTCAGCTTCTCAAAATTAGTACATCTTCGAGCGCACGTATACTTTCATTTTGTTTTATGGGCAAAAAAGAGAAATAAATTATTTGAGATCTCACTCCAGTTAGTTGGTCACGTCGACCATACGATCGTCCAGTGCCACCAAGTGGTTAGTGCAAGTAGGGCAAGCTAGTAGAAATCTCCAAGGTTCAGCATTCAGGTCGTTGCTAATATTTACCAACATAGCATTCTGTAACGTGCTAACAACTGATTTAACCGAGATTAATTAAGAATGATTAAAAGATCACCTTGAAAAATAAGGCAGAAAGACTAAGTCCACTATTGCTAAGCGTACTCACTTGTTGTGGACTAGTACATTTTAGTGATAAGAAAGCCAGCCTGTGGACTGCAGTCCACATGTTGTTTTGATATTTTTGCTAGCTAGCTAACTTAATCACTTGACTTAATGTTAACTAGCTAGCTGACAGATGCCACAAGTTTAATACGAGAAAGCAAACGGGGAACAGCGAAAAGTTTATTCACCTCACACAGCAGCCACTTCACTGTGGAATAACCAAACTAACTACCACCAATAGCAAGTCTAGATGCTACGCTAACCGATAACGTATGTAGATGATAGTTAACGTTATTTGTATAGATCCCGATGAATATGAAAATGTTAGTTGGCAAATAAG
This sequence comes from Conger conger, assembly GCF_963514075.1. Classification (NCBI taxonomy): domain Eukaryota; kingdom Metazoa; phylum Chordata; class Actinopteri; order Anguilliformes; family Congridae; genus Conger; species Conger conger. The sequence goes on from NC_083764.1 coordinate 57,895,917, forward strand.
TGTAAGGGACATACACACCTTTCTTGTCTAGTTGCAGAAAACCATGACATCGCAGAATGAACATGCACAGCTTGTTTCTGCAAAAGGCTCTGCTACTAGTTAGCTAGTTAGCAAATGCTGCCTTCCACCCCATGCCTGCAATGATATCCCGTCCCTCCTTTTCAAATATAGCTCGCTAACGTTGCTAAGCGAGTATTCTGCCGTTTACAGGTTGGGTTCTTCCCACAATGCAACCGAATCTCTCAGCGGGAAACCAAAATGGCGAATACGCTGGGAGAGAACGACTCGTTTGTAATTTTCTAAAAAAAAATATTTTCGAGCTCGTGAAACCGAAGAGAAAGGATCTGCGGGTTTATCAATATAAACATAAGACTGCGCGTTGAGGAGAAGACCACGATTATCGGTTAAGGCCGATTTCTTAAATATATGAAACATTTTGACCCCCTGAAGTGACCGAATGAGGTAAAACTGCTGTGTTTTTTCTGTGAGGTGTCTTGCTAGCTAGGTTCAAATATTCCGCATGATAAAATCCATCGGGTTTCTGCCATATGCACAGTTAACAATGTGCAGCTATCGTCTTAAATATATTTGTACCGTTAAGTTGCACGTTTCGGATTGCATTTACTGTAACGTTAGTGCTTGGTTGTGTTTGGTATAAGTCAAGTGATGAGCATTTCATTGTTCGTTTTGCTAACTGGTCAGCTTGCTAACAAAAGGGGACTGTTCTTCGAAAGGGGAAAACGCCTTGCGGACAGGACACGAAACGAATTTGCTTAGTCGGAAGCTAACGTGACCTCTAACTTTTCATTCGTCCGTTTGGCTAACATTTCGATGCGAAGTCCCACCTGTGTCGCACATGCAGAATGGAGGCATGTTTGACTTGTCTCACATCAATCATCCTTAATGTTGCGCCAGTGGGCTCTCTCAGTTGTTGGTCAATCATGAAATCAAAGGCCGAGTAAATGAGCGTGTACCAGCATAAGTAGTGAATGCTGCCTAAGAATCAGGTAGCCAAGTGAATTAGATACTTAGCGACATTCTTAGCCATATTTGTACCCTCTTATTCGTTATTGTCGCATTTGTATCAGGGAGGATGTTTCAAATTCTAATAATGTTAGTCCCGAGTCAATGACAATGTATTGGATGCATAGCCCGGTACGATCATAACATCCTTTCAGCTAATTGGCTTGGCAACCACTTGCAGTTAGCGAGGGTAATTGGTTAATTAACGTTAATTACGTGATGCCGAATTCTGTTTATCTACCGATGGAGTGTAACTTGACTATTCCCCTAGATTATCTAAAGTAATGTATCTTTTTCCACAACAGAGACGCAACGGGTGCAGCGAACTTGTCTGACCACCAGAAATCGCATTCCCATCGACTAAACAAGTCGCCTGCGTCCCCGGCCAAACTCTCTTTCAAGGATGGGCAACGGGGCACCACGAAACTTGCGAGCAAATTTGAAGAGGGACAAGATGTCCTAGCTCGCTGGTCGGATGGCTTGTTTTATCTGGGAACTATCACGAAGGTAATCTGTGTAACACTATTTCAGAAAGTACCCACATTAACGATTCTTGTAGCAAGTTTAGTTAAAATTTACATTGTTGCATTGGTGAATACAGTGGCCATAGTTATGCGGCGTTATTTGATTTTTTTTTTTTTTTACAGATAAACAAACAAAACCAGAGCTGCTTTGTTGTTTTTGAAGATCGTTCCAAATCCTGGGTTCTTTGGAAGGACATTCAAACGGGCAAGTGCTTTCCAATTAATTTGAAATTCATTACGATTTTTCCATCCCTTTGCAAATGCCTTTAAAACACAGAGCCTGGCTGTAGATGTGTAGTGTGGACTTTGGCATGAAACTAGTCTTTGCTTTTCAACCCTTGGAGACATCAGCACTGGTATCTTTACAATATTGCACATAAAAGCCATTCAGTTTGTTTTGTCTCGTTTTTCCATTTCAATGCACAAGAGTAGTTTTAAGCCTTTCTATTTTCTCCACAGGTATTTCCAATAGAAGACTGACCAACAACCTTAGTTTTTAGATTCATTTAATTTCAGACTGTAATTTTATAATTTTGGCCTAAGTTAATTTTAGCTCTTATTTACTTGGTTCACTCCTCTCCACTATCTGCTTGAGTTCTTTAATTTGTCTCTGACAGTTGACAGACCTCAGGGTTTCTGGCCTTACACAAACTGTAAGTTGCACCAGGCGTCCGGGGACGAGATTAGGGAAGGTACTTTGAGTCTGTGTCAGTGTCCATGTATGTAATCTGTACCTTTACTTTCCCTTCTGTGGTCTACATGATGTTTCAGTGTCCTGTGTTTCATCACAGTGTAGTATCCTTACTGACATTGTTTTTGACACTTAAAGCTATTAGGCCACCACCCAAGTCTTATACTTTGAAGATGGTTGGTCCTTTTAAAATGTCTGACATGGTAAACCAGGCTTATTTCAATTCATGCATACAAAAACTATTCTGATGTTCTATTTGGCATATTTTGAATATTCCTGTTGATGTGTTGACTTGGGGGGCGTTATGATCTATTTGGGAGAATGCATTTTATTAACAGCGAAACCCATTTATACCTGGCTGATGAAAATGCAAGGATTGAAATCTGAATGAACCGCTGCAAATCTTGGTGTTTCTCTTTCCACCCTGTGTGTAAGAGTCCCTCCACCACCCCCACGCCACCCCCTTGGTTGTTTAGTGGGTCCACATTTATTATTTTTGCACTTAACGTTTCTCTTTTTTGCTCGCACCCAGAGCAGGAGCCCTTGAAGTGGTGGTAATGTGTGGCTGTTTGTTGCAGGGGGCAGCGGAGGTGGTGAGATGGTCTGTACGATATGCCAGGATGAAAGCTCCGAGCCTCCCAACGAGATCGTCATCTGTGACAAGTGTGGCCAAGGTACACTGCTTTCACATTTAGGCACTTGGCACAACGCTCTGATCCGGCGCAACATACGAGTGCATTGGGCAAGCCTGGAACAACAGTGCTTGGCCCACAAATCGGTCTGTTGGAACAAATAAATTGTCTATATATGTTTTAATCTTATTTGTAGTCAAGATAAGGGATTAGATTGTAAGTGCAGGGGAAATGGGTGGTTGGTAAGCCCATACAAAGTCAAACTAGTCAAACTAGTAGTTCTTTAATCCTTGATGAGGGGCATAACCGTGACCAAGCAGTTCAGAAACGTGCGTCTTCCTTGCAGGCTATCACCAGCTCTGCCATGCTCCCAACATTGACTCCAGTGTGATTGCTTCCAACGACAAGTGGCTCTGCCGGCAGTGCGTGTTTGCTACGACGACGAAGGTGCGCGCGTCAAAGCCGCTAGCGCCTCTGCAATAAAACGGGAGTGCCGTTAATGCGACCCGTGGCACGTTTGTGTGGTGTTGAGGGAGTGTGTGTAATCGGTGTGTTTCTGCGGCAGAGGGGCGGTGCGCTGAAGAAGGGCCCGCACGCCAAAGCGCTACAGGAGATGAAGCAGTCGCTGCCCTACGCCCTGGAGGACCTGGTGTGGGACCAGGGCCACAAGACAAATGTCCAGCAGTGCTACTGCTACTGTGGGGGCCCCGGAGAGTGAGTCACACACACACACACACACACACACACACACACACACACACACACACACACACACACAGAGTCCAGGGACACCGTCTTTTGTTACTCCTTATTTAAAAGTGAAGACTTGAGCCATGAATGCATGCACAAACAAGCACAAATGCAGCTGTACAAAGTGCAGTGCCCACGCTAATGTCACTGTTGGTGTCTCACACACACTCACTCTCTCTCACACACACACACACACACACACACACGCACACACACGGTCTCTCCGGTGCAGTACCCCCGCAGTAACACAGCTGTGCTCTTTCCCCAGCTGGTATCTGAAGATGCTGCAGTGCAGCAGGTGTAAGCAGTGGTTTCACGAGGCCTGCATTCAGTGCTTTCAGAAGCCCATGCTCTTTGGAGACAGGTGCACTGCTGCCCTTTGAAATATCACCATTTTCATGAAATTCAAAATTGAAATGCTGGAGCGAACTGCCTTTGAGAAAAATAAATATGTTCTTGTACTTTTTTCACATTAGGTTCTATCTATTTATTTGTTCAGTTTGCAATTCTGGACCAGAGTACCTCAAACGTCTACCTTTAAGATGGTGGGTTTAACTTTTAATTTCCTGTCATTTGAGTCCTGTAATATATTTGTTTGATCCCATGAGAAATGTACTGGAATGAAAAAAAAAAAGAAAAAAAGTATGTTTTCTGTTTTTACCCCGTTTAAAACATGGAGCGATTATTTTAATAGTAGATACAATGGTAAATAAAATGAGATTCCGGAGAATTGATTAGAAACCGTACTCTGGTAGAAACTCATAAAGTTGATGGTGCTTTAAATACCTTTAAATACCAGTGTAAACCAACCTTGTGGTTTACGTTGAGCTAGATTTTTGTTAACAATTTTTTAGAAAATAACCCTTAAACCTGATTCATGCTTGATCTGGCACCCTCCGTATGGAGGGGCTATGCTGTACAGACATAGTGTGGTTGCCTTGATAGTTTTAGTGGTTTGAGTCCATTACAGACAGCAGCATGCACTGCAGAGAGAAAAAAATAGTTTTGTTTGGCAATGTGGGTCTGGTGATGCAGGGAGCCTCCATATTAGCTCTGTATGGACCCACCAGAATCTCTGGAACCACCAGGTGGTTGCCGGGTCAAGTGTCAGTTGGGCTTAAGACCTAGTGACCAGGCAACCTTATAAAGAAATTGTCATACAACCTGGATGTTGACACAGAATTTGTGTCGAAAGACGGTGTATCTTGTTTGAGTTTTGCTGTGGTTTTTCCCCCACAGGGCAGACATTGTACACCTGAGCCTATACAATCTGAGCGTCATTCACAAAAAGAAATACTTTGACTCGGAGTTGGAGCTAATGGCATACATCAATGAGAACTGGGATCGACTGCAGCTTGGAGAGGTAGTGCTTAAGTCATTAATGAGATGCTCCCCCTGGAAGGTTGATACACATTTATTTCTTAAATCCAAATGTGTAATGGTTTCCTAGTTTTATTTTTACACATCTGAAATGGTAAAAATTGTAATGAGTCAATGTTGTACATACTAAATGATTGCATCATTACATTGGCTACTACACCACCAAGGGAAGGAGGAATTCATTAGGATTGGGTTTGGCTGGGAAATGTAGTCCTCAGCTGGAGGACTGCAGACTGAAAGCAACGGAATACTGGCAGCATGCACTCCAGAAGGGCATGGAAGCTGTATGTCTGTTGTCCCAGCGATGGGACACTTCTGCATATATTATCGGTCATACTAAATTTTGAACAGAAAATGGGTACAAAAATGTTTATTAATAATAGAGTATTTATTATGTTATCCCCCCCCCCACAGCTTGGAGAAACCCCTAAGCCAGACCGTTACGGCAGCATTCTTGAAGCACTGAATAATAACCACACCATGTAAGTTACATAGTAGTTTCGGACTGTAAGGAACACTCAAACCAGCATCAGAGAGCTGGATATTTCTGAATGCGAGGGCTGTTTGCAGGTTCATGTCAGGGAAGGAGATCAAGAAGAAGAAGCACCTATTTGGGCTGAGGATCCGCTTCCCCCCGGCGCCCCAGAACACCGACTCCAGGCTGGACCGCGAGCCTGAGAAGGCCTCCCACGAGATCAAGATCAAAGGCCGCAAGTCCACCAAGCCCATCCCAGAGCCCAGGTCAGGAACCTCGACAGCAGGCCGGGGGGGGGGGGGCGAGCGCCGTGTCTGCTGCTTTTCACGCGTTTCAGATTGATTTAAGTCTTTTGATTGGTTAAAGAGTCCACACACCTTGTTGGCCGCAGTTGGCTGCTGATTTGAAGGAAACCGCAAAAATATCTGCAAGCGCTGCAGTTCTCACACCCCTGCTCCACAGTAACACGCGCCTGCTCAAGCAGCAGTCCCACAATGCACCACTCCGTATTGGCTATTGTCACATGATCTGGATTTTATCTATTTTTTTTTATTTTTCTTTTTTTTCTTTTTTTTCTCTCTCCTCTTGCCCCTTTTCTGAATGTTGTTTTGATTTTGGCTGATAGTGTAGTGATTTAATTAGGCTAATGGTGTGTCTGACTGAGGGCTTTGGTGCTGTGTTGGTGTTGTGTTTCAGTGAGCTGAGCAACGGAGTAGTGAAGAAAGGAAAGAGGAAGCACACAAGCTGCCACTCCTACGAGACTCTGGCCAAGCTGAGGAGATCGAGTGACCTCCCCACCCAGGTCACTCCCATATTCATTTATTTTACTGCTCATTTAAAATTCATTGGTGTTTTAAGGGTACAATAGGTAATTTCAGACTTCTAATGGTCAAGAGAGGAATAGCAGCAACAAACCCCTTCAAACCACAAGACTTCTTATCCCTCCCCCTTCTCTGTAAATGCAAAGGGTTCCAGGGGGAACAAAAATCTTACCTATTATACCTTTAATATGTTTGTAGTTGCCTTCATCTAAGTTCCTATTTAGAATTCTTCCATGGTATTACCTCTCCAGGAAAATGGAGATTTCTCCATAACAATAATGCAATGTACCAGCAGTTTGATGAAATAGTCCACATATTCTGATTTAAAAGGTCCACAGCTTGAGAAGCAAATGGCTTTTCTCTCCTTGTCTGTCCTGTGCAGGATAATGAAATTCCACCAGCAGTGGAGAAGCATGCATTGGACCTACTGGCTTCGAAGAGGTGAGTGTGTATGTCGCACATGCGCGCGCACACACACACACACTCACACTCACACTCACACACACACACCGGGTAAAAAGCGGCTTCTTAGCCGAGCCTCACACTGCACCATATCTCCCTGCAGCAGCCGAAGTGATAAATCTGTGCCGTCTTCAAGTACCTCAGACGTGGAGTCCATCAGTGCCACGAGCACCACTGAAACTACCTCAACAAGCCTTTCCAGACAGTCCAGGTACAGCTCCGCTCCCCTCACGTTGTGTCTGTTTCACAGTCCTAGACTAAGTTACATTTTTTTTATTGAAATTCTCTGGAAAACTCAATTTCGTCTATGACTAAATTTAATCTGTGTCTGAAACCGGCCTATATTGTCTTACAGTAGAGCTCTAGCTGTTTACAGGAGGAGTACAGAGTGTTGAAGGTTGTTCTCGTTCACCACGCTTGCTCAGAAAATGCATTTTGTGGTGCTGCTTCTGCACAGCAATTGGCTAGGATATATGTCGGGAGGGGGGTTGGGGGGGGGGGGAGGGAGAGGAAGGAAGGAAGGAATTCTATTATCCATGTATTATTTTTGGAAGTATGAATTGATCGATTGATCAATTGACCCTTTTGCCCTTCTTGCCCCAGCCTGTGCAGCTCGAGCAGGACCCGCACCGGCCGCCTGTGGCCAATCACGCAGCCTTCCGCCCTGAGGAGGGGGCGGAGGCGGGGCCGCCCGCGACGGGCGCTGCAGCCGCCCAACCCGGAGATCCCGGCGGCCGTGCCCGAGCCGGCCGAGCCCTGCCCCCTGCCGGGCCTCCACACGGACATTGTGCACAGCCTGGACCAGGAGAGCCAGCTCAGCCACCTCAAGAGCTCCATCACCAGCTACTTCGGGGCGGCCGGCCGCATGGCCTGCGGGGAGAAGTACCGCGTGCTGGCCCGCCGCGTCACGCTGGACGGGAAGGTCCAGTACCTGGTGGAGTGGGAGGGCGTCACCGCCTCGTAGGCTCAGTGTCCGCGACGGGGGGGGTCACGCCACGGGAGGGTCACGCCACGCCACGGGAGGGTCACGCCACGCCACGGGAGGGTCACGCCACGCCAGCCCCAGAACGGGACGAGCCGCCTCGTCCTGTCAACCGGCCGCTGAGCGACACGTTCATACAGCTGGCTTCGTCCATTTCGGGGTTTGGCGTGGCCTGACTTTTCCATCGCTACCCCTGCGGTTATCTTTCTTCTCGGGGGTGGGGGGAGGGGTGGAAGGGTGGGGGTCAGTAGTGCTGCCCAAGAAGGGATCTACTTTGTTTTTTGTTTTTTTGTGTTTTTACCTTGATGATGTTTCGAGTGCCCAATGCTAGGTTTAACACAATGGGGGGGAGGGGGGGCGGTGTCAGACAAGTTGGGTGAATGTAACTGAGACAGGAATGGTGCTTGCCGCTTTGTTTGCTTTTCTCGTCGGAGACTGAATCGAGGGGCCTATGCCAGGACACTGGCCAGATGGTGCAGTAAACTGCTGGGATGTGGTCATGAGCCTTCAAGGGCAGGCAACCCACAAGGCAGACTGCAGAAATATTGTACCCTTTTTAAATGCAGTTTGTTCAGGTTTTATTCTACTTTGGGAATATGCCTTGCCGTTTTATTCAATTTTTTTTTCCTTTTTGAATGCGCACACGTTCTCAGATGGTTAATCTGAAGTGTTTAGTTTGAATGCAAAACCCAATTTCACCCTGTGGCAGAAATCTTTGTTGCATTAAAGACTTAGGTGCCGTTTAGTCCCAGGATTAACCGAAAACAAAGCGTTTTTGTGCATTTTTGCTTCGAGTTCTGGAATTTTGTGACTGATAATAAGCAGTATTATTTCTACGTATTTCTTGTTTTCTTGTTGGACTTCTCAAATAGTTTTTTTTTTTTTTTTTTTCTCCCCTCTTTCTTCTTCTCATGACCAGGTCAGTTGGAACTGATTCTGCTAGCCCAGCTTTTGAACAAGTGTAAACAGCTAAATTCTTGTGCTAGGAGGAAAAGCATTTTCCTTGTGTAACACTGCAACATTCACTTCACTAAGGTGCTCTTAAATGTCCGTTTGAGGGATGAGTTAAAAAATGAGAGCATATGCAATCACCAGATTCTGCTTAATACACATCCTGAATATATGCCATTTCAGACACGCCCTTCAAAGATGTGGGGAAAAAGTTTTTTTAAAGAGGATTTTTGCTGTTTGCTTTTCTCTTTTCACAGCCTGTTCTCAAAATGTGCACTGTACACAAACTCAAGGAGTCATCTGTTTTTCTTTTTTTTCCTCTTTTTTTAGTAATTCCATTACTGGTTCAAGTGTATAGTCTTTGTATTCTTTTTTTAAAATCCGTTTCCTATGCAACTCAATATTCAAGGAACTAACTTTCATGGTTGGTGTGTCAATAATTTAGCCATACCTTTGCTTCAGGAACACATTGCAATATTTTACAGTTACGATTTTGCTCAGGCTTTGTAATTACCGGTGCTATCTAATGCTTTCAGAAAATTGTGCACTTGCATTCAGACTTTGTACTGATCCAGCCAAGCTCACTCGCAGATCTCTCAGGATGTCATCACCTTAAAATTCACTGTACAAGTCTGTATAAGTCCAACTGAGATAACATTGAGCTATGAGATTTTCTTTCTTTTTTTCAGAGGCCAGGATAAATGTACATGTTTAGATGTGGAATGTAAAGCAATGTTGAAGAGGGTAAACCTTTACTGTCGATATCTTGGTGACCTTTCAGTTTTGCATCAGCATTACTTAAGTAATTCCTGGAAGTTTGATTTAAAAAAAAAAAAAAAAAAAAAAAAAAAAGAATTTCAAGTTCTGTATTTGTAGTTTGTTCATAATTGTTCAAAGTCAACTTGGCCCACTTACAATCAGATTAATGTAAATCTTTGATTCCTTTTTCTTGCCAGAATATCTTTTCTGATTAGTAAGTGTTAAATTTTCGTGTCTATACGTTTGGGTGTAGATGTAATTTACTGTATTAAAAATGAGGACGTTTCCGCTTGAGGGAGCAGTGTTGAATCTTGACATTGATACCTCTTAAATTAAAATGTTTTGTATAAATATAAATATAAATATATATATATAAAAACAATATGTAAAGAAGCTTTCTCCCCTGTCTGTTGGTGTGCCAGTGCTAGACTAAAGCTTTCTGTTTTCTACTGGCTTTGAACAGGCTCCTTCAGCCAAAGAATAAAACTTCTTTTGAAAGTACACCGTCATTTGCCTTTGCTTCTGTAAAGACCTGGTAATATTGGTTGTGTGTCTGAGCAAAGCTTTCAGTCAGTTACATCACTGTGCCCAAGGCCAGTGGTAACTGACCCTGTCCCTAGAGATCTACCACAGATTTTCACTCTTATCAAACCACACCTCATTCAACAGCTAGAGATCTTGTTGACCTGCTAATTAAGAGTTGGGTCAAATTATGGTTGAAACCTACTGGATGCTAGATCTCCAGGTAACCACTTGCCATACTCTTATTTTAAAAATGGTCATTCCAAAGCCTGAAAATGACCAATTCAGAACCTATGCACAGCCTTCACCAGGAAGCAGGATTATGGAGTTAACTGAATACGTTCACTGAGTAATTGTCACAAAGCATTCATCTCAAGCTAGTTCCATGAACATAACACGACTTCAGCTCACTCAAATGGCCTGTAAAGTCCCCAGATCTCCGTCAAACAGCGCACCTTTGGGATAAATGTACAGTTTGAAACTGCAGATGATAGAGTCAGCATGGACCGAATGTTTCCAACACTTCGTTGAATCCATGCCATGAAGAGTTCAAACTGTTCTGGAGGCAAAGTGGGTCCTACCTGATTTGCGTACTTTTTAAATCGGTATTCTACCACGAGATTAATCATTTTTTAAATTTAGTTATGATTTTGGCTTGGCTAATATTGTCTCATCGACTTTTAAAGTAACCTATTCCAGAAAGATTGTTTAATTTGGGAGCACTATGCAGTAAAAATTAATAACACTAACGAGATTGGAGATCCAGAGATCGTGCAAATAAAACACGTTTGTAGAATGTTTTTTTTCCACCAGTGGAAACGCAAATATTATTTACCTGGGTTTCCAAAATGCGCCACCATTCGCGGCTCTTGTAGTTCATGACCTTTTGAACACCAATCATTTTCTCAACCGTTTTCCATTTCATCCAATCATATAACGCGACACTAAGCCGACGTTCTGTTTGGATGTCAACACAACAGGATGGGTTTTTACAAAGTTGCAGCGGTAGATGTGAACAAATAAAAACCTCAGGGAATTTAGAAATGGATTAAACGTACTCCAAGTTTGGTAACTAATAATTCTTCATTAATAATCAATTACAAATTCGCAACAATCTGAAATCTTAGAGCGTCACTGTCTTTCAAATAAAGTGAATATGAAAGTTATATGCCGAATAGCTGTGTTCAGTATTTATCTTGGTCACTTGGCTGACGTTAGCTGCCAAGCTTGTCAACGTTAATAACAGCTAGATGTCTGCTTTTGTTAGCTGAAATGAAACTTTACCTAACAAGTGTTATTATTGCATTCAGTTACTTGACTGTGTGTTATCGTGCTTATTACCTAACATAATTAGTTACGTGTTCCGAAGTTATTTTCAAGTAGCTAAATTAGCTAGCTAGCTGGTCGCTAATAGCTTTGCTAAGAGAGGTAGCTAACAATAAATGAACGTTAAGTTATGTTAACCGACTAGTTTATGACACGTTGTAGTATACCTCTAACTAGCTAACTAGCTTCCACTGTCATCGTCTATTGCTAGTTCTCTCTTTGAATATCTAGCTAGCCAGTTAACTTGACACCTTTTAACGTAATGTTAACTTCGTTTATTCGCTTGCCAATTCCTGATCACCAGTGTCATAATTTCAGATTCAGATGCATGGAAATAAAGAAAAAAAAAAACGGGAGCTAAATTATAGCTAAAGCAAGTGACGAATCTTTCCCTTGATAGGACTGGAGGGACCAAACGTGATAGTCATCAATGTTTCGCAGGAGCGAAGAAGATCTTGTAAAAGATGTGGTCAGTTTAAGAAATCAGTTAAGGCAAACGGAGTTCAGTTTGCTGTCTTTGGGGGAACAGCTAAGGTATGTGAATCTAAATTCTCAGTAGCTTACGCGGGTCAGCTTTGTATATCTGCAATTTGCAGACCTGTACGTTTAATTTAATTTCAGAAGCCTTAAGCTGCTGATAACGTTTTATTGACCTATGTGAAAATACGCAATGGATTAATTATTCGCATCATGGTGCGTGTCTACCAGTGGCAGCAGCAGCGAGCACTCGGACCACAGTCCCGGGCGTGTTCCACCAGGTGGATTGACACTTGAAGACCTGCATCGACCCGATGTCACACAGCTACCGTCAATTAGCCCCATTCTGCCAGAAACCTCTGTTAGGATAGCCACCGGCAATGTGACCCACACTGACTACAGGGTATGGAATCGTCCTCAGCAGCCACGTCCTTACGTAAATAAACGAGGCTATATGACAGTTTTGCGATGACGAGAATGCAGCTTGTCATTTTTATAGTAGGATTTTCATTAACAGGCTTGAGAGCATAAGGTTGTGGATTAATGATCAGTCTTCAGGGCTGCCTGGAGATCTACCGTCATTGACTCTAATTTGGCACACTGACTAGCAGCTCAAAGAACTCTAGCTGCTGAAGGAGGCATGCTTGGTCAGGGCTGGAGTGAAAACCTGCAGGATGGTAGAACTTCAGCGCACCCTGCGGCTCTCCAGGACCAGGGTTGCCGACCCCCTGTGTTAAGGCAACCATTGCACTCATGGTTACCAGATACATTATCATAGTGGCCATACTGTGATCTTTTTGACAGTCAAAGGGGATGAATGGTAATATGTCTTCAGAAAAAGCAAGTGCAGTACTTACTCTTTCCACAATGTTCTCCTCTGTGTGCAATCCCACTAGCCACCGTCAGGCACAGGGACTGAGAACTCCCAGCTCAGGAAGACACTTGGAAGCGTCAGGGAGGAAAACTCCTGTCTGGTTCTGGAGAACCAGAAGCTGGTTACTGAACTAGAGGCGGTGCAGTTTGAGCTCGCCAGCTCCTATGCCAAGGTGCTTCCAACCACAACCTCTACTACTTCCTAAAATATTTAGAGCATGTTTATGTTTGTTTTGTATGACATTATGATTTCTTTCATGTTTTATAAAATGTGTCAGGAGAAATGTCGGACTGATTCTGTATCTCTGTATCTGTATTTCCTTCTCGTAGTTCAAGTTGGCAGATTTATTTCTGTATTAGACTGAATATACACTAAAAACATCCAAGGCAACATCCATGTAGTCTGTTTCCATTTGTTGAAATATTTAATAGATTAGAGAAACGAAATGCCCTCTATGCTGTCCCTTGTGGAAATGATACATTTTGTTGCTGTTTTTGGGCTCCAGGTCACAGGCACCACAGCTGATCCAAAGCCCCTCAACCTGTCTGTGATGAAGGAACATATCCAGAGCCTGGAGGAAGCCCACGCCACTGCAATGAGGTGATGAAAGCCTTTTTGTTGTTAACCAAAAATAATGCAGCAGCAACCAGACCTTTAAGGCAGGGTGACTCTCTCTCGAGTTTTTCCTTTGAATGATCCAGCCATACTTTAAGAGTGAAGCTTTGTCTTGAGATGGGCGCGCTCGAGCTGACGCCTCTGTTCTGGTTTTCTCAGGGCGTCTGAGCAGAAGCTGGAGGAGACGCAGCAGTGTGCGCTCTCAAACAGCCGGATGGTGTCCAAGCTGAAGCAGGAGCTCAAGACTGTCCAGGCTGACTTGGCACAGAGAATCAGTCAAGGGAAAAGGTGATGGCTGCTCTTGGTCTCAAGAGCCTAGTCTTCTTTTACATCCTTTCTTGACATTTAAACTTGTCATATTTTCTGTATGAGACATTTTAGCTTATGAATTCCATGTGTTTTAAAACTTTCAATTTGTTCAATCTGTAAAAACAGAATATATACCCGAAGGAGACTTTTCCAAGGAGCAGTTACAGTATCCTGCAGAAATACAGATTATGTATTTCTGGCTTCAAAATACAGCTTGTATTTTGAACCCGGAACCCAGGATGCTTATTTTTGTAGTTCTGAACATTTACCGCTAGAAGCTGCTAAATAGGCTGTTCTGTTTAGAATGGTTGTAGGTGAATGCTGTGTGAAGGAACATACGGGTGGATGTCTATGCTGTCCTCATGGTCTTCTTTCCCTCTGAAAGAACGGAGCAGCAGAGGAATGAAGCCCTGCGAAATGCGGAGAAGTTGACCATGGCCTTCAAGGAATACAAAGGAAACATCTCTGAGAAAATGACCAAGGCAAGGAGTCCATCTCGCCCTTCCCCAACTGCAATGTCCCGAACCTCAAATTCATCAAATGCACATTAACACCTATTAACCAGCCCCATCTCATCATCTATGGGCCTGACTTACTAAGACCATTTGCGTGTGCCAAACCTTTTAGCACACTGCAAACCAGTAACACGACCAAAGATTGGTTGTGGTATCTGTTTTGCACCAATCATTGTGTTATTAGTTTTTGTGTGTTAAAAGGTTTTGCACATGCTGAATCTCTTGCATAAATCAGGACCTAAGGGTTGAGGACATTAGATGTTGTTCGGTTTGGCAGGTCATGGAGAACGAGCTGAAGCTGAAGGAGAGTCTGATTGAGTGTGACAGGGAGAAGGAGGAGCTGGAGACCAGGTGCTCTAAGCTGGAGCGCGAGAGGGCCGAGATGGTTCGGATGATCCGGTGAGACGCTCTCCCTTCCTCGCCCGGAGGCTGGTACAGTGTGTGCTGGTTTACTCAAAATCAGGGCTACTGTGTCGGCAGTTACACTGAAGAAGATTTCTGTCTAAAAGGGGCAGTTCAACCAAAAATTGAATTAAAGTATGTCTACACTTACCCAGAGTACTATCCAGATAGTTTTCACCGAGATATAATCAAATTCTTTTCTGGTAATGAATCCGCATACATTCGAAAAACTCAACAGGGTCTCTTTCCAAATATAATGCCACAGTTACTCGCAAACATCAACGGAGCTCAAAAATTCACATTTTAATCAAAAACTGTGGGGCCTGCAGGCAGCTGAAGGAAGACTCCAGCAAGGCCCAGACACTGAGCGGGGAGATGGCGGATCTCCGCTCGCACGTGGAGAGCTCCTCTGGCGAGGTCTCCAGGCTGCAGCGGGAGCTGGCGGAGGCCAAGGCGGCGGCGGAGGCGCTGAGGAGGGAGAACGGGGAGCTGCGCTCCTTCTCCTCCTCCCAGGAGCAGAGGCTGGCCCTCTGCCTGCACGAGGGGGAGCAGACCCGAGCCGAGCTGGCCGGCCTGGAGGCCATCCTCAACCTGCTCCACCTCCGAGAGGTGTGTACACGCACACCCACGCACACCACACACACGCACACATACACACACTCCACCTCCGAGAGGTGTGTACCCACACACGCACACCACACACACGCACGCACGCCACACACCAGAACACTCCACCTCCGGGAGGTGTGTACCGGCTGGAGGCGCTCCATGCGTTACACACACACGCACACCACACACACGCACTCACGCCACACACCACACACTCCACCTCTGAGAGGTGTGTACCGGCTGGAGGCCCTCCGTGTGTTACACATGCACGCCACACACCATACACTCCACCTCCCGAGAGGTGTGTACCGGCTGGAGGCCCTCCGTGTGTTACACATGCACGCCACACACCATACACTCCACCTCCCGAGAGGTGTGTACCGGCTGGAGGCCCTCCGTGTGTTACACATGCACGCCACACACCATACACTCCACCTCCCGAGAGGTGTGTACCGGCTGGAGGCCCTCCGTGTGTTACACATGCACGCCACACACCATACACTCCACCTCCCGAGAGGTGTGTACCGGCTGGAGGCCCTCCGTGTGTTACACATGCACGCCACACACCATACACTCCACCTCCCGAGAGGTGTGTACCGGCTGGAGGCGCTCTGTGTGTTACGCACGCACACACACGCACGCACACGCACGCACACGCACGCACACGCACGCACGCACGCAAGCACACCATACACCACACACACCACACACGCTCCACATACATACATACATACATATATACACACACACACACACACACACACACACACACACACATATACACACACAAACCACACACTCAAACATACATACACTAAAGCACACAAACACACTGTACGCACACCCACGCTCACACACACACACACACACACACACACACACACACACACACTGCATTGTCTCGATCATATCACTCCTTAATTCACACCCTCACATTTGGATGTCCCATCTCCTGCCTGGCTCCTCTCCCTGCTCTGAGTGGTTGTGCTCCCAGCAGTGAGCTGCCTGTCAGGGTTTTCATTACAGCACAGACTCCAGTAAATCCACACCAGTCCCCCTGTGCTGTTCTGTCAGCGCACTGGGCTGAGGTGATTCATCTTCCAGCCTATCGTACGTGGCATCTGCACTGTGGTGCAGTCAGAATGAAGGTTGTGTGGCAGACTTTTTGGGACAGAAGGCACACACTGTGTTCCCTTGTTTCAGGGCGGGGGCGTCCTGTGTGTGCAGCCCTGCATCCTCCCCCAGGTGTCCGTATCGGCGTACAGCGACCTCCGCAACACTAAACCAGGTGTGTGCCCTGTCCCTCTGTCCGACACTCCTGCATTTTAAATGGTGAACCCTGTCTCTACTGCTTAATTCAAACTGCTCAAATATGCCCATTCCTGGGGTATAATTATCCTTCTCTGAGTGACACTGTTACTCTTAAGTGAAGCTGTGCTCTCTGCCTGTCTCTGGGTGACTGTGTCTCTAAGTGAGGCTGTGCTCTCTGCCTGTCTCTGGGTGACTGTGTCTCTAAGTGAGGCTGTGCTCTCTGCCTGTCTCTGGGTGACTGTGTCTCAAAGTGAGGCTGTGCTCTCTGCCTATCTCTGGATGACCGTGTCTCTAAGTGAGGCTGTGCTCTCTGCCTGTCTCTGGGTGACTGTGTCTCAAAGTGAGGCTGTGCTCTCTGCCTATCTCTGGATGACCGTGTCTCTAAGTGAGGCTGTGCTCCCTGCCTGTCTCTGGGTGACTGTGTCTCTAAGTGAGGCTGTGCTCTCTGCCTGTTTCTGGATGACTGTGTCTCTAAGTGAGGCTGTGCTCCCTGCCTCTCCCGTGGGGCTCCAGGTGAGCGCTACGCCCAGCTGCTGCCTGTTCTGCAGGCCCTGGAGCAGGACAGGAGCAGGCAGGCCTGCCTGGCGTCGGGCCTGCAGGAGCAGCTGCGCGGGGCCCAGGAGGAGCTCTCCGCCCTGCAGAGCAGCATGGCCCAGAGGACCAGCCACTTCCAGCACATCCACAGCGAGCTGCTGGACAAGGCCGGAGAGGCCACGCGGCTGGACCGGGAGGTAGGGAATACCGCCGGGATCTGATGGGATGAGACGCCCAACCGGAATTGCAGGTTTCATAGTCTTGTTTTTCAGTTGATATAGTAATCTTACAGTTGGGAGGTTACTGTGAGGCACTGCTAGTTCTAGAAGTGTGGTGCCCAATCGTGAACCCCCCCCCCCCCCCCCCCCCAAAAAAATGCACTTATGATGACAACTATGTTTAGAACAGCATTTCATGTGTATTTTGCTAGTTCTGGATGCGATGCTTTGACTTATGGTAGAACCTATGCACTTGTAAGTCGCTTTGGATTAAAAGCGTCTGCCAAATGACTAAAATGTAAATGTAAATGTAAAATGTGATGCTCTCGTGATGGGTTGGAATCAAAACCTCTCAGACTTTCATGGTACATGATTGGGCACCACTGTTCCAGAACCTGAAAGGGTATCTCACCTGCCCTCCAGTTCATGCCCATGACTCAAGTCACTTAACTTGGCTTATGTTTTCTGGTGCCATGAAAGCATCAGGCTCTGATTAAGACTCCTGTTCGACTTTGTGTCTCTGGGTTATATATGTAGGATGCTAGTTTGTGTCTGTAACTGTGTGTCTCCCCCTGGTGGGCGGTCTGTGTCACTGCAGCTGAGAAAGAAGAGTGCCCGGGTGGGAGCCCTGGAGAAGCAGCTGCAGGAGAAGGCTGCGGCCTATTCAGCCTCTGCTGTGAAGAACTGTGAGCTGGAGCAGATCCTGCTGGTAACACACACTCTCACATACGCACACACTCACACACACTCTCACATACACACACACTCACACACACTCTCACATACACACACACTCACATACACACACACTCTCACATACACACACTCTCACATACACACACACTCACATACACACACACTCTCACATACACACACACTCTCACATACACACACACTCACATACACACACACACACACACATACACACACACTCTCACATACACACACTCTCACATACACACACTCTCACATACACACACACACACACATACACACACTCTCACATACACACACACACACACATACACACACACTCTCACATACACACACACACACACACTCACACACACACACACACTCTCTCACACACACACACACTCTCACATACACACACACTCTCACATACACACACACTCTCACATACACACACTCTCACATACACCCACACTCTCACATACACCCACACTCTCACATACACACACACTCTCACATACTCACACACTCATCACATACACACACACACTCCCATACACACACACTCTCACATACATACACACTCTCATCACATACACACACTCTCATCACATACACACACTCATCACATACACACACTCTCACACACACACACACACACACTCACATACGCACACGTTCTTGCATACACACACACACTCGCATACACACACACTCTCGCATACACACACACGTTCACATACACACACTCTCACATACACACACACTCACATACACACACACACTCTCACATAAGCACACACTCTCTCGCATACACACACATTCAGACGCATCGGCCCTGACTTCTGTTCATACACAGGAACAGAAGAGAACTAGCGAAGTTATGGCCAACTATAAATACTGTTTTTATGAATGTGAAGGCCCACACGCAAGTTTTTTGTGTTTTTTAGCTTTTCATATCATCCTGGTGCTTTCGATTTGTGTCCCATACGGATTCAAGTAAAACTATTTCAATTTTGGAAGAAGTATGCATATTTTAGCTTCTAACTGCTATTTTTCCTGTTTGTAGAATGATTTCCCATGTGACATGACATATGTCTTTATCAGATGACATTCCTAAATTCCTAAAACACACAGGATGCAGAGGGGGAGGGGGAATTGGGGGCTGGATTAGGGACTTATGGAAAAAAAGCTGCGTCACTGCGCTTTGGGAATGTTTTGTGGGGATTGTAGATACTACAACCAGGAGCAGATCGCTCATGCGTGTGGGCCTTTAAAGGTACTAGCCAGCTAAAGATACTGCTCCATTAGCAGTGCCGCTCAGTCTGGACTCTGTGTGTCTGCGCTCAGGATAAGGACTGCAGTCTCCAGCACGCTGAGGCCCTCTTGAGCAGAAAGCAGAAGGATTTCCAGCTGGCTTTGGAGAAGGCCAAGAAGGCCTACGCAGAGAAGAGCAGGCAGTTCCAGGAACAAATGGGGCAGGTGAGGATTTTCCTGCTTAACTGTCCTGTACATTTATTACGACGCTCCACTTTCACTTTGAAAAGTCACAGTCGGGGGATGTTGAGTGAGGGGACGTGTGATCCCTTTTCTGCTTTTGTGTGTCGGTGTGTGTAATGTGTGTCTGTCTGTCTCAGCTCTGTGACTGTTTTATTGTGTTTCTGTGTGTGTGTGTGTGTGTGTGTGTGTGTGTGTTGTTTGACCAGCTCTATGATGTTTTCTGTGTGACTGTAAACCCCAACTCTGTGACTGCGTGATTCTGTGCCCCATGTCTCCTGTGTTGTATATGTTTGTGTCTGTGATCTAAGTTTGTACATGTGCTTGTATGTCTTCATATGCATGTGTAAGTTTTTGTGGACACATGCATATGTAGGTTTGTGTGTGTGTTTATGTGTTCTCATGCATATGTAAGTTTGTATGTGTGTTTATATGTGTTCACATGCATATGAAAGTTTGTTTGTGTGTGTGTGTTTATATGTGTACACATGCATATGAAAGTTTGTGTGTGTGTGTGTTTATATGTGTACACATGCATATGTAAGTTTGTGTGTGTGTTTATATGTGTTCACATGCATATGTAAGTGTGTGTGTGTGTGTGCCTCAGCTGCAGCAGACTCTGGACCAGAAGAAGGCCCAGGTGCAGGAGCTGGAGAGGAGGCTGTCTGTCACTCAGAAAGAGAGGCAGGTGGAGGTGCAGAAAGCTGAGCAGCTGCAGGCCTCCCTGGCCCAGGTCACACAGGTCAGCCTCCCCTGTAACTGCGTATACATGTGCTTGTACGTCGCTTTGGATAAGAGCGTCTGCCAAATGCCAATAATGTAATGTAATGTACTGTGCTTCACACTGGCTTCACATGCCCCTGTTCCTGTATATACGCCTGTCCCCCAAATCCTTCCCCAGCTGAGTATGGCACCCATCCACATACCCAGAGCTCACTATATCTCCACATACTCAAAGCTCAATATATCTCCACATACCCAGAGCTCAATATATCTCCACATACCCAGAGCTCAATATATGTCCACATACTCAAAGCTCAATATATCTCCACATACCCAGAGCTCAATATATGTCCACATACTCAAAGCTCAATATATGTCCACATACTCAAAGCTCAATATATGTCCACATACTCAAAGCTCAATATATGTCCACATACTCAGCGCTCAATATATCTCCACATACTCAGAGCTCAATATATTTTTTTTTATTTTTTGTTTTTTTTATTTTTTTCTCCCAATTTGGGAGCCAATTGTACCCCATCTAATTCAATTAGTGCTAGTATTAGATACACCGCCCACATCCCGTCCCTCGGCGGCCCTACGAGAGCGACACGCCTTCTTCAAGCTGTCTCGTCACATGCTGGTAACCGTGATTCCGAGGCGCCCGAGGTGCTTTTTGTGCAGCGATCTACTAACCCTGCCAAGTCCCTCCCCCTGGAGCAGCGAGCCAATTATGCTGCTCCACGTGAGCCGGCCAAACTTGGCTTTTGGCAGGACCGAGAATCGAACCCCGGTCCCCGGTGTGCAACTGCAGCAAACTGCAACCACAAGTCCGCTGCGCCACCGCGGCCCTTTCGGAGCTCAATATATTTCAACATACTCAGAGGTCAATATATGTCCACATGCTTAGAGCTCAATATATTTCCACATACTCAGTTAGCTCCATATATTTCTACATACTCAGTGAGCTCAATACTGTTTTTACAATGTGTGAAATGCCTAGTTCCCCTAATAAATTGCTTGAGGGTAAGTCTCTTTGCATGTCATGCCTGGCTCTCCCAAGACAGTTTTAATTGAGTGAACTGAGCTGAGTTCCAGAGAGTCACTCATTAATGCCACGCCCTATATATACTAACCGTTCCACAGAGCCACTGTTTAATGCCACGCCCTATATACACTAACCATTCCACAGAGCCACTGTTCAATGCCACGCCCTATATACACTAACCATTCCACAGAACCACTGTTTAATGCCACGCCCTATATACACTAACCGTTCTACAGAGACACTGTTTAATGCCACGCCCTATATACACTAACCGTTCCACAGAGTCACTGTTTAATGCCACGCCCTATATACACTAACCGTTCCACAGAGCCACTGTTCAATGCCACGCCCTATATACACTAACCATTCCACAGAGCCACTGTTCAATGCCACGCCCTATATACACTAACCGTTCCACAGAGCCACTGTTTAATGCCACGCCCTATATACACTAACCGTTCCACAGAGCCACTGTTTAATGCCACGCCCTATATACACTAACCGTTCCACAGAGCCACTGTTTAATGCCACGCCCTATATACACTAACTGTTCCACAGAGCCACTGTTTAATGCCACAGCCTATATACACTAACCGTTCCACAGAGCCACTGTTTAATGCCACGCCCTATATACACTAACCGTTCCACAGAGACACTGTTTAATGCCACGCCCTATATACACTAACCGTTCCACAGAGCCACTGTTTAATGCCAAGCCCTATATACACTAACCGTTCCACAGAGCCACTGTTTAATGCCACGCCCTATATACACTAACCGTTCCACAGAGCCACTGTTTAATGCCACGCCCTATATACACTAACCGTTCCACAGAGCCACTGTTTAATGCCACGCCCTATATACACTAACCGTTCCACAGAGTCACTGTTTAATGCCACGCCCTATATACAGTAACCGTTCCACAGAGTCACTCTTTAATGCCACGCCCTATATACACTAACCGTTCCACAGAGCCACTGTTTAATGCCACACCCTATATACACTAACCGTTCCACAGAGCCACTGTTTAATGCCACGCCCTATATACACTAACCGTTCCACAGAGCCACTGTTTAATGCCACGCCCTATATACACTAACCGTTCCACAGAGCCACTGTTTAATGCCACGCCCTATATACAGTAACCGTTCCACAGAGCCACTGTTTAATGCCACGCCCTATATACACTAACCGTTCCACAGAGCCACTGTTTAATGCCACGCCCTATATACACTAACCGTTCCACAGAGTCACTGTTTAATGCCACAGCCTATATACACTAACCGTTCCACAGAGTCACTGTTTAATGCCACGCCCTATATACACTAACCGTTCCACAGAGTCACTGTTTAATGCCACGCCCTATATACACTAACCGTTCCACAGAGTCACTGTTTAATGCCACGCCCTATATACAGTAACCGTTCCACAGAGCCACTGTTTAATGCCACGCCCTATATACACTAACCGTTCCACAGAGCCACTGTTTAATGCCACGCCCTATATACACTAACCGTTCCACAGAGCCACTGTTTAATGCCACGCCCTATATACACTAACCGTTCCACAGAGCCACTGTTTAATGCCACGCCCTATATACACTAACCGTTCCACAGAGCCACTGTTTAATGCCACGCCCTATATACACTAACCGTTCCACAGAGCCACTGTTTAATGCCACGCCCTATATACAGTAACCGTTCCACAGAGTCACTCTTTAATGCCACGCCCTATATACAGTAACCGTTCCACAGAGTCACTCTTTAATGCCACAGCCTATATACACTAACCGTTCCACAGAGTCACTGTTTAATGCCACGCCCTATATACACTAACCGTTCCACAGAGCCACTGTTTAATGCCACGCCCTATATACAGTAACCGTTCCACAGAGTCACTCTTTAATGCCACGCCCTATATACAGTAACCGTTCCACAGAGCCACTGTTTAATGCCACGCCCTATATACACTAACCGTTCCACAGAGACACTGTTTAATGCCACGCCCTATATACACTAACCGTTCCACAGAGCCACTGTTTAATGCCAAGCCCTATATACACTAACCGTTCCACAGAGCCACTGTTTAATGCCACGCCCTATATACACTAACCGTTCCACAGAGCCACTGTTTAATGCCACGCCCTATATACACTAACCGTTCCACAGAGCCACTGTTTAATGCCACGCCCTATATACACTAACCGTTCCACAGAGTCACTGTTTAATGCCACGCCCTATATACAGTAACCGTTCCACAGAGTCACTCTTTAATGCCACGCCCTATATACACTAACCGTTCCACAGAGCCACTGTTTAATGCCACACCCTATATACACTAACCGTTCCACAGAGCCACTGTTTAATGCCACGCCCTATATACACTAACCGTTCCACAGAGCCACTGTTTAATGCCATGCCCTATATACACTAACCGTTCCACAGAGCCACTGTTTAATGCCACGCCCTATATACAGTAACCGTTCCACAGAGCCACTGTTTAATGCCACGCCCTATATACACTAACCGTTCCACAGAGCCACTGTTTAATGCCACGCCCTATATACACTAACCGTTCCACAGAGTCACTGTTTAATGCCACAGCCTATATACACTAACCGTTCCACAGAGTCACTGTTTAATGCCACGCCCTATATACACTAACCGTTCCACAGAGTCACTGTTTAATGCCACGCCCTATATACACTAACCGTTCCACAGAGTCACTGTTTAATGCCACGCCCTATATACAGTAACCGTTCCACAGAGCCACTGTTTAATGCCACGCCCTATATACACTAACCGTTCCACAGAGCCACTGTTTAATGCCACGCCCTATATACACTAACCGTTCCACAGAGCCACTGTTTAATGCCACGCCCTATATACAGTAACCGTTCCACAGAGCCACTGTTTAATGCCACGCCCTATATACACTAACCGTTCCACAGAGCCACTGTTTAATGCCACGCCCTATATACACTAACCGTTCCACAGAGCCACTGTTTAATGCCACGCCCTATATACAGTAACCGTTCCACAGAGTCACTCTTTAATGCCACGCCCTATATACAGTAACCGTTCCACAGAGTCACTCTTTAATGCCACAGCCTATATACACTAACCGTTCCACAGAGTCACTGTTTAATGCCACGCCCTATATACACTAACCGTTCCACAGAGCCACTGTTTAATGCCACGCCCTATATACAGTAACCGTTCCACAGAGTCACTCTTTAATGCCACGCCCTATATACAGTAACCGTTCCACAGAGCCACTGTTTAATGCCACGCCCTATATACACTAACCGTTCCACAGAGCCACTGTTTAATGCCACGCCCTATATACAGTAACCGTTCCACAGAGTCACTCTTTAATGCCACGCCCTATATACAGTAACCGTTCCACAGAGTCACTCTTTAATGCCACGCCCTATATACAGTAACCGTTCCACAGAGTCACTCTTTAATGCCACGCCCTATATACAGTAACCGTTCCACAGAGCCACTGTTTAATGCCACGCCCTATATACACTAACCGTTCCACAGAGTCACTGTTTAATGCCACGCCCTATATACAGTAACCGTTCCACAGAGTCACTCTTTAATGCCACGCCCTATATACAGTAACCGTTCCACAGAGTCACTCTTTAATGCCACAGCCTATATACACTAACCGTTCCACAGAGTCACTGTTTAATGCCACGCCCTATATACACTAACCGTTCCACAGAGCCACTGTTTAATGCCACGCCCTATATACAGTAACCGTTCCACAGAGTCACTCTTTAATGCCACGCCCTATATACAGTAACCGTTCCACAGAGTCACTCTTTAATGCCACGCCCTATATACAGTAACCGTTCCACAGAGCCACTGTTTAATGCCACGCCCTATATACACTAACCGTTCCACAGAGCCACTGTTTAATGCCACGCCCTATATACACTAACCGTTCCACAGAGCCACTGTTTAATGCCACGCCCTATATACACTAACCGTTCCACAGAGCCACTGTTTAATGCCACGCCCTATATACAGTAACCGTTCCACAGAGTCACTCTTTAATGCCACGCCCTATATACAGTAACCGTTCCACAGAGTCACTCTTTAATGCCACGCCCTATATACAGTAACCGTTCCACAGAGCCACTGTTTAATGCCACGCCCTATATACGTTAACCATTTCACAGGCCACACTGATATTCACGCATTCCTTTATGTTTTCAGTGAATTAGTTTTATAGTTTCTTGCTCAATATTAATCTGTCCTGTCCCAATGTTGTCATGTGTAGGAGAAAGAGCTGAACGCCGGGCAAAATGAGGAGACGGTGAGGAGTTTGAAAGAGCAGGCAGCAGATTCTGCAGCGTCGGTATGTTGGTCCCCTCTCGGTCCTGCTGCTGCCTGCATCCTGACGGCTTGTTGGGTTTGCACTGACAAAAATCTTGCTTGATTTCAAAGTTCTGTAACGATTATTTATTTTGGGCACAAATAACCATGTCGTGGCATTTTAGGAACATTGAGAGAACTGTTTGTCTTAGCTGTACCTATTTGTACCCTGTGTTTGTAGGAGAAATGTGGGTCTTCTGGGTCCAGTAGTTCAGCGGTTTCAGGAGACTAACTGATGTTAGTCATATGATGTGTTTTTAATTTAATGCTGAAAACATATCTTTGTGTTGTAACACGTTTTCAGGCAAAATAATTCTATTTTTATCGATCTTCTAATTTAATTTGGAACAAGCATGCAGAGTTCCTCCTTCTGGGATGGTTTTTAAAAATATGAATGTGTGGTCCTCATGATACAGAGGTTGCTTCATTAAACGTAAAACACTGTGAGACAAATGTTATTTTTAAATTCTTTTACGGGAACATATAAAATAAACATATCATTATTTTAATTCAATAATTATTTCCAAAAGCAGGCTGAACCAGAAATCATTCCCAAGCACGTATCATTTCAGATGCGGCATGTATCGGTCTGAGATTAGAAAGCATGGCAGGAACTGAAAATGCATAAATATGTAAGAATAATAATAATAAAAAAATATGGAACTAAAGAAATCCATTGTGAGTTCCTGGGGGAAGTGTGTTGTGGTCGCACATACTTTGTGCAGTGATGTCCACTGAGAGCAACACATTAACCACTCCCTGCCCCAAAAGAAGAAGGTTTCAGTACAACAGGGATAATCTTGTAAAATAGAGTTGCAGGAGGGCCCAGTGACCAAATTTGCATATATGAATTTTTTAAACATCAAGTTGTATGACCCAAATGAAGGCATTTCATTAAAATATTGAATATTTTATTGTCATGTGTGGCTCAAATGAAGAATAGAAAAGTGAAAGGCAAAGATGGAGTTCTGCTGCCCTCTTTATTAGGTCAGGGATCTGGAGACGGCTCTGATGTCGTGCCGGGATGAACTGAACACCTACCTGCTCAAAATGGAGGAGACCAAGACCCTGTTTCAGAAGCAGCTGGAGTTCAAGTCCGCTGAGGTAATAAAAATACATGGCGGTGTTCACCATGCTAAAATAATATTATATTGATAATATCAGCACCAAATAACTTATCCAAAAACTAGCCGAAAGAACAGTGATCATCAAAGTTATTTCAAAGTTCTTTCCACCCTCCCTTTACCTGGGTGTCAGGCATGAAGCCCATCAGCAGCACCAATTTCTCTGTTAATTGCCCGGGACTAAAGAAGAATCGGGCTAGTTGTGGATTCAAGGGCCAGATTTGATGATCCCTGTAATAGAACAATGAAGAGAGTGAACAGAATGTGCCCTGTTTGTGCTAACCTGCAGTGGGACCCTGAAACTTACATTGGGAAGTGGAATAGGTAACTGAAAATACAGGTTCCTCCTAAAAGGCAAATGAATGTTTGCGCACGAACACAGAGTGGCAACAGATGTGGTCAGTTATGTCCCTATTCAATATTCCTTCCGTTACTGGTCACATTACTTTGATTAATTATTAATATATTGTTATTATTATTATGTTTGGTTTTGTCGTTGAAAGCAATAGCATTACATAATTTGTTACTTGCATTCAAATAACATGGTCATTTGAGGTGACCGGGACATCGTTCCTGGTCTGTGAACACAATGAAGGCGTTGTGTTCAGGCAGTTCTTTGGTTACTGTTTATGTTTGGAATGAGGGCAGCTAGCTGTGTGAACACCAGCCTTGTGTCATGTACAGCATGTAGTTAGCAGCTCGTAGGCCCTTTGAGAAAGCAGTCGGAGCCTTAAGGCGGGCTGATATGGGACTCGCGTTAAAAAAGGCTTTAATCTATATCTGTACATCATCTTCTGCCTTCGGACAAAAGATAGAAACCACTGCAAGCTAAATCTGCCGGGGTGCATTGACGCATTTCCTGACATGCTGAAAGGCGTGCGTAGTCATTTTAAAGTAACTGAAATAAATGTCATCATTTGAGAGCTGTGACTCATCGGGGGTCCCAGAAAGAGCCGGTGTGGTTGCGGGTTTTTGTTTTAGTGGAATCAGGTGTCTTAGTGCTGGGCTAATGCAAAAACAAACTTCTAACCGTACCGGACCTTTTTGGTTTACATTGGGGACCCCTGGTTCATAGAAACCCTCGTTTACCAAGCCCCTCGTTGGTTTGAATGAAAACCGTTACAGGTGGAGACCCTGCAGGCAGAGTTGAAGAACAACGCCCAGGCTTCCAAAACGTCCAGTAAATATCTGGCCCAGCTGCAGTTCAGCCTCCAGCAGCAGGAGGCGATGTTGCAGGAGAGCAGCGCCCGAGTGTCTGAGCTGGAGGAGAGCCAGGCCCTGCTACAGAGACGGGTAATTTACCCAGCTAGCACAAAAACCTTTGCACAACATTGCTGCAATGCAACAACATTGACAAAACATTATCAGAACGTTGGTACAATGCAACAACATTGACAAAACATTCTCAGAACATTGGAACAATGCAACAACATTGACAAAACATTCTCAGAACGTTGGTACAATGCAGCAACATTAACAAAACATTCTCAGAACGTCGCTGCAATGTAACAACATTGATGAAACATTCCAGTAACATTGTGAGAACAGTCGGGTTAGAGCTGTTGATACGGATTAGAAATTCAGAATTCTTTTTGTCCAAATCGTAGACCCTTCTCATTGCATTTCCCTGAAACGCAGACAAAACATCACCCCCCCCCCTCCCCCTCCCCTCTATCCCGCCAGGTGTCCCAGCTGGAGAAGGACCTGGAGGTGGAGCGGACTGGTGCCTCCCAGGAGCTGAGGAGGAGGGACCAGCGGGAGCAGGAGGCCAACCAGGAGGTGCAGATGAAGGAGAGGGAGGTGGTCAAACTCACTAGCTCACTCACGTAAGTCCTATATGTCTTTCACACTGCTAACGTCGAGCAGTGATGAGAAAAGTCTTCACGCAAATAACTATGATGCTACCAACCTTTCATACTTCACACATATTACTATTGGAAATAAAATTCCCATCATCTAAATGAGTGGCCGTCAAGGACATGCAAATACATTGCTCACCCACACAAATGCAAGCCCACTCCTAATCGCACCAAAGATTGTGAGTGATCAAAGGTAATTATTGTCCTAAGTGCAAGTGAAATATTTACTGTGCCAACCTTACCCTAAAAGCTTTATCTGCACGCCCTAGTCTTATGACTTTATGGGAAATTGATTTGCTGGAATACTGATGTAATCTCAGAAATAAGATACTGATTTTTCATGTCTGGTTAATTGACAGGTTGTGGTGTTGTTAAATTGACCTTTGTTATCAGGCCAAACAAAACATGTTTCTTGTTTGTCTATTTTTGTAGGAAGTATCACTGTTTTATACTGATAATATCAAAATAAGGTTCCTCTGTTCAAAGGGGAACAGAACATTAAACAATGCATAAAAGATACCTTTTTAGATTTGAAATGGACATTGTCACCATTGCAGCCGGTCTTGTTTGGCGACTCCCACAATGCATTGCGGTTCCAGCGGAGTGGAGTTTGGCTCGAGGATAATGAGATTTCCTGGAAGCGGGCTGCGTGACCGTGTCCCTTTGGGAAGCCGTCCAGATACTGTGCTGTCAGGGTTCTATCTAGGGCAGTGTTGAATTTATTAGACGGCTGAGATTTGCGTCTGCTCGCTCTCAGGACTGTGAGCTTATGGCAGTCTCCATGGTGAATAACTGCTAATTCTGAACCAGAATCAGTTGCAGATGTTTTAAAAAGATCTCGAGTGAACGGAAATTAGAAGAAGCCTTGGACAAAAATTTGACTTCAGTCAACTGGCGTGGTGGAGCTTGTTGATAGTTGTCTGTGCAGTAATATGAGTTGTCTGTGCAGTAGTGCTTAGGTTTCTTCTTTCTTCACATTTGGGGAAACTACAAGGGAATTAAGGCCAAAATCCAGTCCTCAGTAATCCAAATAAAATGTCTAAGTGGGTCAAAGTGTAAAGTACTGGTTAGCCGCAGGGTGCTCAGAGTCGATCTCATGACTTGTGAGTGAGAGACTCTGTACTTTCTTCAACTTGTATTATATTAACTATTTCCAGCCTCTGAAATACTCTGGAGAGGCTTTATAAGGGGCTGGTGAGTCTTCCATAACCTTCATTTGGAGAAGGTGGAGCGTGGTGGCGAAAAAAAGCCGTTCGCTATTCAATTGAGCTGGTCAGGTCCTAGCAGGCCTCAGAGAGCCGTACAAACCAGTTTGGGTCACAGTTTGGGTGCTTCGCGACTTATTATTTGTTGGAAAAGTATCGAAGCTAGCTGCAGAGAAGGGAGCTAGCCGCTTGAGAGCTTGCGGCACTCAGAAAGTAGAAGCGATTTAGCACTTGGCGTTAGCCTGGCGTAGTGTCGAAGGTGAGGTGAGCCCGCCTGAGAGGGGCTCCGGAAACCAGAACCGAAGCGGGTTCGCGGTGCCGTTGTGAGCCCCCCCCTCCCGGTCCCACAGGCAGCTGACGGCAGAGATGAGCCAGTGCCGGGGCAAGCTGACGGAGATGGAGCTGGAGCTCCTGCGTCTGCGCAGGGACAGCAGCAGCAAGGCCGCCCAGCTCAGCCAGATGAAGGAGAGCCTGGAGGAGACCCAGAGCATGCTGGAGAAGAAGTCTGAGATGGGTACGGTCGCCCCTCGCCGCCCTGCGCTTTCCTTACGGGTCTCTCTCCTGCAGACGTGAGACCGGCCAGGCCGGGGCAGTTAGGCAGCAGACTTGTAAAGGTTGATATCTGAAACATCAGGTAGAGATTACAATCAGAAGATGTACTTTGGAACATGTAGAGCCGGGCTGCCCAACCCTGTTCCTGGAGATCTCCCATCTTGTGGAATTTTATTTCAACCCTGATTTGGCACACCTGGTCTCTGACTGTTGAATGCACTGCTTTGTTCGGGTCGGAGTGAAAGCCGACAAGACTAGACTAGGTTGGACAGCCCTGATATAGAAAAATTCAAAGGTGTATAAGCAATTTTTCTTCTGTTTCTGTTTAAGTTTAATCAGGGAGTTTAGTTTGAGCTCTGCACATATATATATATATATATATTCATTAGACGTATGAGTGCTTATCTGTCATCTTCTGGATGTATTCTGTGGTATTGTGTTTTAACAGTGCGAGTTGCAGGACCGTGTGGTGGTTGTATGTTAGGGAGCTGTAAAGGGCTTTAGACTCCGGTTTAGACTCAGGTTTAGGTTGCGTCCTCGTTAACCCCGCGCGCTCTGCCCTGCCCTGCGTCTCTCCCCCACAGTGCTGGACCTGGAGGAGCAGCTGCACCGCAGCGAGACGGACCGGCGGAGCTCGCTGCAGCGGGCCCAGCTCCTGGAGGGCCAGCTGCAGACGGTGCGCGGGGAGCTGGCCGGCACGATGGACCACCTGCAGGAGCTGCGCGGCCTGCTGCAGCGCACACAGCTCACCGTGGAGGAGCGCGACTCCGCCCTCCAGAAGCTGGCCGAAGAGCTCAGGTGAGCGGCCCGCGCGCCCCCGGGGTCTGTCCGCACCTCCTCCTCCTCCTCGGCTCTGTTCCTCCTCGGGGAACCCCCAGGAACCCCCCCCCCGTCCCTGTGGTAGGAGGACGCCCTACGGTTTGCCCACCGACTCCTTCATCCTTTCGGCCAGTGAACCAGGTCTGAACTGCACCAGAAAACTGCACCAGAAAAAGTAGGTGCGGCCGAAGAATTAACAACTGCCACGGGTGCACATCCTGGTCTCCGGCATTTCATGTTAATATCTGTCTGATATGATGATATTTATTTATCGTCGTGATCATTTATCGGGTATACTTTGTTTGCTCTGTCTGTTCCTCCCTTGTAGTTGAAACTTTCACTCCCCTGTTTGTTTTGCCTGATAAAGGTTTACTGATCTTGGAGAGCTGTATCCTGTTTTGTTTGCCTGTATCCTCCACAGGGGGTGGGCTCCAAACCTGTCTGTTGGTGGCTTACAAACGACACAAGGTCAATCCTTATTTGTTGCCCTGGAAGTGTCACAAGTTTATCATACGGAGGAAACTATTTGTCAAAGTAGCGTTGGGTGTGTTTAGACCGAATAATTAACAGTTTCCAGTTGCAGTGGCCAATTATTAAAAAGACTGTTTACATAGCCTGAGGCAGTGACTTTGAGTACTCACTTGCCTCCCTCCCTCTCCTCTTAAGTCTATGGAGCCAATGATGTAAGATAAACAAGATTGTTCACTGTTGTTACTTTTGCACACCATCTAATCTACGGCTCTGTTTTCTGGGCCCTCAACAAAGGTGTTTTTGTGTGATTATAAAGAAAAATGTGTTTTTCTGTGTCTTTATTTTACTTGTGTCAAGAAAAAAATGCTGGTAAATGCTTACTGGTTATCCATTAACTGGTTAATGATCAAGCCCTTCCTAAAATACAAACGTTTTCAAGTACAATAAGCACATCCTAAAGGCCTTCATCGCACGATTCGAGTGCTCCGTCACGCGCTGTGGATCCAGAACATATTCCCCCTCCCTCCCCGTACCCTCCCTGCGCGGCCTGCTGAACTTCAGCTCATAGACCCCCCAGCTCTCAAAGATACAGATGAATATTTTTCTCTGCTTGACACAGGCAAACATCTGTAGAGTCACGTAGGTTCTCAGTCAGGGGATCTACCCTGCAGACTCACCCCCCGGGCTGCTTATTAGTTCCGTGCTGTTCGCATGAGCACTGGTGTCGCGTATCTCAGTCCCTCGGGCGTTTGTCAGCATATCACGGTGAACACCTTGTTGCTGTTGTCGCAGGAAGGACAGTAGAATTAATAGCCGTGTTAAATTTGGCTGCAGTGTAGCTTCACTTCCCTGCGCTGAGACCGGCTCAAGTAACCGAGGAGGGGAAACACCGTGAAGTACCATTTCCTCTGAGTTTCCCCCCCTCTGGAGCACGGCCTCATAAACGCTGGCGGTTTGTGGGGCCTAAATTCATACAGCAAAAGTAGTATGCTCATCTGACAAGAGCAAGTTTGAGTCAAAACTTGACATTACAATAATCTGGGCATAACTATAGCTATCTGATTAAAAGCAAATAACTGAGTGAAAATAAATATTCAACAAGCTAATCTAAACTCGTTTTAAAGCTAGCTTCGTATGACTTACTTTAATTTAGCAAGCTACCGAATCTTGCTGTGCAGTATGTCCAGGAGGTGAATCGATGGGTGTTAATCCTTAATGAACCATCTTAATATCTGTAACATTCATTCATGTTTGTACTGAATTTAGAATAAAGGCTGATGATATTTTTTGAATCCCTTACTTTGCACTCTTGCATGTTTCTCAACATGTTTTTATAGAAGCTGAGTATATCCAGTGAGCAAAAGGAGAAATCTAGTCATCTAGAGGGGTGGAAATCTAGGTTGAGAGTCATTCTGACATAATCTGACTAGGTTAACCCAAAATAACTCCGGTTTTACCAACATATAGTCGGCTATAGTCGGCTAGTAAGCTTTCCCTTTTAAACGCAATGTAGCCACTTATACAACTCAATGGCAAGACTGTTTTTCACCGACTTTTCGCTATAAAATGCCGGGTAGTGTAGTTGTCTGACTGTCTTCCAGTCATGGTTTGGTAATGAAGCTTGTAAAACGGTGTCTGTGGGGATGTCATTAGAGGGTGGTGTCCTGTCGATCTGTAAGGGCCGTTTGTTTCACCACAGGGAGAGTCAGAGGGAGCTGGAGGAGCGTAACCACGAGGTTTTGGACATGGAGGTTACCACTAAGGAGAGGCAAGAGGAACTGCAGAAGAGAGCGCAGCAGGTAGAGCCCAATGCATACACTCACACTCACACTCACACACTCACACACACTCGCATACTCATTCACACACACGCACACACACACACACACACACACACACACACACACACACACACACATACACATACTCATTCACACACACACTCACACACACACACACACACACTCACACACACTCACATACTCATTCACACACACACTAACACACACTCACAAACTCACACACTCACACACACACACACACACACATACACACACACACTTACATACTCATTCACACACACGCATACACACACACACTCACATACTCATTCACACACACACACACACTTACACACACACACTTACATACTCATTCACACACACACTCACATACTCATACACACGCACACACACACACACATACACACACACATACTCATTCACACACACATACACACACACACGCATACTCATTCACACACACACACACATACACACACACACACACACATACACACACACACTTACATACTCATTCACACACACGCATACACACACACACTCACATACTCATTCACACACACACACACACTTACACACACACACTTACATACTCATTCACACACACACTCACATACTCATACACACGCACACACACACACACATACACACACACATACTCATTCACACACACATACACACACACACGCATACTCATTCACACACACACACACATACACACACACACACACACACACATATATAAACACACTCACACACACACATCAGTGCAGGCGTGTGATGCGGTGAGATCTCTGACCCTCCTCCTCCCTCAGCTCAGCCAGCTGGACGTGGCGATCCAGGACCACAAGCTGGAGCAGGAGCGCAAGGTGCTCCACCTGCAGAGGGCGCTGGAGAGGTCTGAACAGGAGGTCCAGGAGCGGCAGAAGCAGGTGAGCCTTCCCCCGGCTCGCTCCTGCTGTACCTGGCTCTTTCCAAAGCCGTTCACCCCCTGCTGTTCCCTTGCCCTGCACCAGCCACTGTCTCTGGCCTGGCCACGTTACTGCTGCCTTCTATTCTTCCAGGCCCTAGGAAACCGTGGCCATGACAACGCCCACCTCCTTTGGAAGTTGGGTGAACAACACGGATTTCGAATTGGGAGAGATTGGGTTTACTCTGTAAACAGCCTTTTTCAAAAGCAAACACAAGGAAAGTAGCCAGCTTGATAAAAGGCTGGTAGTGTGAGTGCAATTGGAATATTGATTTTTTTCACAGAAAGAAAAAATCACATTACAGTATTCTTGTCAAACTGAAATCATAACACAACGGTGCTAGTCCTGGAGTTTGTTCTTTCTGTAGAGTATAATGGGGAGAGGGAACACACACAGGGTGTCCTCACACGAGCTTGCAGGAATGTAAAGTGCACTTAACTCATCAGCTGTACTTCAGTTTAAGGAATTCAAGAGGTCCTACAGCTGGCTATAACATCTACACCAGTAATGTTAGAAATGCAGTGTGCCAGAGGCGCAACAGGCTAAGACGCAGCAGACTTGCGGTTGCAGTTTGCTGCAGTTGCACACCGGGGACCGGGATTTGATTCTAGGAAAAAAGCCAAGTTTGGCCGGCTCACGTGGAGCAACATAATTGGCTCGCTGCTCCAGAGGGAGGGACTTGGCAGGGTTAGTAGATTGCCGCACAATAAAGCACCTCGGGCGCCTCGGAAGCACGGCAACGGGCATGAGACGAGACGGCTTGAAGAAGGCGTGTCGTTCTCCTTCGGGCCGCGGAGGGACGGGGTGTGGGCGGTGTATCTAATACTAGCTCTAATTGAATTAGACGGGGTACAATTGGCTCCCAAATTGGGGAAAAAAGTGAAAAATCCAGTAGTGTGCTGGGGGTTTTGGGGGGGGGGGGGGGGGGTTATGGCTGTACCTGTTACGCAAAAACCTATTATTACGGCTGTCATTCAGACCATGTAGAATCCTTTGGGGAGAATACAAAGCCCTTCTCGTCATAGTTGTAGCCTGTTGTATTATTATTATGTCCACGTTAATGTCTTTACTTCAGCGCTGTATTGTAAAGCTAGCCTGGTAAGCCACATGTATTGTCTGCCCCTGTGTCTCGGGTGCAGGTGGACTTCCTCAGTGAGCGGTTGGAGATGGTGAGGTCACAGCTGAGTGTGAAGGAGAACCTGGAGAAGGTAGTGTATCTCCCTGTGGGACTCCTCCTAGAAGAGAGGATGTGTCTTAGCTGGGCCACCCAAAATCCATGGGGAAACGGGAAGTGGAGCGGTCACGTGGAATTTCCGACTCGGGACTTTAGGGAGCAAATATTTGTCAAGTTTACGGGGTTCAAGTCAGACCCGTTCTCAGAATAGCCCCCTTCAGAGCATTAAATGATTGGAATAGCCAGCCAGCCTAGAATGGCAGGGGAAGTTGCTCTTTGTCATTGTACACTGTTCTCTAAATTTGAAAAAATGTTCTCCATTTCTCCAAAACATTGTGACAGTTCAGTTTTGAAATTTTAACAGAAGTGACAGTGTTTCCCCTTGGATTTTTTCCAGCAGTTGCGCATGGGTTTCACAAGGGGGCTGGTGTTTACAGCGCAACTCGATGTTGCATGCACACACATGCACACACAGCTGATTCGCTACTCGGCTGATTCGCCAATGTTTGTGCCAGCATCTCATGCACGTGCACCATGAAGCCAGTCATTAACCGCTCTTATGCGTTTACCACTCGATACGGATGGGTTGGGCTGCAGACAAAAGGCAAGACCCTCACACTGCACCCTGAAACCACTAGCAGTGACCAAGGACATTGCGTATTAGAAGTTGAGTTGCGTGAAAGTAAATGAGCTCAACCCTCTACGCAAAAGACCCATTCAAGCCTGGCTTAAAAAATAGCAATGGCACAGTGCCACTTCTATGTGGGGGAAGCACATAAAGTGGATTTCAAACCAAACTCTTTTTTAAATATTCATTGTTTCTCCACCTCCACCTCAACCTAGAGAGGGGACACTCTAAATACGGCTGACTAGAAAACAAGCACTTTCGCATGCCTCTTTGAACTGCTTTGCTTTTTAATTATTTTTTTTAATATTTGACAATAATTATGTTACATAAGGCCTTCCTCTGTCTAATGAATGATTTGACAGTTTTTATGAGTGCCTGTTTCTTTTCTTTTATTTATCATCAATGATGTGCACATACTGTAGGTCTTGATTTCCCAATACTGAGGCTTTATTAGGAGGAAGGGAAAAAATAGCCTTTTGTGGGTGTTTGGAAATCCCCATGACTCTGATCTACACTTTCCTCATACATTTTTCTGCTCTCATACTGTTTTGCAAGCTCTTTGAACAGGGTTTCTAAGGTGAGATGGCACTGCTGAAATTCAGCACGTCCGCATGTAAGCAGTGTGATTGACTAACGGTCTGTGTGTGTGTGTAAGCGCTGTGATTGACTAACGGTCTGTGTGTGTGTGTAAGCGCTGTGATTGACTGGCGGTCTGTGTGCGTGTAAGCGGTGTGATTGACTGACTGGCGGTCTGTGTCTGTGTGTCTCAGGACGCTCTGGAGCAGGGCCAGCAGCTGCGTCTGTGTCGTGAGCAGCTGCAGAGGTCTGCGCAGGAGCAGAGGGATCTGCGCAGTCGCTGTGAGACTCTGGCCCGGGAGCTGGACTGCAGCACCCAGCTCACCCACGAGAGGGTACGACTCGCCCACAGCCCTGCACCCTCTCATAAGCCCCCCTATGAAAACAACCTGCAGTACGACTCACCCACAGCTCTACACACCTCTCATAAGCCTCCCTATAAAAACAGCCTACAGTACGACTCACCCACAGCCCTGCACACCTCTCATAAGCCTCCCAATAAAAACAACCTGCAGTACGACTCACCCACAGCCCTGCACACCTCTCATAAGCCTCCCTATAAAAACAGCCTACAGTACGACTCACCCACAGCCCTGCACACCTCTCATAAGCCTCCCAATAAAAACAGCCTACAGTACGACTCACCCACAGCCCTGCACACCTCTCATAAGCCTCCCAATAAAAACAACCTGCAGTACGACTCACCCACAGCTCTACACACCTCTCATAAGCCTCCCTATAAAAACAGCCTACAGTACGACTCACCCACAGCCCTGCACACCTCTCATAAGCCTCCCTATAAAAACAGCCTGCAGTACGACTCACCCACAGTCCTGCACACCTCTCATAAGCCTCCCTATAAAAACAACCTGCAGTACGACTCACCCACAGGCAATAGGAAGCTAGTGGAGGCCAATAAGAAGCGGGGTGACATGAGCCGACCTGGGCTGACTGGTGATCAGGCGGGCTGCAGCATTCTGGACCAGCTGGAGGGGCTTGATGGCACACGCTGGGAGACCGGCTAGGTGGGAGTTGCAGTAATCCGGGCGGGAAATGACGAGCCCCTGGACTAGGAGCTGGGTGGCTTTCTCCGTCAGGAGATGACGGATACGGCGTATATTGTACAGAAAGAACCTGCAGGTTCTGGCAGTGGAGGATGCTTGTGGAGCCAGGGTGAGGCAGTTATCAAGAGTCACCCCAAGATTCTTTGCCGTACGGGAGGAGGAAACTACAAAGTCCTCAACAGTCAATGAGAGGTCGATTGACGGAGAGGACTTAGCAGGGATGTAGAGAAGCTCAGTTTTGGCAAGGTTGAGCTTCAGGTGGGGGGAAGTCATCCACGCAGAGATATCAGCCAAGCAGGCAGAGATCTGTGTGGTGACTTGGGTGTCTGGGGGGAAGGAAATGAAGAGTTGGGTGTCATCAGCGTAAGAATGATAAGAAAAGCCATGGGAAGAGATAACAGAACCAAGAGACATGGTGTACTGCGCAGCTCGATGTTGCATGCACACACATGCACACGCAGCTGATTCTTGGAACCACAGCTGATTTGCCCTCTCACACTGCATCCTGAAACAACTAACAATGACCAAGGACATTGCGTATTAGAACTTGAGTTACGTGAAAGTAAATGAGCTCAACCATCTACGCAAAGACCCATTCAAGCCTGGCTTAAAAAATAGCAATGGCGAAAAAAATAGCAATGGCAATGGTCTATGTGTGCGTGTAAGCAGTGTGATTGACTGACGGTCTGTGTGTGCGTGTAAGCAGTGTGATTGACTGGCGGTCTGTGTGCGCGTGTAAGCAGTGTGATTGACTGACGGTCTGTGTGTGAGTGTAAGCAGTGTGATTGACTGGCGGTCTGTGTGCGTGTAAGCGGTGTGATTGACTGACTGGCGGTCTGTGTCTGTGTGTCTCAGGACGCTCTGGAGCAGGGCCAGCAGCTGCGTCTGTGTCGTGAGCAGCTGCAGAGGTCTGCGCAGGAGCAGAGGGATCTGCGCAGTCGCTGTGAGACTCTGGCCCGGATGCGGTGCTGTGGGCTCGACTCGCCCACAGCACCGCACAACTCTCATAAGCCCCCCTATAAAAACAACCTGCAGTATGGCCTGCCCACAGCACCGAGACTGCACCCCTCTCATAAGCCCCCCCCCCTTTAACTACAGCCTACCGTATGACTCATAAGCCTACAGTATGACTCACCCACAGCACTGCACCCCGCTCATACAAACAAACCATACAAAAATGACCTACAGGCAGAGGTGGTGGTTTTTTTTAGTTTTCTAGTGAATATTTTTAACGGTACTCATTCATCTGAAATGTAATTCCCTCATCTGTAATTTTCCAGCAGTGCAGTTTGGATTGGGTGCTGGTATAGTGTAAGAGTTTGGGAACAGGGCTAGTAACCTAAAGATTTTAGGTTCAATTCCCTGGTAGGACAGTGCTGTTGTACCCATTGAACAACCTGAATTGGTCAGTATTCCAGTGGCAAGAAAATGTATGTCTAAATTTGTCTTCAAATATGGTCTGGTCTTATTAATAATAACACAGACATATTTGTTGTGTTCTTTTCCATATTCAATGCATCATTCAAACATTCGCAGTATCGGTTGGAAAGAGTATGTGAACCTCTAGGCTAATGACTTCAATAAATGCTCATTGGAGTCAGGAGTTAGCAAACCCTAGAGTAAACGCTAAAGGCTTGAAGGAATCATTGGAACTAGTTAACATCTCTGTTCATGAGTCTGCCAAACGCAAATTATTGAACAGGCATGGTGTCCAGGGCAGGATGCCACAGAGGAAGCCCCTGCTCTCCAAAAATGCATCGCTGTGCGCCAAAGAGCACCTTGACACTCCACAGTGCTACTGGGAAAAATGTTTTATAGACTGATGAAACTAAGGTTGAATTGTTTGTGAAGAACGTGCATCATGCTTTGTGGCTGCTTTCCTGCCTCGGAAGCTGGAGAGCTTGCCATTATCGAGGGGAAATTTAATAACCAAGTTTATCAAGGTGTTCTCCAGGATAATGTCAGGGTGGCTGTCCACCAGCTGAAGCTCAGTAGAAGTTGGGTGATGCAGCAGGACAATGACCCTAAGCATCAAAGTGAATATATTACAGAATGGGTTCAAAAAAAGAAAATGCGGCCAAAGGCAAAGACCTTAACCCAACAGAGATGCTCTGGAATGACTGAGCTGAAGCAATTCTGTCAGGAAGAATTGTACTTTTTCCACCAGCACTGTGAATGTTAAATGGGTGTGTTCAATAAGGACATGACAGATTATAATTGTTTGTGTACATTGCTTCAGTACATTGTGTTTGTGTATAGATGAAGATCAGATCACATTTTATGACCAATTAATGCAGAAAACCAGGTGATTCCAAAGGGTTCACATACATTTTCTTGCCACTGTATATCCAGCTGAATAAATGGACACTGTCAAAATGCACATTTCTGGAAGTCACCCTATAAAAAAAGCAGATGTTAAAATGAGTGACAGTTGTAGAGCTGATTTTGTGATTGCACTTCCACAGCGTAATTAAATCCTGCCTGCCAGTAGCATCTCAATCAGTATGTTTTGAATGTGGAGTCAGTTGTTACCTCTGTTGATTGTGTTAGCTCCACACGGGTTCTGACATGCAGATTGCTCTGACACAGCGGACTAATCCCTTCCGTGACTAATTGAGGAGGTCTCAGAGGTGCTGAGATCACCAGAAATCTCTTAAGCAGGGCGTAGAGATTCTGTACAGTATATTCCCATGGATAATGGAAAGTAGGATGGAGGGGGGGCGGCGTGTTTTGGTAGCTGTACAGTAGAATTCTGTTTAAAATAAAATGATTTCATGTACCTTAATAATTCCCTGCTTTGCTTTAGCATGTCTGTGGATTGGCTGTTTTTTAAAGGCAGTTGTTGCATCCTTCGAACGTTTTTTTCTCATTTAAATTGGTTGAAGTCCCCCCGCTCGCTCCCTCACGCTCTCATTCACTCTGCTCACAGGGCTTTGCATAGCGCCCGTACACAAATCCCTGTTGACAGAAGCTGTGGGTTCCTGAGAATACGCTGTTGACTTTTCGCCGTCCTCGTGTCACATGCAAACCCGGGAGCACACAAGGCCTCACAATGGCGTGTTTTGACCCGGGCGGGGCGGAGGAGGTTCAGCTGTGTTTACACGCTCCGGCGACCGCGCGGCCTCTTGATTGGCTGGGCTGGTGGACTCTGGAGGTGGAGACGGGGTGTCGGACACTGGCGGGGTGGCACTGCAGGGGACCTGAGCCCCTGGATGTCGGCCCAGACGCTCCGTTTCTTGATCAACCCTTGCCGTTCTGCCAACTGCATTACATCACGTTACATCTTATCCGGAGCGACGTGCAGAGCTTTTTACATACTATACTGTTTACACAGCTTTTTTATTACGCATACTATCCGCTGGATATATAGATTAGCATTTCAGGTTAAGTACAACCGCAGTGTCCTACCAAGGAAACAAGCCTGCAGCTTCCAGGTTACTAGACCAGTTCCCCTAACTGCTGCCCAGTATCGTACAATGTAGTACAAAAAGGCCAAGTGGGCCTTAGGCCTACAACTGCATCAAGCCATATCATAGGCCTCTGCCTAACTGAAACTAACTAAAACCTGGCGAGTCTTCAAAGGTTCACCAGATGCGGGGCGGCTTTGAACGTTGAGCTTTGAACCCTAAACACTTGCTTAATCTGCATGCTGCAGATTACCAAGAGTTTGAATGGCGTAATATAAACTTGCCGTGTTCCGAACACCAAGTTCGCTCACCATGTTCCGAACAGCGCAACTTTCATGACGAATAACTAAAGTTATTAGTTCCAGATCAGCTTTGGGTTTTGTGTGCGTGTAAAGTCTAATTCCTTCCATTTTCAGAAAAACTTGGTATATGGTAATAGTGCTCCACTGTAACATTGTGGTGGGGAAGCAGTTGCTAACGAGAGACTATGAACCGGGCAGGCTTATACGGC
Source organism: Conger conger (assembly GCF_963514075.1). Lineage (NCBI taxonomy): Eukaryota > Metazoa > Chordata > Actinopteri > Anguilliformes > Congridae > Conger > Conger conger. The sequence continues at coordinate 57,937,591 of NC_083764.1, forward strand.
GGTGTTCGGACCTCCGTGAGCTAACACGATCTTCCAAACGCAGAGACAGTTATTCGTTGTTTTCTCTATATTAATTATTGGTCCAATTCACATCAAAGTGTTTTAGTGTCCGGGATAGTCAATAAGGAACCTTAATCATGAACCACATTCCTCAGGAGAAAAACTGCCATTGTATGGATGTTAACTTCTGGAGTGGGGCTTCCACATGTTTACGTTACGCCCAAAGGAGACTTAGATTTCCATAAAATAACAAAGCGAAATAACAAATAGAGTCCCAATGGAAGGATGTATAATCCCGCTGGACACGCAGTGACTCAAACTAACCGAGTCACTATACAGCGAGCAGAGATGCAAAACGAAAGTCGACGTCAGGTTGGGTCAACCAGGCTCCAGCAGGAGAAATACACTGGGGCAAACAAACCGAAGGCTCAGGCAGGAAGCCAAGTGGAATAGGACGAGAACGGTCAAAACACAGAATCCAATCAGGAAACAGATCAAAAGGGGCTAATGCGAGGATCGAAAGTCCAACAAAATGGGTCAAAGCCACAGTGTCAACAAAGTAATCCCAAATCCCCTCAGTCCACTGACAAAGGTCTGAAGAGCTGGTATCCCTTAGTGAATGCAGATGGCAGCTTTTTCAAACGGAAGAACCGGAGGCGGAAATGGCCAATCTGGGGCAAACACAAAAAGTACAAAAAACATGAATGCTTCGTAGAGATCATAACAACTGCCATCAAGTGTTGGCAGTTGTTCTGGTACGTGTTCTGGTTTTGCTTCCGTAAGTCACTGCTTATGGCATGAGGAACACCGATAAACCTGAAGGTGTTGTCTTGGGTGGTCTCAAACTATAATCTCCTGTTGTCATGACATTTGCACACGCGCATGGGTTGCATTACAGCTCAGAGTACAGGAGGAGTGTAGTATATGGGTGTGTGTATGTTAGGAGATTTTACGCTGCTCCTCCTGTTTGGCAGGCGGCACGGGATCTCAGGAAGAGTATTATATGGATGTGTTTGGCAGGAGGCTCGGGATCTCAGGAGGGGAGTGTATTATATGGATGTGTTTGGCAGGAGGTGCGGGATCTCAGGAGGAGTGTAGTATATGGATGTGTGTTTAGCAGGAGGCGCTGGATCTCAGGAGGAGTATTATATAGATGTGTGTGTGAGGAGATTTGACGCTGCTCCTCCTGTTTGGCAGGAGGCGCAGGATCTCAGGAGGGGAATGTATTATATGGATGTGTGTTTGGCAGGAGGTGCAGGATCTCAGGAGGAGTGTATTATATGGATGTGTGTTTGGCAGGAGGTGCAGGATCTCAGGAGGAGTGTATTATATGTATGTGTGTTTGGCAGGAGGCGCGGGATCTCAGGAGGGGAGTGTATTATATGGATGTGTGTTTAGCAGGAGGCACTGGATCTCAGGAGGAGTATTATATAGATGTGTGAGTGAGGAGATTTGACGCTGCTCCTCCTGTTTGGCAGGAGGCGCGGGCGAAGCAGCAGGTGCAGGAGCTGGCAGCGATGGAGGCCCAGGCGGTGCAGAGGGAGGCCGCACTGCAGGTCACAGTCACCTCCCTGCAGAAGGAGCTGGAGCGACTGAAGGAGGCGCACCACGTGGAGGTACCCCCCCCCCCCCCCCCCTTTCCTCTTTCATCACCACTGCTGAATTTAAAGTGGGAAGCCTGAGGAAGTGTGACAGAATGGGGTTGGCTTTGGCTGGTGTCTCTCGAGACTTAACCGATTGGTTACTCGCTTGTTCTGTATTCGGTCCAAGACTGAGAGGATCATACATGCACCACAAAATGGCGGCTTAACCAAACAAGCCTCCCAGCCGTGCAGGGCGCGTGCGCTTTAACCGGCAGCGTTGACCCGATGCAGGGAGATGCAGGGCTCGTCCTTGTGCTGTCTGCAGAGCCCATTTTAACCTCATTCCTCTGGAACGTCCGTTAGAATGTACAGACATTCAGTTTCCTCTTTATATCGGTTGATGGTTTCGTGTAACCTTGGAGAACTTTCGTTTAGAAGATCAAGTGACTCATGAGACTGCCCGGCCTTGCAGAAATGGGAACACAGTCCAGACTGGTGCTTTCGCTAAAAGGAATAAAACCTTTTGGCCGCCCACACTGGACAGGGCTGTATGAGAGACAGAATTTGAGATCTGCTGTGAGACTTTAACTACCCTAATTCTAACCGTGTTAAACCGTGTGCCGTGTGTGTGTGTGTGTGTGTGTGTTCAGAATGGGTGAGGATTATGCCAGATGGTTTTTCCATAAACACAGCAGCGCTTTCAGCAAACCCAGCAGTTATTATCTCATACTGTGGGCTTCTTTGTCCCCCGCAGTCTCCGTTCTGTAATGTGAAGGGTAATAATTCAGTGTCTGTAAAGTGTTGGCCTTGGTCTCTCCAGGTCTCTTTTGTACAGCAGTGGATGTGTGTTTCTAAGTGTGGAGCTGGTGTACAGCAGTCAGTGTGTATGAATAGTTTTGAGCTGGTGTTCGGGTGTGCAGTAGTCAGTGTAAAGTGTTGAGCTGGTGTTTGGGTGTACAGTAGTCAGTATAAAATGTTGAGCTGCTGTTTGGGTGTACAGTATTCAGTGTAAAGTGTTGAGCTGGTGTTTGGGTGTACAATAGTCAGTGTAAAGTATTGAGCTGGTGTTGGGTATGCAGTAGTCAGTGTAAAGTGTTGAGCTGGTGTTTGGGTGTACAATAGTCAGTGTAAAGTGTTGAGCTGGTGTTTGGGTGTACAGTATTCAGTGTAAAGTGTTGAGCTGGTGTTTGGGTGCACAATAGTCAGTGTAAAGTGTTGAGCTGGTGTTTGGGTGTACAGTAGTCAGTGTAAAGTATTGAGCTGGTGTTGGGTATGCAGTAGTCAGTGTAGAGTGTTGAGCTGGTGTTTGGGTGCATAATAGTCAGTGTAAAGTGTTGAGCTGGTGTTTGGGTGTACAATAGTCAGTGTAAAGTGTTGAGCTGGTGTTTGGGTGCACAATAGTCAGTGTAAAGTGTTGAGCTGGTGTGTGGGTGCACAATAGTCAGTGTAAAGTGTTGGTTGAGGCTGTGGTGTTGAGTTGCTGCGCTCTCCGTCCCGCTCTCCCAGACGTCCAGCCTGCAGCAGACCCGGGCCCACCTGCTGAAGCTGTCGGAGCAGGGCCGGAGCTCCCAGGAGCAGCGGGCCGAGCAGCTGGTGGAGAAGCTGCAGTGGGTGAGGGCGGAGCTGGAGGAGGCGCAGGCCAGAGCAGACGGCCTGCAGGAGGAGCTGCGGTCCCGCCAGGAGGAGCTGCAGAGCGCCAGCGAAGCCCTGATCATCAAGGTGCACCCCGCCTCTCTCTCCTGTGTCTCCTCTCCCTCCTTACTCTTTCTTCTCTCTCTCTCTCTCTCTCCCTCCCTCTCTCCTCTTTCCTGACACAGTTCCAAGTGTCAGACATGACCACATAAATAAGAACTTGGACTCTGTTGGTTCATCTGATTAGAACAAACAAAGCTATAAAACTTGGCAGATACACATGAAGATGGCTAAGATACTGTTATAAAAACAGAATAAACAAGTTGAGTAACAGCAAATGAAAATGGCAGTAAATGGAGTCGTAGGCTGTGTTTGAAACCGCATATTTGGCGTTCTACTCGTACTTCATTTGAGTGAAAATCAGCCGGAGCTGGTCTGAGTAGTACGCCATTATGCGGTTTGGAACGCGGCTGTAGCGCGGGCTCTGTAATGGCGGCTCGGCTCTGTAATGGCGGCTCGGCTCTTTAGCCTGCGTTTCCTGTCTCCAGGAGTCAGAGGTCACGCGTCTGCAGGCCAAGATCTCCAGCTACGAGCGCAAGGCGGACCTCCAGAACGCGTCTCTGCTGTGCGAGTCTGCGTTCCAGCCCCCTGCGCCGCTGCCCTCCCGCCAGGAGGAGGCGCCCTTCTCCGACTGGGCGGACGAGGAGTCGCTGGGCCTCCCTCCGAGCGTGAGGGCCTGCCTGAGGGAGCACAGCTGGCAGGGCCTGAGCCGGCTGGACACCTCCTCGTCCTCCGAGCTGTCCTTCAACCCGCTGACGTACGCGGCCAGCGAGGACACCCTGCTGGGGCCCCCCGGGCCCCCCGGCCTCCCCGGCCCGGAGGACACCTTCACCAGCATGCTCCAGTTCCTCAGCCGCACCGCGGCCGCCCAGGACAGCGCCCCCTCCTGGCTGGGCAGCTGCAGCACACTGTCTTCTGAGTGCCTGGTGAGGTTGTCCTGCTCCTGCTCTCTCAGTTTCTCTCACTCCCTCTATCTTCTGTCACTCTCTCTCTAGGTCTTCCTCTCTGTCACTCCTCTGTTGCCCTCCCTTTTCTTTTTCTGTCTCTTTCCCTTCTGTCTTCTTCCTCTTCTCTGTTGCTCTCTCACTCCCTTTGTCTCACACTCTCCTTCTCTCACTCTCCTCTCCCCTCCCATCTCTATCTCCATCTCTCTATTGCTCTCCATCCATCTCTTTATCGCTTCATCTCACTGCCCACCTACATTTCTCTTCCATCCCTCAGCATCTCTCCATCTTTAAACATTTTATTTTTTTTACATTTTTTGAATAACAAATTTTTCCTTCCTCACTTTGGAAGCTCCTGCCTCCATCTCTCTCTCTCTCTCTCTCTCTCTCTCTCCACCCCCCCTGTAACAGCACCTGTCTCTGTCTCTGTCCCTCGCCTGTCTCCCACGTGTCTGTGGGTCGATGATAAAAACACAGTGAACGTTGAGACGTCCTGGTCTGTGCTATCAGGGCCTGACACACATGCACATAAAAGCTGCTTATTCAGTCTCTTTCATTTCCAGAAGGGCCCCAAAGAAGCACACCGCAGTTCTACAGGGGATGTCTAACCGAACACCCGTGTGTGGGCGAAATAACCATTCAATGGGGCCAACGTGGTAACATTTCAAGGACACTTTCTTTTTTTTCTTTTTTTTTTTCTTTTTTTTTTTTTTGCACTACCTCACTGGTCTGACCTTCTCTACTGTGTACTAAACAACTCCAGTATCGTTGTGCATCATCTGAACTGAAATTGCTGAACGGAACAGCTACAAAAACTGCATTTTCTACTGAACTCTTTCTTTTGAAGTGTCAATTATTTGACTAAGTTGCATATATATGCGTGCGTGTGTGTGTGTGTGTGTGTTAGAGAAATGCTGAATATGATTTTATACCCTGCAAGTCTTCTGTGTAGGCAATGTCACTGTTGTCAACGCCAACTGTCTTGAATTTTGGTTGAATCCAAACCTTTCATGACCATTTATGGCAGTCATTACCTTCAGCTTGCAATATGGCCTATCAAGTGTAGCATTCTGTAGTAGTTGACATGTTTGTAAGGGAACCTAGCTCACATGCTGTAACAGACTGGATTTTAGAATGGGTGTGTGTTTTATTCAATTCCAGCTCAAATTTCTATCGTTCTAAGCTGTTATGGCAGTCATCCTTTGTGTACTGTGTCTTGACCATAAATGTTTTTTTTCATGGAAAGTTGTTAAATAATTTTTTAAGTGAATAAATTATTTTTGTCTTATGTTTTTACAGTGCGTTTTTGCTCAGTGGATGTTCCCAGCTGCGGTTTATGTCCGTCTGATTCTCACACCTCTAGTTTCCTAACTGTCAGCATGAACAATGAAATTCTTCCATAGTTTCTTTGTGAAATGTGAGTTCATTCCTCCTTTTACTTCTGCTTGGCTTGTACAGAAGTGGGCTATGTTTGGCCGTTTGAAATCCTTATTGGTCATTTACCCACAACCAAAGTGTTTGGTTGATCTGACCAACCATTTCAGTTACCCCTGTCCGGACCATGTCCTGTAACTGACTTTAACATTCAAGTCGTAACAGACATTTTCCAGAGAGAGTGTGTTCTCTTGGAGGCCCCAGTCAGGTATAAATTTAGGCTGAATGAAAATCTAGCATTTAAGAATGAATCCTTGGCTAAAAGTATACACCCAGGTGCCCGCTAGCTTTGCTTGGCTAAAGCAGAACTGCTTCCATCTGGAGTCACTTCACAAAAAAAAAAAAAAAAAAGAAATTGTACAATAAGGTCTGTGTGAGAATAAGCTGGTGAGACAGCTGCATGGGTTAGGGGGGGGGGGGGCACTGTCTATGTTGCCATGGTAACATTAGTGGTGGGGCCAGAATATTAGGAAGTGATTATGTTTCAGCATCTGCATTGGACAAAGTAGTTTCCACCAAGTAAAACGAATGCAATTCTGAAATAACTTTTCTTTATATCTTTTCAGACGACAGTAGATTAATTAGCACCATTTAAAAAATTTTTTTATTAATAAATAAATTTTAAAAAAAGCACTCTGTGTTTTACTCCGTACAGTAAGACTGCAACGCCCTTAGGAGTTGAGCCAGCTTGCATTTGACTTGCAGGGCGGCGGCGTTTCGTGAGCCCTGCAGTACTGGTCTTGCATGGCTGCTGGGCGCTGTTGTTTTGGGTTGGGCTGCTGTCATAGCGCTGCAGCCGCTGGCTGTAAACAGCCTTGGCTGACTGATCCTCTGCAACCGCCGAAAGGCACTGCCTACCGCAGACACGAGCAGGGCAGCATGTGCACACATCCTGCCTGTGCTTATGTCGTTGGCTGGGGGGGGGTATAGAAGTGCATCTCGAAAAATTTGAATATCGTGGAAAAAAAAATATTTTATTCAAAAAGTGATATATTCTAGATTCATAACTTTATATTAAATATTTCAAGCCTTTTTCTTTTAAAAAATGTATAATCTTGATTACGTCTTACAGGTCATGAAAATAAAAATCCAGTATCTCAAAATATTTGAATATTATATAAGACCAATCAAAAAAAGGATTTAAAATACATATCATAATAATATCGACCTCCTGAAAAGTTTACCTTCATTTAAAATGAATTAAATAAATGAACTTTTCCACGATATACATTTTTTTTTAGATTGTGTGTGTGTGCGCGCGCGCGTGCGTGCGTGCGTGTGTGTGCAGAACATGTAGCACCATACTGAAAGGAGTGACAGTGCGGCTCTCGCTGCAGGCAGCCTGTAGCTCATGTATCCCTCCAGATGGTGCGTGGGCCTCTCCTGCCCATATCCCTGCCACACCGTACTGGAAATCAAACTCCTATCCCCAGGGGTCCGTCCATGAACCAGGGTCCGAATTACACAGCTAATATTGCCAGAATTATTGCCAGAAACTCGGCCCCCATTATAGAGATTCCTCTGTGTATCAAATGTACTTTGCAGACGTGTGAACGAGAGGGTGTAGTTTGTTTTGCATGGAAGAACTTGCCAGGGAATGCGGTAGTCGAAGAAGCCCCTCAAGGTGTTGAAACCGGGTTTGGCATTTTATTTTTTTTCAGTCTGGCAGTTTCAAAAGAAGAGATGTGGTTTGAGGTTCATATCATGCTTGCTAGCAGAGTTTGTTCCCTTCAAAGTATCAAAGTAGTTTTGTTCCCTTTTCTTCTAATGGAATCACCAGTTTTCAGTTCTTTAAATGCGTTCTCGACACTATACGGTATTTGCATTATGGTGGTGTGACCATAATGCAAATACTTAGGGTATGTTCATCTTCCCACCTGTTCAAGTATGTCTTTGTTTAGTGTGGCATTAAGATCCTTTTTTTTTTTTTTTTAAACCTTAGTGGTGTATTCATGGTGTGAAATGACATACAGTGCACACACAGTCGTAAGATTTCAAATGTAAACCAAGCATGACAAACATCAAACAAAAGAAAGAACCAAGCCCAGTCTCAATTAAGATGTTGCAGTTGATTGTAGGACTTTCAGCTGCCATTCAAATAAATGTAATATTATTTTTCTATAGTTTTTTTGCGAAGTCCTTTTCAATGTGGTGTTTGGTGTGCAGAAGTGACACGAGTATGCTTAACTTGTGGAATTTGTAATGCGAGTTTACACACATTTCCCTATTCTCCTGCTTTCTTTATGATTAGCTATGGTGCAATATTCTTTCAAACGTTTACTTCACTGTTGCTGAAATAAGGATGCTTTGGTAAGTAAATGTTAAGAAATAATATAAAAATAGAACTGCCTTCTTAATATTTAGAATATTCATTAATATTGACTAATGGGAATAATTGGCTTGTAGTCTACATTGGAATTGATATTTCCAAGACACCACAGAAAGGAAATATTATACTTCATATTAGTTTTAAACTGCTTCAAGAGTTTTTGCAGCAATCGGAGGCATTGCGTGAGCTGTTGTTTTCTGATGGCGTGCAAACTTGAGGAAGTGGTTTTGCTGGTTTGCACAGCAGACACAGTAAATATATGTATGCCATTTCGAAGCTTCTGTCAAGTGTCAGAAATGAGATGGCTTGTTTTCCATCTGGAGAAAATAAAAAATATCTTGAATGATCCAGCAATAATCTATTCTTTACCAAAATCATCAGAGTTTGGTTGGATATGGAATGCTGTTCTGTTTTCGTTCTAAATTTTAGTTTGAGCCATTTGTTGAGAAAAACCCTGGTAATTATGTTCGTTAGAAAAACCGATAAGTGGGTTAATATCTACTTAATATCTGAATGGTTTATTGGTCTTATACTTGCATTCATTATGTAAATCTAGATCATCTGAGATCAGTTAGAAGTGCCGATACATTTTATAAATATAAAAATGAAAATCGAAAGATACCTTTTCTTGCACAACAGCATTTTCCAACATAGGATTGGAGTTGGTTTTGTAAAGTACAATTATAAGCATTACATTACATGCATCCCATTAATATTTCTTCATTTCAAGGTTTGTTGCAATCCTAGAAGAACTGATGAAATCAAGTAATGTCACAGACTGTTGTTGAAGCGTGTCAGAGGTTTTTTCTGTGCGATGGGGGGAATTTGTTGTCATTTCTTCCCATTGCTTGACCCTCTCCCCCATTCCTCCCAGTCTCCTGACAAGCTATTATCCAGGCTAACCTTTGAAATTGCACAGTGGGAGCTAGAGCCTTGGCAACAGTTTCCATGACGAAAACCCAATGGCTCATTGACCTTTGGCCTTGCCACCGTATCCAAGGGCACAGCTTGTGTCCAGCGACAGTTCAGGAAAACTCCTCCCAGCGATGACTTCCCCCTCAGCACCCTTCCTCTCTCTCTTTCTGTCTCTCTTCCTCTCTGCTGCAGAGCATACCCTCTATCTGCTGCCATTTCTCCCCCCTTTCAGGCCTCTATCTTGGCTGGTTTTATCGCGGCTGGCCTCTCATTGTGGAAGCTGGCGCCTAAAACAACAGTCTGCTCACTTTCCATGGCTGTTGATCCGGCTCACTTTGTGGTGGTGCCGCTTGCCATTCAGGGGGGGTTTAACGGTGAAGGCACACATTATAATGACATTATCCACGGCTCTGGTGACCTAACATCCTGTGTCTGATTCCCAACCCTGTTCCTGAAGATCTACCGTCCTGTAGGTTCAAACCAACCCTAACAAAACAAAACACACCTCATTCAACAACTAGAGATATTGTTGTTCTGCAAATTAGTAGAATGTGGTGTGCTAAAGTAGGACTGACATCAAAAACGGCAGGACAGTAGATCTCCAGGAACACGGTTGGGAACCACTGCCTTATGTTTGCTCCTTGAATGGTTCAAGTAATATTACAGGCAAGCTTAAGGAACTAAAACGGGGGGGGTTGAGGAAAAAATGAGCACACATCCACCCACAATGCAAGCAAAAGACTGTAACCACTGAACTGCTATAAAGCACTTGAAAATGGCAGTTTCGATTTTTTTTATATCTTCTTTGACAGGATATTGGAGACAGCTGTGCAGATGCTAGCTGAACGGACTGAATGTTCTCTTACATAAGTTGCTCTGCATAAGCATGTAATGCTTTGTCATGAGCTTGAGTAACAAATCTGTCATATCATGCCTGGGATAAGGAGTGTAATTTGAGTATTCATTACAGTCTACAGTTCAATTGATGGCAATTGAGATTACACAAACCTTGACGTGTTTCCTGTGACACTAACCGTGTGTGAGGACGAGATTAGCCATCATACATCATACATTACTCCTGCTGAGATCCTGGTGTAAAGTCCAGGCAAGTTTGAAATTACCAGCTGCCCGCTGTTTCAAAACCTAGCTTGAGCGGTCTGTCCTGTCAATCAGCTACCAGCCTAGCTTGTGCAGTTTTTTCTGCAGGGGAGCTTTCTTTTCTCTCTGGTGATTTAACTCTGATGTGAGAACAAGTATCCCTTGGGCCGTTGAAGGGCATCTTTTTTTATAGGGCTTATAAAATGGCCGCCCATTCCAGTTGATGGAGGAGTTCCCTGTAAGAGACTTCACACATAGTATGTGCTATCACTATGAGCTTGAAGAGATTAGCTTCACTAGATGCATAAGGATTTATTGCTCTGTTTCATTTTCACTCCTTCATGAATGAAGAACAGTTTTATATTAACTGAAAACAGCAGGGTCCAATCTTATCGTAAAAGGGCCAATGTGTATGCAGGTTTTTGGTTTAGCACAGCACTAAGATGTCTGATTCTACTTTTCAAAGTCTTTATTGAAGATGGTTATTAGTTATTCAGTAGAATCAAGTGTGGTACTGTTGGACTAAAACAAAAAAACTGCACCCACACCGGCCATTTTTGGATTGGTCACCGCAGACTTTATAATCACATGAGTAATTTTCATATGGAAAGCTCTGGTCTCTAGTGAGACATGAACTAAGAAACTATGTTATAAATAATATATAATATTTAAAGAGGGAGAAGCTGTTCTGTTTTGTTCCCACTTATTCTTGGTCACAGCAACGTGCATAGACCTGGGTATTCAATTTCACAAGGAATACTTTGGCTGGCTGGGACCTTGGCACCCGCCCAAATTTGTCGTGGAATGTGGCTGTAAAGGCAGTGTAGTTAAAATGTGTTTGTCATGTGACCACTGGACCTCAAAATCCATTGTGTTGCCTCAGAGCCAGTCTCTTCCTGTAGGCAGCCGTAAAGGGGCATTAACTTCTTATATGATGTCTGCCTGGCAGCGAAAATGTTTTCATGCTTGCTCTGCGATTTAGAATGGCCATTTGCATCTGTCCCCTTTGGGTCCAGGGCTGGGTGCCTGTGCAGTTGGTGCATGCAGACCACATTCAAAAGAGCAGCTGCTGTAGGGCAATAATGCTGGGATGCCTTCGTTACTTAAATCCTCCCTCCCTGGGTGACGGTAAAGGCGGTTATCTGTCACCATGCGTCACTTTGTCCATTCTGGCACATTCAGCTTTTGATGGGAAACATATGGTGCATCACTGCAGCGAATGTACGGTTATTTCGTTTACATTTTTCATTAGAGACTGCACCTAAGTGCCACAAAATACTTTTATTTCCTCATAAAAAGACAATGTTTGATCCCAAAGGATTTCAGTTTGGGCCCTTTGATGAAAGGAATGATCACTGGCTTATTGATAGGTCGTCCGTTGAATAAGCGAATGATATTCATGCGTTTGGTTGCCGCCGTAATGGAGACATCACTGTGCAGTTTAATAGATGCATCTGGGAGAGCAATCACAGGTGATAAATGTTCATTGTCGTGATGTGCTACAACGCTTAGAGTAAAGCTTTTCTGCAGCGGTTGTTCTTTTTCTCTGCGTATTGGACTGCGGCAGGAATCGTTCCAATTGAGGTGGCCTGTGCATATCGGGCAGCTTACCTTGATGTTGTAATTGGTATTGCACATTGTGAACTTATTTTCCAGCAAATGAAGGAGGCAATCTTGAAACAGGAAGGTACTAGTACTACTTTGTATGCGAGATTTTCACGTTGCTAAATATTTGACTTGGTTACTTTATGGGTTTTAAATTATATTTCCATTAGGTTACATTACATTACATTACATTATTGGCATTTGGCAGACGCTCTCATCCAGAGCGACATACAGTTGATTAGACTAAGCAGGAGACAATCCTCCCCTGGAGCAATGCAGGGTTAAGGGCCTTGCGCAAGGGCCCAACGGCTGTGCGGATTTTATTGTGGATACACCGGGATTAGAACCACCGACCTTGCGTGTCCCAGTCATTTACCTTAACCACAACGCTACAGGCCGCCCCATATGATGTATTATATATTATATATTATATATTATATATATATGAACCTGATAGGTTCCCCAATCCCTGTGCCGTGTCTTTGTATGTTTGTATTCAGTTTGACATTTTGAAGAACATTTCAAACAATCAGTTCGATCCTATTTTGCATATTCGTCAGTGTTTAGAAGAATTCTGCATACTTGCCAATCTGGTCTGGGAATATTTCTTCCACCTGTCTACTTTGCTCCCAGGGTTAATGGAGATTATGTGCCACTCCCTTTGATTATTGCATCAGCGTGCCAAATACACTGGCTTCAGAAAGTATTCAGACCCCTTCATTTTTTGCACATTTTATTGTGCTGTAGATTTCATTTTAAACTGATAAAATAGCCATTTTTTTCCCATCAACCTACACTAAATAATCCATATTTGTTTTTGATAGATTTGCTAAAGTTTCTACAAACATGTTTTCACTTAATCATTATGGGCTATTGAGTGTAGATTATCCACTTAAAACTAAATCTACAGCACAATAAGGTGTGCAAAAATGTGAAGGGTTCTGAATACTTTCTGCTGAAATCCTTCCTGTCCTTTCCTGTTTATCTCCCTTAGAATGACAGATTCCATCCTTGTTTTGTCTATATGCAAAAATGGCAACACTTATCCATAGAATTTCTATGTGTACATTGTTTTATTGTGTGACTTGTGAATGGTGATGCCTGTTTAATGCAAAGTTATTTTTGTACACAACAGGCAACCAAGAAATGTTTTATCAAATCTCATGTCCCTTTAATGATAATGCAGTTTTTTTTTTAAGGGAGCTACACTCAGTGAGCACTTTTTAAGGTATTTATTAGACTTCTACTGCTGTAGTGCATAGTGCTGTCTCACTATGAAGCATACCGGGTAAAAGCAAGGCAGTTCAATTACAAAATCAAGTTAGAAAGGAATGAGCTTTTATGCCCCAAACCTCCTGAAGTAAAATGCAGGTACTTGTCCCTGATTGGGTGACAGGCAGACCAATACACATTATTTTGTATGCATATGATGTGACCAAGGAAACCAAATGGTAATTGTCAGCAAAGCAGACAGTGAACCCCCCTTGATCATTCAGTATGGGCTTCCTAACCCCCTTAGATCATTCAGTACGATTGAGGTGTTAGATGACCACCCAAGGGCAATGAAGCAGGAAGTGTATTCTTCCCTACACTAGAGACTAGTGTGCATGAAAATGTGCATGTGCGTGAAAATCCCAGAAGATCAGCAGTTTCTGAGATACTCAAACCACCCTCTCTGCCACCAAAAATCATTCAATTTTTTCATTGATGGTTGACATGAACATTAACTGAAGTTCCTGGCCCGTATCTACATGATTATAGGCATGGCACTGCTGCCACACAATTAGCTGATTAGATAATCACATGAATAAATAGGTGTAATAAAGTAAATCCTAAAAAGGTGCTCAGTGAGTATAGATGAGTTCAGAGCTGTTCAGTAGCTACAAACCTATATACTGCATCTAAATGCAATTCACATCATGTACCAGGAAGCAACCCACTACACAGGATGTAGAAATCTATCTTCAGAAAAAAAATGTGGTTCTGAGGCATTGTGTGCAGATAAGAAGCTGCAGAAGCGTACTGCACAAAAGTTAATTTTCCATCTGTTATCAAAATGAACATTTCCATTTTTTCCATTTTATTTCAGCCTTAACGTTTCTTATACCCATCCATGCATGATGACATGAAAACAGTACTATTCTCTGAGACTATTGAAGCATGTTCGGTTTTTTCCTGCATTGCACACATTGAAAACTCCTAATATATGCATTTCCGGAAATGTGTATTTCATCAGTGGTTGTAAAAAGTTAAAACATATTAAGTTTGACATAAGTATAGCCTATATGTAGCTGTATATTGTCCCATAAACTCAATTCAGTATAGTTTAGTGAAGGCTTTAAGTCTGCTAATGTACAACAAGAGTGACTAGAAAGCCCTATGAAAGTGTTTCTCAGTTTTAGTCTGGGTTCGCTTTAGAAGAATGAATAACTCCTCTTTGATAATGTTGTAATTGTACACAGGACAGGGCTCCTGTCTTGTCCAACATTTCCTCAAAGGAAGTAGAAGCAGGAAGTTGCTTTGTGGATCAAAAGGGATTTTATTCCCAAAATTTGGGATCATGGAAAACTTTCTAATTAAAAGGCGGTGTGTGTATAATTTTGGGAAAGTGGATTGGAAAGATTCTTTTCTTTGAAGTTAGCTGAGCAGCAGGAAAGACTTCGTGCTGTATTATTATGTTGTGATAGGACCTACATAAGAATAGAGACTTTCTTGAAAGGTTGATTAAACTGTGAATGACTTTTACTTTAATCATGTAATACTCATCTATTACTAGTTTTAAAAACCATGGATACCAAATGTACAATGAAATCACGGCTAAATTAGAAGTTCAAGTAGACAACGGAATGTATTATATGTATGTGCAAGGAAGATGTCACATACAATAATACATTAAAGAACTACTTTTATTATAGGACTCGTAATATTCATCCATTAGCTCAGTTTTCCCATTTGTCCGCCTCAAATGATGAAATGACAATGTTTTTAAAGAGTATATAAGCATTCAGGAAGTTCGTTTTCCTCTATCTCAGTCCAATTTGGTTTGCAAGATTTCAGAAAATAAATTAAATACATCGGTAGGAATTCGTAATTCACTCAGAATTTCCTTTCACGCAAAAAAAAAAATTCTGTTCTGTTCTGTTTATATTGTAGGAAACTGTACAGTATGCTTGTGCCAGTTTGGATGTTAATGACCTGTTGACAAAATATTTTTGCATAAAATACGACGTGCGCAAACAATATTATGGTAATGTTTTCAGTGCGTACAGAAAAAAAAAAAAAGTTTTAGTGTTTCCTGGTCTTCGACCAACCAATAGGGCTTTCTTCACTAATGGGCAATAAACTGTGTGCTACTCTGACTCACACAGCCCAGTTTAAGTAGGAATAGGAACCTACATCACATCTGCCCTCTTTCTCCGTATCTCCGGCTCCAGTGTAACTACAACAGCAGACACTGTAAGTAGCCTAAATACGATACTTTCACGAACAAAGCTTTGAAATTTAGTGGTCTCCAAATAAACGAACATATAATTGTACATTTTGTAACTTTCTGGCGTTCATTTGATGTTTGAAATTTTAAACTACAAACAAATTATCGAATATAGAAACTTTGAGATTGAACTGTGGAGATTTTGTTTGCTGCAGTCTTTTTGAGCTAATTTTGTTTCGGGGTTTGTGCAGAAAGTTTCCACTGACGATTCAATATCCAGATGTGAAGACGACCTCGTTTTCGTTTTGGGAACTTGGACGCTAAATTTCCAATGACCACCGAGGCCAGATTGAATGTGATGAGTCTTTTCCTTTAAATGTGCAGAGCCGACGGAATGACTGACGCGAATATTTTGAATTGTAATAACGTTGAAACGTGTTTTATGAGGCAACACAAAATGGTAGCTATGGTGCGTAATGACGGTACTATAGGTGGCAATCTATTCTGCATAAGACTTGGACGCAGATTAATTGTCCGTGCCCGTTAAGTGACCGTTTCAAATATGCATAATATGCGTATTACAGTATATTTTGAAAGAAAAGTAGGGTATCGGCGTTAAGGTTTTGGGGGTTGAAATAAATGTTAACCTCGGTGCAAACAATCCGACGTAGTGATAAATGCAGGTTGTATAACCGGAATGCAACATTTTCCAAGCTGTTGTGGAGTCTATGTCAAGCTCGGTCTGGGGAAAAAGTATTTCTCAACCAGTTTACAAGCAACAACCCGCCAAACTATCTAGATTCAGGCAATGCCGGAACATATCAAAAACTAGAGCTACATGGCAACAATTTCGCATTTCACTGTTTGAATACATTGCATTTGGTTGTAGTATCATCTTTATTACTATAGCAACTATGTGTTGCTATAATTATCAAAACTATACACGCAGTTTAAATTAGATACATAGTATCTGTCAGAACTTTAAATGTGGAGGGTAAATATGAAACTATTGAGCTTTTTTCGGTGCCTTTAGAATGCAGTTTAGAGCAATGATTCCTGCTTCCACTGTTTAACACCACGACACAGTCGCCTAAATGACAACTGAGCCAGACTAGCGAGCACATTCACCAACGTATGAAAAGCAGAATTGGATCCAGAGAAGAAAAAAAACCTCAGGGGAATCACAATGTTATGCCAATGCAGAGATCACAATAGAGAGTTGAACATCTCTGTTCAACAAAGCAAACTCGCACATGGAACGAAGGGCTCAGATATACATATGATATATAGTGAGATGCAAACAGGCGCAACATAGATGAAAAAGTATATTGTAGCCACACTGTACAAGGATGGGATTCTGATGTGGATACTGTTAATTCATATTAACTGGTCAGATTTGCAATTGGTACCATGCACCATGAATTGTTTTTTAAATTCATTCATTAATGCATTGATTAATTCACCTGCTGGAGTGGCCATTCATAGCTCATAGAGAACACAGCGTAGCTTGCATTAAAATTACGCATTGTTTGATTTGAAGAATAATGGATTTGTGTCAGAGCAGGAGACGGATGTAGGGTAGTGTTATCAGTAAGATGCACACATACACATCTTTGTGTAATCAGCCGCAAGCTGCATGCTGCCAGGGCAACACTGCTGGGCTCATGTTACTGTGAATTAAAATCAGGCCACCTTAAAGAGGCCCTTCTATTTATGTGTGGGCGTGTGTGTGTTGGGTGTGTGGCAGGCGGGCTGAAATCAGCAGTAATGAAAAGCTTCAATCTGTAGAATAGTTTGTAGCCTAAGCTTCGGACAAACTAGTTTTCAGAGCTGAGGTTTTTTTCTCTGTCAGTGTAAAAGGTCACTAGCGTTCTGTGTGAGATATTAAATCTCCCAGTTAATCATTATACTGCCGGGAGAAAATGGCAGATATGTGAGCAGGCATTTTTATTTGTTTACAATGGGCTCAAAGGTAATATGGTTTGGTTATGGTAATATTTCTTTTTGATTTTGGTTTCACCTATGCTGTAAATCTGACCTTGGTTCCCCCTGTCATGATAACCTCTGTATTTTAATCTTCGGGACTTCAAAAACTAACCTATCCTGGTGTCAGGACAATTAAGACATAAAACACAGGTCGGCATTGTTTCATTTCTTTGGTTTTATGAAATCAGTTGTGTTGCTGGTTGGGTATTTGGTTAACTTTAATCAAAATGCATAAGGAATACAAAGAACAGTTGTAAACAGTGTAAATAATGCTGTGGATAGATAAGCACGTGTCTGTTTATTCAATGGGGTTTACAGTTCTAAGTCCACTGTTCATTACAGTGCGATATGTTTTTTAGAGAAATATGACACCTGCATTGCGGGGCGGTGCACTCCAGTTTAGGCCTGTTTTTCCACGTCTCAGTGATTTCCATGGAGGTTTTAGTATTTTGATGCAAATCGAAAATGTCAGGACAACCAGGGGTGCGAGAAGTGATTTTGGGATTTTTTTTACCCTCATTGGGCTTCTCTAGTATTGAAGTTATCCATGATCCTGCCCCATGAATTATTACCACCTTTCCACTTAAGACAGTGGGGGGATAATTCATCTTTTCTGCAGTTTTAACTGTACCCCATTTACCATTTCATGCACATCCCATTGCCCGTACTGTACATTGAGAGCCAGGGTACATATTTTGCAGTTCTGCAGTTCTGTTCACGTACGCTTTCAGTGTTAGGTAACTGTGGCATCTGAACCAGATGGAGACCCTGTCTCTGTGACACTGAGATCTTCCCCTGCTCCGTCTTTTCCCAGGCCATGGTGTCCCACAAGGAATTCCAGAATGCCGGGAAGGAGGCTGGGCTCCAGATTTGGCGCATCGAGAACATGGATCTAAAGCCCGTCCCCAAGCCTCTGTTTGGAAACTTCTACACCGGCGATGCCTACATCCTTCTCTTCACCACCCGTGCTCCATCTTACTGCATTCACATGTGGTTGGGTGAGCAGCCTCCTCCTCTCTCTACTTACTCCTGTCACCCTGAGAGGCAGCATCTGATAAAATGGGGTTAAATCTGTCACCGTTAACGGGTTAGACACCTGAACTACAAACTAACTTGTGTGATTTAAAACATACGAGACAAAAGAGGTTTGTAACTGCTCTCGGACAGAAGGGCTCCAGCATGAATGGGGGTTTACATGACTCATGTTTTCCTTGCATTTTTCTGTGCCCACATTTTAAAATTGTTAGATTTGTGGTCCTGTAGACAACAGCACACTTTTAGTAGTGGCCAGGCCTTGAAGTAACAAATTAGCAATTTGTAAAAAGGGAATTATATTTAAATGAGTATTAACCATTTATATTTTTAGCAATTAGGAAAATGTGGGACTGTGTGTGTTAGTATGTCTTGGTATTTTTATGCATAGTTATTCCTGTTGACTAATTTAGTCCTACAAAAATAATTAATCTCACATAGATACAGATGCAGATTCCGATAGATTGCATGCAGATTTTGATCTGTGAAGGTTTTGGCTGTAAGTCTGTGGGTCTATAGATAGCTCCTCTCATCTACCGTCAGCGTTCTCAGTATTTATAAGTCTGCAGTGTTTCCTCTTTCAGATGTACTGCAGGCTCTGGTCCTAACCGCAATTGTGAGTGATGGGTCCAAACAGCCAGCACAGTCCTTTGATCTTTGGTTAGCCTCTTCACAGATGGAGAACCTGAAACTTGCTTACACTGTATAATAGCAGACACTTAGAAATGCAGAGCATAGCTATATTTATCTATGTCTGAACACAGAGCATATAGTTTAGTGGCACATCCACAGACAAAATGACTACCATTAAGCTGTTGTGCATGTTCATACATGCTCTTTCCTGCCAACCCAAAAAACACAACATAGTTCTGCTTTGTTCAACCAGTCTTCTCCCTGGTCTCTCGCATCATTTCTATGGTGTTTTTGTGAATTCCAGTGGGTGCTTGTCATTGTGTAATCATTGTCCCATTCCTCTCCAAATTTTGAGACTAGCATCCATGGTTGCATCCCATACACCACACTAAACATGTGGTCATCTGTCAGAACAACAACTTTTAAAAATGCTGTCATTCACCTATTAGTGTGCAGCTGTGTGGCTTTTGATGGAATGGCAGCTTTCCAAAGGCCACTGCAATGGATGGTTATAGCCAGTAGAGTGACTGACCACTTTCCAGACTCAAGTCTGTGATATGAGCAATAAATTGAAAATGACAGTGTAGGTGTACTTCCTGGTTTATGCAGCAAGACAAGACAAGAACTATATTCCTTCTAATTACATCTTGTTATATACTGGATGTGGTTACAGGTTAATTATTATTAGTAATATTTTCCTTGCTTAAATATTGGCAGGTGACAAGCCTTAATGTGCTGAGTGGCTTGTTCTTGGCTGCAAATGTCCTACTGTTCACATGTTCTTCTAACATCTACCAGATAAGGCATCGAGCAGATGTTCCCCCCACACCTTGCTGAAATACGTACTGTAATTGTTTCGGATTCTAACAATTTTCTACACTTTAGCTTGTGGTGTATTGGAACCTGTGAAACGCTCTCAAGAAGTGCAAACCTTGCCTTCTGGTCCTCTTGGTTGGCCCAGTTGCACCCAGGCAAGAATTATTTAGTATTTGAATCCCCAAAAAATGGCGTATTTGACCCCGGTGTGGTTCTCCCCCCCCCCCCCAGGTAACGAGTGCTCCCAGGATGAGAGCGGTGCCGCGGCCATTTTGGCGACTCAGCTGGACGACCACCTGGGGGGAAAGCCCGTGCAGTTCCGCGAGGTGCAGAACAACGAGTCTGTCACCTTCCTCGGGTACTTCAAGTCTGGCATCAAGTACAAGGTGAGTCTTCCTCACGAGGCTGAGAGACAGACATCTGCCCTGGATTCCAGGACCGCAGCTGTGTTCACTGTGGTTTCTCTTTTCAAAGCTCCATTGTAAACATTCAATTTTCTTACCTTGACTAAATACAGACTAAATACCTTGAAAATAATTTGGTTTTGGCATGATGGCTGGAACAAGGAAACAGCTTAAATGTCTTTGTTAGGCAGTGTATACCATATGGTACAGAGTGGTTTAATATTTCATGAAGAGTTCTGTTATTGAGGGATCCCTTTTGTCTGGATTGTTAGTATTGTAGAACTGAAAGTTGGCTTCAACGTTATTACCCTCTTCTGTTGCTGGTTTAGGTTATTATTCTCCATTTTTGTTCTCAAATTGAGAACCACTTTAATTTCAGTAGGTCTTGGAGCTTGTCTTCATAAATCACTGGCTCTCATTCAACACAGATTGGATGCAAAAATGTGACACTTACTTAGAAACTAAGTTAAAGTTATCCAGTTTTGAATGCAATATTTTCTATGTTTATGATGCTGTTATAATACAGAACGGGCAGGCCTGTATTGACATAGGACCTTAACATTGAGCAAAAAATGGTATGGTACAGTTCGGGAAGTATTGTAAGAGTCAGAATCTGTGCATTTGCTTTTATTTGAATCTCAAACAATGTCCTTCTTCAGAAGGTCATCTGCAACCCATTACAATGGATCTCATTACTTTCCAGTCCCGCAACATTCTTTTTACAGAACTTTTTACAGAAAGTTGTAATGAAAAAACTTACTTTCTCAAAGCAAATTACAAGCAGCTAGCAGAGCAGGGATGGATCTGTTTTCAATTTGAAATTATTGAAGTATCAGATGCAGCAAATGGCAGCAGTATCCTATGGTTCAAGGGTTGTGGTGGATAAGCAAAGCACAACACTGTGAGTTGGATAGCTGTGGATTTCCCTGTGTTTAGGGTAAGATATCACAAAGTATCAGGGATTTGGTGCATCTGTCACCTTGGATAAGAAGATTTTAACTAATCTATGTCTGTCCCTTGCCTCTTGCTTGGCTCCATGGAGTCAATGGGGTACATTTGGGATGAAAACAGGACACAGACCAGATTAAGTCGGTGTTTTTGAAATTGGTGGGGCGCTTAAAATATTCGGATTACCAGCTCAAGCAACAGCAAGGTCACATCAGAACTCAATTATTGATCTGGACTAGATGCACCAGTAATCGCTTGCTTGAAATACATGCTCATTTCTTACTGTCATCCAAAATACATGGTGTCCGGCAGCATTTTTTACACAATGGGTGGGGTATGAAACGGTCCCAGAATGAGTCTCCATTCGCATTTAATGGATCCCTGAGAAGTACTGCATTTCTCATTCCGGTCCCGATATTATAAAAGTTTAAAAAGCAGTGGTGTAGGCTATTTGTTGGGGGACCCGGGTTTGTAATCAGTGGTTGCAAATGTAATTTCCACATGGATCACTGTCATTGCACCCACGAACAAGGTACTTGGATCATTTCAGTAGGTAAGGTATTTCAATGGATATGTGTGCTTTGCGGGCTAATCTGTTCAATTTTAATGATGAATCAGAACGCACGTTTTAAGTGTCGGAGACCTCACGGCCATCTCAACCTGTCGTTCCAGCAAGGGGGAGTGGCCTCTGGCTTCCAGCACGTGGTGACCAATGACACGAGTGTGAAGCGTCTGCTGCACGTCAAGGGCCGACGGTCCATCAGGGCCACGGAGGTGGACCTGTCCTGGGGCAGCTTCAACACGGGCGACTGCTTCATCGTGGACCTTGGCAAGGTGGGCGCCCCATCGCAAGGGCCCTCCAACAAGGCCTCGTTAATCTGACATGCAATTGATTTCCCCAAGGAATTCCATCGTGGAGTTTCACCACGCATTCGGCCAAAGCAGAAACAAAGGTTATGCGAAATAACCTTTGTGTCTCTCACACCGGGTTTGTTATCAGGAGTTGCCGGCAACAGACGTATTGTTCATCCATGACCGCACTGCACGCGTTCACTAGCTAATACATCTACTCAGTCAGTCAGTGGCAGCAGGTACATTATATTACAGATCCAGAGCAATGTACAAGTGCATTACCATAACCAGGGACAAGTGCATTGAAAACCCTTGAGGGAAGTCCAATTGCAAGTGGTAGGAGTGATCACATCCATAAGAACTTGCACCCTGTAGATTCATCTGATCAGGGCAAACAAACAAAAGCAACAATAAAACAATAAAGCATACCCTTAGCAAGCTAGCTAACGTTAAACTCAAAATGCCAAAACATTTGAGCACAGGTGTCGTCAAAATCCGAAACAATACCCATCCCTACTCAGATATCGTAACCGAGCCGTTTATGAACTGTCACTCACCCCCCTCCCCCCCTCTCAGGACATCTACCAGTGGTGTGGAAGCGAGTGCAACCGCTACGAGAGGCTGAAGGCCGCCCAGCTGGCCATCGACATCCGCGACAACGAGCGCAGCGGGCGGGCCAAGCTGCACATGGTGGAGGACGGGAGCGAGCCCGAGGAGCTCCTCGCTGTGAGTCGCCGTGGTTCGCATCCCGGCCTCCGTGGGAAGGGGTGGACACAATGGGGTCCTGTGTGTCCTGTGGGATCCGGAGTGATTCGGTAGGGGAGGGGGAGGGGGGGGGGTTAGTGGGAGCGCTAATCTGAACCAGATTCCCCTTCATTAGGCCCCACATTCTCGCTAATGAGAGATCAGCGTGCTGGCTCAGCACAGGGAGCTCCCCCGCTTTGTTTATTGGTTTGGGAGCATTCAGGATGTTGGGGGGGGGGGGGTTGTGTAGACAGAATGTTTGCCAAGAGTGGAAAAAGACAGCCCAAGCTCCACTTGAGGTCCATCTGAATGGACCTTGTTTGGGCCTTTTGGCCTTTTTGTGCTGATATGAAATGCATTCCTCTTTATTTCAGGCCCTGGGCCCGAAACCTAAAATCCCAGCAGGGTCCACCGACGATGAGTTAATGGATAGAACCAATAAGAAGAAGGCCGCTCTGTACATGGTAACGCATCCCCACCATTGCGACGGCCATATCCCATTGTGTATGAATGCAATCCAGCGTCAATACCTCCCACAGTATCATACTTGCATGCTTTCTGCGCCCGATAACAGTGGAGTGAATCACGCAGATGCAGTTTCTATTTTAACATCGTTTTCCTCTTTTCTTTTGCATCGGCAAATTTTCTGTTCCCACTGTGAAAGCTATGCATGTGGTCTGGCCATTGTAGGAAATGGAATTTTAAGCAGACCACAATGATGTCAGCACAGTCAGCTTTCGAGACAAGCTGCCTGTAAGCAGATTAAGGGAATACTGAACCCTCCACAAAGCAGAAGATTCAAAAAACGTTCAAAAGCCTGTGACAAATTAAAATAAGTATTTATGCTGTGAGGGGACATTTTGCTCTAGATTGAGCTGGTGCCTGCAGCTTAGCCCGATGCTGTCCTGTTGTACCCTGGTGACAAAAACAGAACAGAAAGATGTTTTTAAACAGCTGGTAGCTAGTTGACCAGCAAACTACCATACCTAGCTAGGCCAGTTTATTACCTGCTTGACCAACTCAATTTCCAAGATAGTCAAGCTGGCATGTCTGGATTTTACTGCAGGGTCACTGTTCTCACGGTGTGGACGCTCAGCGTGATTGTACTTTTCTGGCCTAGATCTCCGATGCGACGGGCTCCATGAAGGCCACGGAGGTGGCCCCGGCCAGCCCCTTCAAACAGGCAATGCTCTCGCACGATGAGTGCTACATCCTGGACAACGGGGTGGACCACAAGCTCTTCCTGTGGAAAGGTATTGCGTGCCACACCCGGCTGAGAGTATAAGACACGATAGACACGCCGGCTTTTTGGGTTTGGCTGTGAAAAGCTTGAATGGTCACGCTCCGCTGCTCTTCACAGGGCCGAACGCAAACCCGGCGGAGCGCAAGGCGGCCATGAAGGCGGCCGAGCAGTTCATCAAAGACAAGAACTACTCCAAACTGACACAGGTAATGTCGAGCTGTTTAAAACCGCTTCCTAGTTTGTTCATGTTGTTGACTAAGCCGGCTGCATCATAACAGCAATGGCAACAACAACACATTTGTGTTCCATGTGGACTTTTTATTGGCCAATATCCATGGGTTTGCTGCATAGTTTCTTCAAAATTCAGAACCTAGCTATAAGGCCAGTCTTATATTAATGATCCCAAGATTTGGACCTTTTCTGTGCATTGCCCTACAAATTTTTAGCTGGTGCTGTTATCCAGATTTACGGTGTTAGAGAATGGATAATGTTGACAACATCTGTCCTCTATGCACGTAAGTCAGTTCTGAGTTGGATGTTTTGTTCTTACAGGTCATCAGTTGATTAGTCATCGTCCTTGCCGTCAATCACCATAATTATTGCAGTCTGATACCACTTAATGTTCTGAGTCATTGTCTGGCTCTACATAAATACAATGGCTCAACTGCAGTGTGCTTAGCTGGAGTTTAAAAATCAGGTTTAAACCTGTTGGTCACAGAGCTGCATTACAACCAGAACAGCTAGTCAAATCTGTGAAATAAGGATTAGCTGTGCCAGTTGTAATGCAGATCTGTGCTTTTCAAAGCAGTGCCGTATATTTTAGTCACTGAGTGATGTCACCAGTCAGCTCACTTCTACAACCTAGGCGGTATTGTGCATTTACCAAGCCTTTCTTCTTCTCCTGCCTGCAGGTCCAGGTCTTGCCAGCAGGGGGTGAGACCACACTCTTCAAGCAGTTCTTCTCCGACTGGAAGGACAAGGACCAGACCACAGGTCCCACCAAGGCCTATACCATTGGTCGCATTGCGCACGTGGAGCAGATCCCCTTTGACGCCTCCTCTCTGCACTCCAACAAGGCGATGGCTGCCCAGCACGGCATGGTGGATGACGGATCTGGGAAGGTCGAGGTAAAAGGCCATTCCCACAAGTGTATCCCTGGTGGAAATTCAAGCTTGTTCCCAGCCTGGTTTTGAGCTGGTCCAGCTGCTTTGAAGCTGGTTTGGAGATGGTCAAGCTGGGAACACGATGGTTACGATAGCCATGAGATGTTCCCAGAGATCTACCATCCATGTAGGTTCATTTCAACTAACAAAGCATACCTCATTCAAAAGCTAGAGATTTTGTTGAGCTGCCTTTAATAGAATGAGGTGTTGAAATGAAAATGTACAGGGCAGTTGATCTCCAGGAACAGGGTTGAGCAGCTCTGGTCTAAAGTATGTAATTCACAAAATGTGAACATGGACACAAGGCACAAAATATTAATGGAACAGTTAAGAGTAGATTTTTTGGGTTGGTGTCAC
The DNA here is from genome assembly GCF_963514075.1 of Conger conger. Lineage (NCBI taxonomy): Eukaryota > Metazoa > Chordata > Actinopteri > Anguilliformes > Congridae > Conger > Conger conger. The sequence goes on from NC_083764.1 coordinate 57,962,799, forward strand.
ATCCTGAAATCTGAAATACTATTTAGGCTACTTTACACTATACGCAGGCTAAACTTGAAATGGTAATAAGTTGCTCAGTGCATGAATTAAATCAGTTTATACTAATGTTGCTTTTCATGTTTGAAAATAGTATTGGGCAATTTAAATTAAAGCCATGGTTTGGAGTACTCATGTTCCATTCAGTGGGTGGTGAGTATCTGTGTAGCATGTCATGCTAGGTCTAATAGGTCACACTGCATTAATGTGAAGCAGCACTTGAAGCATTCTCATGGAATGTGTTTTTGGTAGATTTGGCGTGTTGAAGGGGGGGCCCAGGTCCCAGTGGAGCCAGCCAACTATGGACATTTCTTTGGGGGAGACTGTTACCTCATTTTGTACAGCTACCAACAGGGAAGGGAGCAACACATCATCTACACCTGGTGAGTGTGAGAGGTGTAAACACAAGGGGGCACTATAGAGTACATACTATCCGGTGGATATTCTATTGTAACATGAAAGATCAGCTAACACAGGCCTAGTCATGAACCAAACAAATTCAGTATTTGGCTTATACTGCTACCTACTGCACTAGCCACTTTACTGGACTACTGTTAGTCTTCAGACATTTCACTGCACAAGCCATTATTTGTCTTGTAGCTCCTTTTGGTGACTTTTTATACCCGTGATCTTTAGACTCGTATTGATATTGTCAACTCTATACTTATTTTTGGTCTAAGAATCCCAATGTACTAGTACTTATACTTGTTACACATGCCAAATAAAACTTAAACTAGAACTTCTGCCAGCAACAACAGTGGCTAACAATTGGCTATTTTTAAAGGGTTACGCTGCAAAGTCAGAAAGCTAGTGGGCACTGTTGTAATTTGCAGTGCTGTACTGTAGAGAGGTTAAGTGAGTTCTGTGTGATGCTGTGTTTTAGGCAGGGGCTGAAGTGCAGTCAGGATGAACTGGCTGCCTCAGCCTTCCTGACAGTGAAGCTGGATGATTCCATGCGTGGTGCCCCAGTTCAGGTGAATTATGACTTAATTTAGTCTCCTCCCTTCTGTGTACTTTAGTGTGTGTGTGTGTGTGTGTGTGTGTGTGTGGATTATTGATAATAAGTATGACATTAAATATTAACAATATGATTTGCTGCATTCATATAAAAATGGTCCGGTGTTTATATTGTGATAACTGCTGTGTTGATTTATTCTATGCTGAATTTCATAGTTTACACAGTGACCAACAGCGGACAGTATTTGTTCGTCTTAAAACAGAACTATGGTGACAGACTAGATAAGGAGCAAATAAGGCATCGTAAACTGTATGGGTTTATGAGTCTGCATGGTTTTAATTGTTTGTACAGATAATTTTTTTACAATGCGAGACGGTGGAGACTGAATTAGGGTACGTACGGTAGGGTAAAATATTATCCCAGTTTTTGTGTCGGGTACAGAGCAATACCTCTCAAACATTAAGTTCTTTACAACATAAGGCAGTGGAGACTGAATTAGGAGACAGAAGGTAAAAGATTATCCCAGTTTTGTTGTGTCTGGTACAGAGAAATACCTTCTGGACAGATGAGAGGCTTAAAAGGATTCTCTTGTTCTCAAGTCTGAGGCTGGTGGTTGCAGTCTCACTGTAGCGCAATGTCGCCACCTGCAGGTGCGGGTGACACAGGGCCAGGAGCCGCCCCACCTGATGAGCCTGTTCAAGAACAAGCCCATGATCATCCACAGGGGAGGGACGTCCCGTAAGGGGGGCCAGACCCAGGCCGGGAGCACGCGCCTCTTCCACATCCGCCGGAGCTCCACGCGGGCCACCCGCGCTGTGGAGGTGAGCCCGGCCCACAATGCACCGGGACATGACCCTAACATAGGTGGTCCGATCTGGAGAGCTAGTATCACTGTCAATCACACTGTATTGTAAGTGCTCCCATTGTGTTGAGGTAGTCATGGTAACGCCATGGTATTGTAACTGATAGAACACATAAAACAAAAGTTGGGAAAGCTAATATTTAACGACAAGATAATTTAATTAGTAACTGAAGTGAATTCAGTCATGAAGCAGTGTGGCTTTGTCTGCACTCAAGTATTTTAATGCAGTGTTAGTTAGAAGAAACTATTAAAAACTAAAACGTTTTTTGCTCATTTAAAAAAAATTTTTTAGTTGGAAATAGCTGTTGCAGAAGCCCTCTATCTGTTGAATCTCTTCAACGACACCCACAATTTCCTTTATCACGTATGCACGTTTCCTGTCGCTGCAGTAAACGAAATTAAAAAAACATCCCGAAGCTGGCATTCAAGTTAAGCCCCTCCCCCTCCAGGTGGAACCGTCAGCCTCCTCCCTGAACACCAATGACGTGTTTGTGCTGAAGTCGCCCGACTCCCTGTTCGTGTGGAAGGGCGTGGGGGCCACCGAGGAGGAAAGCTGTGCTGCCAAGCATGTGGCTGGCTTCCTCGGAGGAAGTCCAACCGATGTGCCAGAGAGCAAGGAACCGGGTGAGGCTTCAAAACGTACAGCCTAAGACACTAGCGTCTCTGTCATCCATCAACACGCTTTTCCAATCGCTTGCCTTCTATGGGCTTGGAAATTTAGTTTTTTTTTTCTTCTTTTGGCTCAAATGGGGTTTTCAGGGTTTTCTCTCTGCAGGTACTCTCTTCAAATGTGATACTGTGTGACAGCCAGATTGATTGACTGATTGATTTATTGAAATATACACTCTACCACTACTGTCTATACTACCTAATGTCTGTTGATTACATTAGTGGACTCTGATGGGTAGATAAATGTAAGTAATTAGGCAAGCATTATAGAAGGACACTGTACACGTGTACAGAGTAGTGACCGCCATTTTGCTGTCCACAGCTGGATTCTGGTCTGCTCTGGGTGGGAAGAAAGAGTACCAGACTTCCAAGAGTCTGCAGAACACAATGCAGCCCCCTCGGCTGTTTGGCTGCTCCAACAAGACTGGCCGGCTCATCGTAAGTGAGGGGGGTCAGTCTCTCAGCTGAGAGCTCCAGGCCTGGGCTTAGTGATGGGCTTACTGCAGCAAGCACTCACATATTCTTTCTTGTCCTTTTCTTTATTACTTTCCACCCCCACCATCCATTCCCCCCGGTCTCTTGTCACTCCTTTATACAATTCTCTGCCTCCTTTTCTCCCTTCTTTCTCTCCCTTTCTCCTCATTGTGCTCCTTTTCCCTTTTCATTTGATCTTTCCTTTCCATTCTCCTCTCCCCCTTTCCATACTCTTCTCTCTCTCTCTTGCAGGCAGAGGAGGTTCCAGGAGACTTCACCCAGTCCGACTTGGCAACCGATGATGTCATGTTGATGGACTCGTGGGACCAGGTCAGTCTGTGTATCCGAGTTCATTCTCCCTGACGTCTTTTCTTCCATCACACGCATAACCTGCTCCAACCACATCCCTTCACAGACCAAAATACTCCTCACTATTTCACTATTTCAGAGAAAAGTGAAGAAATAAAATCCTTCGCTCAAATCCTAGATCCATATGTCCTCGAAGCTCACAGCTTTTCTATTTTCCTTTCAAGATCTTCCTCTGGATTGGCAATGAAGCCAACGAAGCTGAAAAAACAGGAGCTCCAAAAATAGGTAAATTGGCTGGGAGTGAAAAGCCTCTTGGTTAGCGCAAGATAAAGGAGCCGATAAGCTTCATTGAACTGTGTCTCAGTAGTAACAATACTATTGTAATTTCATTGTAACTGTTGACATTTGGGATGTTAACTGGGTTAGAAACTGAAGAAGTGCAGAGATATTGCGTGATTGTATGGTTTTAAGTTCTGTGTTTGGTGAATTTCCATCTTCTTTCCTCAGCCAAAGAGTATGTGGGAAGTGATCCATCTGGACGCAAAGATATGCCCATAGTGACCATCAAACAAGGCTTTGAGCCACCTACCTTCACTGGCTGGTTCCAAGCCTGGGACGCCAAGATGTGGGACTCAGACCCCCTGATGCGCATGCGGGACCAATTTTAAACTCACCACCCCCTCCTCATAACATCCAGCTTGTGCTTGGCGACGCAACCGTGTACATATTCAATCTCCACATTTCGACTTTTGAGGCAGGATATTTACCTATGTGAGTTTCACAGAGGCTATATGCTGTGTTACTGTTCTCTGTTTGACAGCACAAACAGCGCATCTTAAACACTCCCTCTGTATCAGACTGCAAATGCTCTCTGTCCATATTTGTTCTTTTTTTTTTTTTTTACTTGCAATTTCGGCTTTTAGTAACTTTGCCATGTACTAGACATTTTTTTAAAGGGACAGAGATACCAAAATGACCTGTTCTCAGCCAATTACAAGGCACTGAATGGCTAAATTGAAACATGCATTTTTCCATTATCCTGAGTTGCCAGAGGTTTGTCATCCATGAGTTGTGGAGGCTTGTTTACGTAGCTCTCATAAGGACTATGGAAATTGCTTGCTATTGTGACATTCCTAAAGCTTTTTTAAAAAACTTTATTTCTGATTGCTAACTGTGCTTACTCTTAATAAACACCCTGCATTTTCAAAGGATTTTTGTCTTGATCTCATTGTTAAGTAAAATGCTGAAATACTGGTATGATTTTAATTGACACTGAAGTGCATAATGTGCCTTTATACTCCCTGTGTCACATTGTAAAGATACTGTTGAACTACACCAACTATACTTTTGATTGTTCAAAAACATCATTAATTATTTACCTTACAGCTTGAAATAGTTATAGTGAACATAAGGTTTGCCCGCTGTAGTTTTCAGACCAGTAATTCTAAAAGGTCTGACTGACTTGAATCAACTTGCAGCAACATGCATTGCATGCAGTAAGGTATATGTTTTCAAGATGTTGTTCACAAATGCATTCTTACAGCGTCATATTGGCAAACTACAACAGAAAGCCTCCTCTTATATGTGTATACACCCTTCCTGTTGAAAGCACAGATTTAAATCATTTCATTGTGTTAATAACAAGATTGTTTTTGCTTATATGTTGGGTATTGGTGTGCATGTGCATACCTCAGAAAAGCACACACCTCCCACCAGTCCATGAACGGCATCTGCAGACCTGGACAATATTTTACATTTGAAGTAGCTGTTAGCTGAACCACAAAGCAATATAATTGGACTTAAAGGAATGCTCAGTTTTCCACAGTGGAAATAGCCACTACACCACATCCTTCTCTGTATGGGTAACTCTCCGAGACCAAATACAAAACAGATTTCCCCCTTGTGGAAATAGAGTGGCACAAGTAATCCCAAAGCAGATGTGTGTATCATACATTCACATTTAATTAAGGCTTTAGCCCAATGCACGGGGGACTCCCGTTTCTTCTTAAAGAGACAGTGTACCCTTTAGCATGTCATGTTAATTTCATTAATCTTCAATAACTTTTAAACTGACAAGGTAATGAAAAATGTGGAACAGCAAAGGAAGTGTATGTTACTTGTGTCAAGATTACATGTGAAAAATCACCGTCAAGCAATTGGGGCACTGGAAACAATCACCATATGGAAACTGTGATGGAATGTGCATCAGATTGCCCCACACCCCACACACACACCTGCCTTATAACATATTGATAAGTGCTTGGTTCATTTTGATACTGTGATACTACTGCATAAAGACCCTTGCTGCAAGTGCATTGCCCAAAATGTACAAAACACATACTGTGCAATTAAAGGAACAGAAATGACAGAGGCCCATAATATTCAGATATACAGTGATGTTAATCTAAAGTCCACTGTGGTGACATATACCAAATACCTGTACCTTGTTTTATAAAAAGGTAAAAGGGGGATACCGATTGAACCTGAGGAAATTATAACAGCGTCGGCTTTTCGTGTAGCCCATATGAATATGGATTACTGTGAAACCACATCACTACTTTAAAAGATAGAGTATGGCCTATATATGATTTCGTACACAAGTAACAGCATAACGAAACGTTTGTAAATTGTAGTCAAAATGCAGAGTATAACGAGAGTGTACCACGCTGTTCAATGGAACCGGAAGAAGAATAAACTGTGAGTGTTGCAATGTTGGAAGATCGTTTCCGGAGATGGTTGGAGCCTGTTCCGGTGCTGACATAGTGGATGGAACTAGTCAGCCAGCTAACATTCGTATAAATTAGCTAGGTATATAATTCACCTACAAGGATTTTAAGTTCACGCTTTTGGAAATCTGTCTACGAATCTTGGAGTAAAAGTAGATACAAGTGGAATAACAATGACGCCGACACCAGTCACAGTGGCTACAAGTTAGCTAGCTTGCTAGCTATGTTCACAACAAAAAGCGTTCGTGGGAACATCGTTCACCGGCGTGGGGGACCAACAGCTGCATTTGTTTTTGTTAGCTTCAGTCAGTATTTTTTCTAGTGTTACCTATATCACATAGCTAGCTATATACAAGCTTTCAACTAAACTGTACATTGGGCGGGTCTTCTGTGAGTTTACGTAGCTAGCCAGCTAGTTTGCTGGTTTTGTTCGTTTGTGGATAGCCGGTGAACCTGTCTTCACATTAACGTTAGGCCGTCGTGGAATTCTATTGCAGATATACATTGTTTTTTCGTCAGCGTTGAAACGGAACCTTTTAAACGATGGCCTCTTCGTCTGGGAACGACGACGATCTCACCATACCAAGAGCAGCGATTAATAAAATGATCAAAGAAACTCTTCCCAACGTTCGGGTTGCAAACGATGCCAGAGAACTCGTGGTGAATTGTTGCACCGAATTCATTCACCTCATCTCGTCAGAGGCTAATGAAATTTGTAACAAGTCTGAAAAGAAAACAATTTCTCCAGAACACGTGATTAATGGTGAGTTCCTCGAAATTGATATACATGCTCTGATGATGTATTGTTGCGTCGGTCAATTGCAGGTATTTTATGTAAAAGCTAGCTAAACCCTTTGAATTACGTACTTCAGGTACTAATTTCCGGTTGCAGTTTTACCAACTTATGCTTATTAATGCTTTGCTAGTCAATCCCCATGACGTTAGATTCCCTGGTGGATAAACCTGAACTTCTCTGTGTGTTCTGAAAACCGCTGACCTGAGGATCAACATAGGCAGCATTTGCATGACTTCAGTGGGTGGTTTGCTATCAAAAGGTACTATTGTACTCGAACCGTAATCTATGGAATAATCGTTTTTTTTCTTTTTTTCTTTTTTTCTTTTTGCATCCGTGTCTCTGTGCAGCACTTGAAAGCTTGGGCTTTGCTTCGTACATCACCGAAGTGAAAGACGTCTTGCAAGAGTGTAAAACTGTAGCACTTAAACGAAGAAAGGCAAGCTCCCGCCTTGAAAACCTCGGCATTCCCGAAGAAGAGCTGCTCCGACAGCAACAGGAGCTGTTCGCCAAGGTAAAACTCGCATTCTGCGAGCATCTGAACGCTATTGCCGCTTGTCGGTGACGGCGCGTCTAATGACTGGGAGTTTGAAAAACTCGGTTGACAGTGCAGCCTTGACTTAGACTTGAGAACTCAGCATCACCAGGACAGGTCTGATTATAAAATGTAAAATAAAATTCTACAGAGCAGAGCAGAGAAGAGCTCGATGGATTCCTGTTGTCCGCTTCAGATGGTCATCTGGTGGTATGGGCTACTTTGGTCATTAGCTACAGCTCCCTTACCCGTTGTTCGCCAGGAAAAGACTGCAGGATCGGGGCCGTGTGTCCTTGGGGTGGATGCAACTTCAGCCTCTCAATTTCCCATATTACTTTACATCACTTTGTTCATCTTGAATTGCTATATGCATTATTTTATATAAAATGCTGACACATCGAGCACAGTTGTAGACGGTACAGTCAAAATGAGCTTGCATTATATGAATTTGACGTCAGGGATCTGCAGTCCTCCCATTTCATGAAATTCATGGAAAATTAATGGGTGCTTACTGGAAGAATAATTTAGGAGCACATCTACTAATTGGGATGCATTAGTGTGCTCATAAATTTTGAAACCAAGGTGTCCTTGGAAAGAAATGTTAGTGTCGAGTCCTGAATTTTTCATTTCATGGGGAAATTTTAATCTCAATGGTCAGTTTTTCTGCTGTAAGGAAGCTTTATGACAGCGGTGTCCAATCTTTTCCGAAAAGGGCCAGTGTCGGGGTGGGTTTTTGTTCGGCACTAAGACACCTGATTTGACTTATCAAAGGTCTTGATTGAAGACTATGATTAGTTAATTACTTGAATCAGGTGTCATGGTGTCTGGCTGAAGTAAAAACCTGCACCCACCCTGGCCCTTTTTGGATAAGATGGAACACCCCTGCTTTATGATGAGAGGGTTTGTAGTGTGATTGTTACCTGCTAGCTCTGTCCTGGGTCTTGACATGTCTGAGATTAATATGTGTATGTGGTCCTGAAGGTGTGTGCTTTATGTGAGTGTGTGTGTATGCAGCCCTGACGTGTCTGCATTGCATGTGTATATGGGGTCCTGATATGTCTGTGTTATGTTTGTGTATGTGTATGCGATCCTGTTGTTTGTGTACATGTTTGCATTTTGTGTCTGTGGTCCTTACATGTCTGTGTGCACGTACATGGTCCTGACGTGTCTGCGTTATGTGTGTGTGTTTGTGTACATGTGCGACTGACGTGCGTGTGCCTGCGTGCGTGCGTGCGTGCGTGCGTGTGTGTGTGTGCGCGTGTGTGTGCGTGTATACATGTGGTCCTGACGTGTGTGTCTGCACTGTGTGTTTGTGTACGTGTGGTCTTCGTGTGTGTGTGCGCGTGCATGTGTGTGTATGTGTGCACGTGTGGTCCTCGTGTGTGTGTGTGTGCACGTGTGGTCCTTGTGTGTGTGTGTGTGCACGTGTGGTCCTCACGTGTGTGTGTGTGTGTGGTCCTCACGTGTGTATGCGTGTTTGTGTGTGTACGTGTGGTCCTCACATGTCTGTGTGTGTGTGTGTGTTTGTGTGTCCTCACGTGTGTGTGTGTGTATGTGTGTGTGTTTACATACGTGTGGTCCTCACGTGTCTGTGTATATGTATGTGTGTGTGTACATACGTGTGGTCCTCACGTGTCTGTGTGTGTGTGTGTGTGTGTGTGTGTGTGTGTGTGTGTGTGTGGGGGTACATACGTACGTGTGGTCCTCACGTGTCTGTGTGTGTATTGCAGGCGCGGCAGCAGCAGGCAGAGCTGGCTCAGCAGGAGTGGTTGCAAATGCAGCAGGCTGCGCAGCAGGCCCAGTTGGCCGCCGCCTCGGCCAGCGTGCAGCAGGCCGGCTCCTCCCAGGACGAGGACGAAGAGGATGACATGTGACCCCGCTCTCCCAAATCCTCCCTCCCCCGCCAGGAGGACGCCGCCGCTGCCAGGCTGCGTCTCCTCTTCCCTGGGCGGGACATCACCAATGTCCAGATTTTAGGACCTTTCCTTCCCACGAGAGTCTAAACTGATAACGTTGTGAGGTTCTTCCCCCCCCCCCCCCCCCCGTCAGACTTTTGTTAGGTTGGCACCAGGAGATCTCTGCCCCCCCTGCCCAAAACCCCTCCCATTGGTTAACGGTGTTTGGGCATCATTTGACAGCATATTCAGCATATGCACCCATCGACTCCCTTGTTTTTGTCCACTCCCCTCTATCTTTGGCTTTGTAAGGATTTGTTCTAGATTTGTCATGTTCCTGTGCATCGAAGACTAAAGAGGCATCAAATGCAGTTCAAACAAAAGATGCAAGTGTTCACTTGACTGGCAGGATCATTGTAGATGGGTAGACTTCATGTTTTCCAAATATTGACCTCTTTATGTTGTGACGTTTTTTTTTTTCTCCTATATATTCGATTAAAAATTTCAGTTAAATAATTGTTGCAAGAAGATGTTCTTGCTTAAAGAGATTTTTTTTTTCCCCCTCGCCAAGTTTCTTTGAGGGTTTTTTTTTCTGTAAATTTAAATGAAAAATGTGACTATGTGAACTTTAGGTATTTTTTAAGACATTGTGTATTTAGGGCTAGCCCTGATTTCCCCTATACAGTATTGCGGTGAAAGTAAACCCTAATGGTCATAGGAATTACTTTTTGTCTTGTAGAACCAAAGAGAAGAATAAAATGAGAGAAACAGTAGAAAGATGGATTTAAACATGAGAAGCTATGAACTGTCATTGAGCGAGTGCCCTCGGTAGTGTTCTGTAGCTACAGCAGGCTGACTAACTGTAAGCCATGTGTAAAGAGCTGCATTGTGGGTGAGTGACGACGTGACTCCTGATTGGTTACAGCTGTCCGTAATGACCGTTCTCATGCCTTCTCACAAGCTGTATTCTGAGCAATAAAGTCCACATTTTATAAAAAAAAAAAAAAAGTATATGAACGCTTCGTCACGTCTGTATTCTGAAAAGAGGCATCGTAAACTTTTTAATGAACACCCGACCATGTCCTGAATACAGTAAGAAATTGTGATGTGCTCAAATGCTTTGTGGAATTGTAGGGATATATTGTGTCCCTTTTCTGTGGAAACATTAAAGCAGCGCTACTCAGCTCCACGTCCTGTGGGCTGCAGTCTACGCTTTTCTGAACCAAGCAGGTAAAACGATGAGTGAAATCAGGTGGTGTCGTGCAAGGCATGAGCAAATACTTGCGGACACTGAGGCCCACTGGACGTGGAGTTGAGTAGCGCTGCATTGGAGGACAACTTGACCAATACTCTAAATGCATTGAAAGCCAGAGGGTGAAAAAATGTTTTGCATCATGAATCTAGCTGTTCTTAATTGTTGCTCATTTTTCCTCTAGCATGTACATTTAATGTGAAAGGTATCATACTATTATTTTATGTTGTTATTTTACTTGGATCACACCACTTTTCCAAGATCTCTTCAAACAAAGTACATAATGTATCTACATAATGTGTAGAACATGATATTTTTCTACCTTTGATTTAAATGGCATCAGATATGCAACTGTCTAATTAAAAGCTTTGTCCACTAACCAAGGTGTACTTAACAGTTCCAAGTCAGGTGACAAAGCTCTCTCATTCTATAATCCATTTTACCTGCACTAACTGAAGTAACTTACACCTGAACTGCCTCATCTGGAAACCGCCTCTAGATCTAGGGTTATTACAGTAAGTGCAATACTACACCCATTTTGTTTTTTTTATCCTATTTATAAAGGTGTGATAGCCAACTAGTCTGAAAGCTGAGCACTCAAAATGGAGTAGTTGGAGATGAACGGCTGGCTAAAAGATGTTAAGATCCTACACGAATAACTGCAATGCAGCTCTCAGCCTGGACTGCTGTAACATCTTTCTGGCCAGCTTACCAGCGTGTGCCATTAGGTAACTGCTACTGTCCTGATCTCCAACCTGCTTAAGTTCACAAGCCAGACCTCTTTTGAGCACCCTTCACTGGCTTCTGGTGGCTACTTGCATTCTATTCAAATCTCACATTCTGGCATAGAAAGCTGAAAGTGGTTCTGCCCTTTCCTGTCTTTCCAACGGTGATCACACCAGACACTCAGAGGCCTGTCCATTCAGCATCCGGCTCCTCATTACATTACATTATTGGCATTTGGCAGACGCTCTTATCCAGAGCGACGTACAGTTGATTAGACTAAGCAGGAGACAATCCTTCCCTGGAGCACTGCAGGGTTAAGGGCCTTGCTTGAGGGCCCAACGGCTGGGCGGACCTTATTGTGGCTACACTAGGATTTGAACCCCCAACCTTGCATTGACGACTACGCTACAGGCTGTCCCACAACTCCTCTCTGTCCTCATCCCCCCATGGTGGAACAGCCTCCCCCAATCAGTTGGGAAAGGCACATTCATTGGCTGTCTTCAGAAAGTGTCTCAAAGCTCACCTTTTGAAATTATACCAGGGGCAACATACATTAGCTCAGAGGGTCAGGAGGTACAGCAGTCTAGCATTTGGAAGTTTGTTGGTTTGATCCCCCACCCTGGGTGTGTCGGAAGTGTCACTGAGCAAAACATCTAGCCCCCGATTGCTCCCGGGCTACGATTCTGTCTCAATGTGAATGGGTTAGGGTGAATGAGGCTAAAAATGTCTGCTATATGACAAAATTGTAGATAGTAAAAATACACAATAAAAAAAAAAAGATTGTGTAATTTAGCTTCTGACCACAGGGTGGTGCTGCTGTTATAGCCAAAAGGGCATAATCGACTAAGGATCCTCGTCATTCAAAATGGTAAATGGTAAATTTACAAGGATCTGGTATGTCCATGGGGTGGCAACATCACGGAGGTGGTATGAACTGTTTGTAGTGGTCTCCACCAGGTCAGGATAACAACTTTATCGTGTGCTTACTTGATCTCTGTTGAAGTATAACATCGTGTTCTTTGTGTTGCCTCCTGCAGCCGCGAGAATGGACAAACTCAACCGAAAACATCTGAGAGTAATGGTCCACCTCCAACTTTTGAACAGGCCCGCGTTTGAGTGCTCAAGCAGAAAAAATATTTTTGTACCAATGCAGAGGTTAAAACGATTGCTATTAATTTCTATAATGCCAATTAAGAGACAACTATATGGTTCGTCCTGAGAAAAAAAGGTCCGTTTCTTCATGAAAGTGATGCCAACGGCTTCACTGCTGCTCATTTATTATCATTAGGCGCACATACGTTACAGTCTTTTACTGAAGTCATTGGTATTTGCATTTTGGTTAAGACAGGGCTATCAAATAGGCTTGCATGCGTAACCTCTATTGCACTGGGGGGGGGGAAAGAAAACCCAAGCAATATAGCCTACAGCAAGTGTCAGTATTTACGACAAACAGTATCAGAATAAATCTTTGCTCTTTTAGTAAAGAAAATGTAGCCTACTTTTTTTTTATTTCTTGAACAAACGCTGCTGTTGGGAAAAAATGGTGTGACTAAGTTTTCACCAAATAGGGGTTTTCTTGGGATTAACAATTACACTGCCAACTATTTTGGGTGGAAGCAGTCTTATTCAGTCTAGATTGAAATAGAGATACAGAGGAACATTTTAAATACTCAAGTGCATATAGAAGTAAATCGATTTTCTTGACATGCACGTATATCATACTATGTATATGGACAAATACTCTGAAATGTTAAGTAACACAAGGCCAACCAAGACCCAGGCGAAATATCCTGAAGTAAACTGAAGTGGTTTCCTTTATTTAGCTTGTTTAATGAGACTCGTTTCAGGAAACATCTGTGCTTTGTGCTGAGTCATGCATTTTCTTGTTTGGTTTTTCCCACTTCTGTTTAGTTAATTTTGCAATCCAATACCAAGCGGCAAGAAAAAACAGAAAAAAAGAAAAAACATTTTCTATTCCCTATATGCCAATAAACATAAAGTTAGTGTTACACATTCTGGATACATTGTTTTCAGATGTGCTTATGAATTTCAAGAGCTTATATAGGCTATATGGGATTCTGATATTGTATTCAAAAATTGTTTTTGACATCGGCTATACGTTACTTGTTATAGCCTCTTTTTGTGATAGCCTAACACCTACATTTCTTAAATACGTAAATGTACGTGCGATGGCATACTATGGAACCATGAAAATACTTGATATATAAAAAATCGTTCAACTGCAATTGAACTGTGCAATTATAAACTCTTGCTTTATGCGTTTGCATCTCAATTACGACCAGCAAATTCATTATTCATAATTTAATGAAATTAATTATTTTATGTATTAAAATTCCACCAAAAGTCACTACCACCATTAGTCCTAAAGCGAAAAAAGCTGTTCAACAAATATTCTATAATTTAAATTCAGTCCCAATTGCCTTGGCTGTGCTCGTCCCTGACCGGCCAATTAAATCGGTCTCTTTGTGCAATTGAGCTGGAGGGAGTATTTTAGTTGGTATCGTCTTTAATCAAAGCTGCTGCGCTGGTTTGGACGCGACCCTTTCGAAGCCGGAGGAAAATGAGGGGCCAATCTAAATATTGTTGTACAAAGAACGGTGTCTCTGCGTGATCCTCTTGAAGACACGGCAACATCGCCACAGGAGCGGCTATTCGATCTTTGTGTAGAACTACCAAAGGGGGGCCGGGGGGGCTCCCGAAAAACTCCCACGGAATAGCTGGGCCTATCCTGCTCCGTGCATTGAGCGCCTCAGCAGGAGAGCTGGGTATTACCCTGCCCGAGAGCCGTGAATTCCGGAGAGTTCTTTCTGTCTTTCGCGCAGCTGGTGGCAGGGGATATTACAGCATGAAAGCGGCGCTGTCAGTCTCAATCATTGTTACTCGCGCTGATGCATTCCAGAGGTTCTGCTGCTCTCCATATTTTATGGCAAACTCCAGAAATAGTCAAACGGCGGTTGTCAGCATTAATATGTGCACCGTTTGAGAACTTTGAGGGCTGCACCGTCTATTATTTCATGAAAACGAATAGGCCAGTAATTTACAAACATGGATGTTTCTAGGCTATAGCCTACCCAATCTTTTTATAGACTACACGAAGCAGTGAACACACTCATGAAGTGTATGTGAGATGAGGGGAAATGTTTTATTCCTATTCGGCAGCTTCGACTGTTGCACTGAACACAACATCATGCACCGGAGACTAGGCATGTAAAATGCATGGTTTTGAGGAAAACATCGGAGTTCACGGAGTCCAGTCTTAAAGTAGATGAGAGTAGATTTCATAACATGTAGCCCAATCCGCAAAATGGTGCACCCCAAAATATGTTATGCAGAAAAAAACATAGGAAATGCATTTCGACCATGGCATTTTTATATGACACAGTTTATTTATTTATTTATTTAGTCAATCCATATATTTTCATTTTTCTATTGAGTGGATGCTTTCATCCACGGGAGCTACTTAAAACACAGTACACAGAAAACCATTCCAGTACCATTTATTAATTATGCTACAGAAGCCTGACAGCTATTGCAGTGCAGCAGCCTACATTATCGAAAAGAACCCTTAAACTTAATGGTTTGATGGAAAAGCTTTAGGATGTGACGAGGTTCATTATTATTGTCATTCAGGTGACCCAACTTCAAACAGTAATTTGGGGGGAGACACTATGAATTTGCCCACACTAAGGAATTGTGTTGCTATAGCATCAATATATCTGAAAATGCATCACAATGCAGTGCATTATGTGACATTAGGCAAAACAGCCATGATGAAAAATGTTTAAACACATGGTAGCAACAAACCTGTCACATATTTAAGTGACTTCAATCTTCAAGATAAAAGGCAGTTTGAAACACCTTTCTCAGAATATTGTGAAGTATCATTCAGGATTTTAAACACTAATACAAAAAAACGTGAGATATGGTGATGTTATGAGTTGTGCAGTATTACGATTTATATATTTTAAATACAGAAATAAAAATACTAATGTGAGTGTATTTATGTGTTATGAAGATATTTAACCCCACTATTTGTGATACCATACAAATAAATATATTCGCAACCAGCGTTATTAAATAGGTTATTTTTATTTACAAATGTAATATACAAAGACTCTACACCTGCAATATCATCAAGATGATCTAATTGGCTCAGTTTCAACAGATGAACATAAATAATTTTGGACAGCTTTGCTATATGCTTGGAGTGATGCTGCAATTCACTTATCTTTAGAATGCATGGATCGGACTGTTGCTAACAGGTAGCATTATTGGCTCTAGGTGTGTGCATTGACACAAGAAGAGGGCCTCTTTTAAATGTCCAGCACACATTATGGCCCAGGCGTAAGAGGAAGAAGTCTGGTCCGAATGCAAACTATCCTGATTGGCATTTGTCATGCTAATTCACTTCCCGTCCTGGGAAATTGCCCGTTTATCCGTTTTGCAGAATGCGGTTTGGGATTCAGGTAAACAGAGATGAATAGGGGTAGCAACAATCTCCTAAAGCATTTGGTCTGAGATTAATTATAAATTAATATTCATTTTTAATAAGTCTGTGGCCTGTATAGATTATTTCACAGAACAGGCTAATACAGCAAAATAGTCATTGTAAGGTCACGCACAATCACCCATCAACAATCACTGGCTATATTCCTCCGTTGGCCTATAATTAGCGGTACAGGATTTGGCAAGTTGGCGCACGCAGATGGAAAGCAAACATATATCTGTGCAGAAATGTGTTATCTACGTTGGTGGAAGTTAAAAATACTGTTGCACAAAAGGGATGATTTGCATAAAATGTAATTCGTTTGTGTCCGCAAAATCAAAACCTGGAAGAGAAGCGATTTGGAGCTGGGGGGGGGGGGGGGAATCTGAAGAACTATATAGGCAAGCAATTTACCAGCAAATGCATATACTCCGCTATTGAGAGCTCAGCGGGCGCCTGTCGCTTTCAGGGCGGTCATGTGATTATTCCTTTCCCCCTATAGTTCTCCTTTAAAAAGCTTGAAGGCAGCAGAGAGCCAGCTCCTCTTCAATCTCAGACTCTGGCGTGGCTGCATGTGGGCACACGTCTGTCGGAGTCACCTTAGTTTCTTTTAATTACAAGGCTTTAATAAACTTTAAAAATGGCTGGAGCAATTATTGAGAATATGAGCACGAAGAAGTTGGTGATTGTCGGAGTTATTCTGCTCTTATTCCAAGTGTTTTCGTTCCTTGTTGGAGGCTTGATTGGTAAGTTGAGCTTTATTCATTTTAATGTTCTCCCGTGTTGGATCCTTTGTTAGCTGTTTGTTACAGTATCATCGACTCGCTCCTGCGATCTAATTGGTACTCCATTGTGAATCGAGACCTTGAGCTGCGTGCGAGTGCGAGTGTGTTTCGTTCTTTGTAGAGTCTTTTTAAAGATGGAAAAGTTTTTGGCCTAGTTTCAGTTGTGATTTGTCGATTGTTAAAGAAATGCATATCGAGTACAGTGGCTGCTTCAGTTAAAAGTTCTAGCTTGGATTTAAGTTTGTGAACTGCGTGCTCTAGCTACATTGAGGCTTTTGAAGGAGCGTTCTGAATCATGTTATTTCCTCGTCATTTCGCCTAGCCACACATGAGATGTCCCTTTTTCGTTGCTAGCATTATCGTTCGGGTGGAGTGAAAGCAATTCGTGGATTTTACCCACTGCAGAAACTCAAGTAATTTTCTTCCTTTGCAGTCTCGAACAACACCATGCACGCACGAATGGTGGTAGGCTACCACAAAAATGAACCTTACGCAATTTCTAAACTTTTGTAACATTGAACTGAATGGAGGAGACTGCATTTCCGTTGGATAAGAACTTGATCTTGTTACAATAATATTCAATGTTTACAATCACAGACCTTCTATTCGTGTGTGGTACATATCACTGTCAACTCCGATTTGAATGTCATCAATCAGAACCAAAACGTGAAACGCCTCCTACGATTACCTTAAGTCATTTCTGTCCTTTGTAGTGAACCTTGATTATTGAATTTGCGATTTACTTATCAGTCCGAGCTCAAGTTCTAAACCGGGGGAAACTGAAGGCCGTTCGCTGTAAGACGGGTGTGCCGTTTGGGAGATTAAGCTGGAATGAAGCAATATATCGGTAAATTAATAAATGCATGCATATGTATAAAATTAAACAGTATCCACTAATCCTGATTTAAATAACATGCATATCTGAAGATGGCAATTTTAATATGGCATCCATTTGAAACGTGTGAGGTGGTTATTTTTCAAGAATCATTAATAAACGTCGCATTAAATGTTGATCCTGTTCCTCTTTCAGAAAAGAAGTCCTACCACCATAGCATTTTTTTATTTTAATTTTAATTGAAATTTTTTACTATTGTGTGTGCACGCAGCACTTAACTTTGGTTAAGAAATTCCTAAAATTCAGATGCTCATTCCCTTTTGCCTTGGAATGATTTATCATATCAGTTGTAAATGACATCATTAATAAAAGCCCAGTTTAACAGTAAGTTATCCACTATCTCACTGGAAAGGAATTTGAAGGCATTGTTCAATAATCTGAAACCCTCCCAGGTATGAAGTAACTGCATAGTATTGTAACTGTAATCCTCCTTTTCCTTCCCCCCCCCCCCCCCCCCCCCCCCCCCCGGGCTGATCTTTACTGTTCCTACTGGTTTCCATGAACCCCTTGGCTGCTTGTGTTGTGCATTTCTTGTCTGATCCGCTGCTATTCCTTGGTCTGTCTAAATTATTTTTCCTTCTCCTTCTATATTTATTTCATGTTGTCTCTGGGCCTGCAGCAGAATTTCCATAATTGTGTGCGTTTGGTTTGGGCCTGGTATTCAGTAATCAAAGGCCTGCCCGCCTCTCGTCTTGGAAAGGCCATGGTGTCGATGGTAACCTCCCTGTTGGAGTACAAACGGTTAAGACTGAAGCGGTTGACATTATCCTTTGGGGGTTCCTGGCCGGTCAGCGGTTGAAACAAAGGTGGAAAAGCAGCGGGATTGCAGCACTCCTAGTCGGGGGCTGAGTAGCTGGAGGCCACCGTCTCCTTCCTGTCTGCGGCCTGCAATCGGCCAGATTTTTCCCTTGTGGTGTCCTATGACTCGCTAACCTGAAATCACTTATTTTTCTACTGTGGCTTCCTGTTCTGGGTATCCTTTGGTTTGGTTGAGCTTGATACTTGTTGAAGGTTTTTGACCCATCTTTTGCTCTGTTCGGACCAGGTTTTACCCTGTACTATTGTGAATCGACGGATGAGTGTGGATGTACACACATACCCAATGTTAAGTAGAAGAACCGTTGGGACATTTTGACAGTTGGTTCCTCCTCTTCATGTGGTGCTCTTCGTGAGATGTTCTCTCTTTTGGGGAGTTGGGAGCGCTCCCGGTCGCCTCGGTGGACAGCGGAGTCTGGATCCCCTGTGATAAATTAGCTTGGTTAGGTCATCCCGCCTGTGTTTGATTTAATGAAGCCGAATGCCATTGTGTTTGCTCAGTGGCCGGTGGCAGCCAGGGTAATTGAGTAGAAAGGCATACTGCTGTCCCTGTTATCGGGCAACTTCGACGCTGCATGAGGTCACTGGGCTGAGGGCCGCTGTCATTGTGGATACATTGTGCTCAGGCATCCTGGGTCAGTGGCTAATTTGACTTGCAACAGGTCCAGTTTGGTATATTCCATATTCTTATTATGAAACATTTTTACATTGTTTTGGCTGGAGCTTGGGGCTTCTTCTCTTGTGCCCACCCCACCTGCAAATGTGTTTCAGTATGTTGTGGCGGAGTGGTGAACCTGTTTAGCATTAAGGGTTAATACTTCTGTGAAGTGTCAAGGACGTGATGTCTGCGGTGTATATGCATGCTGGGGTGAATACAAAATGGAGGCCCTCTGCTGTGTAAGTGTCCCAATCTGTAAATAATTAGATGTGACTCCAACAGCTAATGGAAACCATCTGTCTGAGTATGGTTGAGAAATCTGGGATGTTGGTTAGTTTTAGTTTGTTTTCTGGTTGGATGTGTGGGGGTGTGGGGGGTTTATACTTGTTAGTTGTGCTGCTCCTTTCTAAATTCTATTCTATAACTTAGAAGGCAGAAGGAATTTACCTGACTGTTGTGCTTGCTGTGTTCATTCATGACCCTGTTTCTCATGACCTCATTTTTGTAATTCAATTAGACCGCCGTACTGCGGGAATTTCTGTGCATTACAATATCGCTCTGAACATGGTTCCCCAGCTGCGTGCGTGCTCAAAATATTTCCCGGTGGTCTAGTGTGAGCATGGCTCTGTGATCCCTTTTATTCTTGTACTTTCTGCCTTACCATCAGAAGGCACATGAAAGCAGCATTGCTGTCCGCTAGTTTGAGCCCACGGCCTGGGCCTGGTTATCATTAGCCTTTTGTTCCCGGTCGTTTATCGTGTTCAGGTGTCCTCTGAGTGGCGCGGGACTAGTTCCATTAGCTGACTCATAATGAGCGCCCACCCCCTCCAGGAAGTTAACTTCAGAGATGCTGCTGCTCTCTTATGTTGCTGCTTAGATCTTGTGCCATGGAGGGAATGCATTTGATCTTTTTATTCTTCCTCGCGGTGCTTGGAGGGGGGGGGATGGGGGGATGGGAGCCTGTCTTGTCTTGACGTGGCGAGATGTGAACCGGCTTATTCCCAGCCAGGTGCTTGTTAACGTAGCGCCTATGTTGTAGGTTTATGCTGTAATGAATTTCCCATCCACAATGTGCCTTTTCTTCAAAGCCTCCATGGGGAAATGGAGTCCTGTCTGTGCTGGTTGGGATGTCTGCGTCTTGCATTGTTTCAGTTGTTCGTGCTAATTGTTTTGTGTTGGGGATATGATCAGGGAACATTGTGTTTGTATGTTTATTTTGAAGAGGACAATGTGTAAGATGCCACATTTCCATTCCCTGTGCCTTTTTTTTTTTTTTTTTTTATATAATTACTTAGTTGGGCCATTCCATGCCAACTCCAGGAGGTTGCACCACAGCACCGGTGGAGCAATTTGAAGTACAGCAGGTGTTGTGATGAAAAACACATTGCGACACGAAATGTGATTTTAGAGGTCCATATCTATGTCCATAGAAAAGCCCTAAATCTTTGTCAATTTGTATGTACAGGTAATCTTGTCAGAAGAATCCATATCTGCCCTAGTAGATATGCATCTACTGTTGTTTTGGAGATATTTGGCCTGAAAGTTTACTTTAAAATTTTTTGTTTTTGTTTTTGTTTGATGTCATTGTGTAAAGATGAACACGTTACTCATAACATTAGCTGATCTATGAAGATTTGACACATTTAGACCCCACCAGAAACCAGTCAGACCCTCAGTTAAGTTGCATCATTTAACTCTTACAGAAAGATTTAGCTTTGGTATTCAGTGGGTTTTGTTTAACACCCTTCCAACTATCCTCACTTCATACATCAATGCTTACCTGTAACACCCCTATTATCTTAGATGGAAGAGTCTGATTGCAATTACCACTATAGTCTCTCTGGGCTATTCCACTTTATACATGGGGTTTAATCTATTACAGCATACATTCTAGATCAACTTGGGCGAGGGGGAGACATTTTCTTTTATTTATTTTTTCTGTCAAGATAGATTTTTTTTAAAAGCTAGGAGAAAAAACCTACCCAAACTTTATGGAAGAGTTTTATAGCAGTCCCTGAGAAAGTAACACTTTAACAAAGGCATTAAACTCTGTTTGAGAATATCTCTAATTCCGGAAGAAATTGTGTGCTTGTGTGAAGCAGGTGAACTAGTGGAGCGTGAAACTGAGGGTGGTCTTCGAACTGAAGCTAGCAGCAGGCTTGAGAACTGGGTGGATCAAAAGCCACAAAGATCCTCTTTTTTTTTTTTTTTTGCTAGCAATGTAAACCTTTCCGCCCAGGAATGTAGCCAATGTTCCACCGGCCAATCGCAGCATATCTGCTCCAATTCCACTGCCCCCCAGGCACTGTTTATACTCTCCTGTGTTGTGTGACAAAGCCGCTCTCTGCTGGGGTGGCATCAAAGACTTGTCCGACATATTTGTTTGAAAGGGAAATTTCTGGATTAAGGGAGGGGAAGAGTGTGTGACCTCGATATGACTGACCCTGCTGTAAATCCTGTTTTCTCCCTTAATCTCAGCTCCGAGCCCCACCACCGCTATCCACTACCTGGCCATGAAGTGCGTCGATGCTCGCAAAGTCCAGCAGTCCAAGTGGTTCATGCCTTGGGGCCCCAACCAGTGCAATAAGATCCGAGACTTCGACGAGGCCATGGTGAGGATGATTGAGGCCAACGACATCGTGTTCGCCGTCCACATCCCACTGCCCAACAAGGAGATGAGCCCCTGGTTTCAGTTCATGCTGGTCATCATGCAGTTCGACATTGCCTTCAAAGTCGTCAACCAAATTGGTAAGGGCTGGCTGTTTGGTCACCTGATGCAGCTCTTTTCTATTGGACTGTGAATAATTTTTGTTCTAAATGATCCCACGATGCCCAGGGATTCATCTACCTACTCCAGATCTGGTAATGCAATTTTGAGTGTGCTGTAATCATAAAAAGGTGCTTGTGCCTGTGTTCTGCAGGTGCAGAAAAAGGCTTGACACACACTTGGAAAATGTATGAAATTTTTATTATAATTCTTTATTACTTAACATGACATTTGGCCGTTGTTGCCTTTGTCAAATTCCAGATCAGGTTCTGACTCGGTGTTATCAGCCCCCTGTATTTGACCTCAGTTCTCTTATTGGACAGTCAAGATTTGGGTTTTGTGTGGTTTGTGGGAAGCTCTGCGAACGCTCCGTCTCGCGGCCGTGAGCTGAACGCATGAGCACCCAAAGGAATTCTGCTCTCGCTTGCGCGGTTAAGCGACTGTCTCGCACATGGCGCTGGCCTAACAATGATGGATGCGCTGTTTTCCTGCACAGTAGTGCTAGGGGCCTGATGTATCAAACAAAGGCTTGTTTTTCAACTAGTGAAGGGTGTAACCAAATTGAGCTGTGGTGTTTTTTTTAAATTGGAGCTTGATGAGCAGAACCGCACTCCCGTGTTAGACTTCATAGACTTCCTTTCCCTCTCCAGACGCTTGGCTATAAACAGCCAGTGAAACATTAACTATGCTGGTATGGGAATGTCTTTACATGTTTGGTTGATTGATATAATTAATGCATCGCTCCCACGGCGGGACGGTTTGCCCTTGCGGTGAATATTATAGTGAGTGGCAAACCAGAAATAGCCTTGAAAGCGTTTGGTGCAGTACAGGGGATTGTATGAGATCACTAACTGCCATTCGAGGGGATGTAACAGCAGACAGAGAAGCTGAGGGAGGGAGAGCGAGCGAGCGAGGGGGAGAGAGAGAGAGAGAGAGAGAGAGAGGGGGAAGCAGGGAGCGAGGGAGGGTTTTTCCAGCCACTCCTCAAAGGAAGTTCCGGTGCTACGCCGTCTGCCGTAATCCGCCTTTTCCTTGTCTAAACAAGATTGCGGGATTGTTACGCCCGTAGCACAGTGAATATTTTGCCCGTTTTTTCACTCAAAGACATTGAGAGGGTGGGGGGGACTGGCTGTAGCGCAGAGCCGGCTCTCAATGGGGGGATTAAGGGATAACATCGGCTGCTAATGAAGGGGGCGACGCCGCGCAAGGCTTCATGGGAAGGCCGCTGGAGGGCCGGGCTCCTCGGGGGAGGGCCCCCGAAGCGGAGCATGCTGGGTAACGGTTGGCTGTTTACCTGCAAACCCTTTAATGCTGGCTGATTTGAAGAACGTTTCACCGTGATTTTTACGTGTCTGCAGTTTTTTATGGAAGGGGGCCTGTAATCAGGGGAATCTGGGCATGACGTTGCTGTGGTTACCCTGAACAAAGAAATTATTAGTATTATACGTAAATATGTATACAATTGTAATATAACCCGTTTTGTCCTTAAAAAAAAAACCAGCAAGTACTGCAATGAAAATAATATTCAAAACCCCACATTTTTTAAATCCTATCCTATGAATATTATGGTTCTGGCGTCCTGATTGCTTCCACTGTGGATGTAGAAACATTTCTCCTACTTGCATTCCTGGGCTTGAGGAGCCTGCCGTGTCCTCAGTCAGCAGGGCTGCTGAAAGCCTCTTCCCAGTCCCCATACCTGTCCAGCTGCTGCTATTTACCAGCCCGCTCTTAGCAGCTGGGGCAGCCTCGTCAGATCGGCTGCCAAGAAGCGTTCCGCCGCGGCCCTCTGGCCTCCCGGCTCGACGTTAATGAAGGCCCGGTGGCTGACCGAGCACGGCCTTCTTACCGGGAGAGAAGAGGAGGGCGAGTTATACCCCGAATATTTTTACAGTATGCCGTGGATGCTGCGTGGGTTCTGCGCTCGGTGTTAATTTGCGTCGCCAAACCGGTTTTGTTCTCCCGACCGTTTGGTACGCCGTCCTCTTCTGAGAGCGCTGTGATTTACGCGATCCTTGTGACCGGGTTTCCAATTGACGCTAATGAGGAGGGAATAAGTAGATACTCTTTATTTATTTTTTTTAAACACTGAATGAGTGAACTCGACAGAGGATTGAATTAATTGATAAAAGAGGCAACATAACTGTAAACAGAGCTCCAATCCCCTCTCGGCGCAATAAAGCCGGGTTCCCGAAATGAATACCCCGGCAACAAGCGGGCCTGGCGCCGGGCCAGCAATAACACAGCTGTTGAAATGGCTTAGTCGCCGTGGCGATGGCCGCTTCGCGCGGGCGGAATGTTTGTGTGCTGTAAGCTGACATTCAGGCTCTTGGCAGAGAGAGTGGGGTTTTGGGAGAGAGAGATAGTCGAGAGAACCCCCCCCCCCTTTCCTCCCTCGCTCCCATTCCCCAAATCCTTGTTCTGACCACAGATTTTTTTTTTTCTCTCTCTCTCCCTCCCTCTCTCTCCCCTCTCTCTGGCTTGTTTCATAACAGCACAAGAGTTCCTTTAGAAATGTGAAGTGCAGTGGCGTGTCGGTGCAATCCGATCTAAACCGGGGCCGGCGGTTTAGCACGCATGCCTCAGCCCCATGGCATCCTGGGCCATGCGGAGTGGGTCTCGGCTGACGGATGAGTCAGAAACGGGGCCTTTTTTCGGCGTTTAGCACTCCCACTCTGTGCCTTTTGAAGGGGGATGTAGGGAGAGGGGTTAGAATTCTGACCGCTAACATGGGCGTTTGGCTGCTCTGCCCCTTTTTGTAAGGGAACAAGTGAGACCCTGCTGCATGGAAGCCTGTGTGCTTTCCTGTTTTGTTTTAGTTTTTTAAATCAAAAGATTCTGTTTGAGGAAGACTGTATACTGTTCTTTTGTGTATTCAGACTACTGGGTGACAGTCTTTAAACTTGGGAGGGTAATAATGTCACAACACCAAAGCTGACTGTTTACTCCCAGCTGATGGGTTTTTATTGCCTTTCCTGGGGGATGTTAAACATCTTATGGAGACTGGGGTAATGACATGCCAAGCTGCCCTGTCAGGTGACATCAGCCAATATTAACGGCAGGGGATGGATGTGCGTATGTCGTCTACACTCTCTTCTAAATGTCAGAATCTAGTTCACCGGGTGTGTTTATTCAAGCCTCTGCCAGGCTTCTCCCTGAAGGCCAAGTCGGCATGTCCGTCATCAAGGATTCATTTTATTTCAAGGTCCCTGTACCTTTTTTATATGTGTGTTTATTCCCAAATGTTATGTGGAATGTTCCACTGCAATCTTAAGCGCTTTGCTCTCCGCCAGGAGAGAGCCCTTCGTCGGACGATGTGTTCTCACAATGTTGCTGGAATGTTTTGTGAATGTTATAACGTTGCCAGTACACAGCTGGCACGTTGTGGGAATGTTTTGCGTCCGCTCAGCTTTCACTCTGGAACCCATCAGCGTTTGCGCCAGAGGCTGAAGGTTGTTTCTCACAGCTGCCGTGAGCTGGAGGGTCAGTAGTGTCTGCAGGGTCAGTAGTATGCTTTTAGGCAGAGGGCACCCTGACGATTAAAACTCCCTCCCTGGACAAACTGTGGTCTGTGTGCTACCCTGTGGGATTCACAGCCTGAGCTGGCTCTGCTGTGGTTAGCATTAGATTCTGGACCATTAGGCATCTCTTGGTAATCTGCGACACGGGTTAGTGCTTTCACTTGCTATGCCAATATCCATATATTTCTGCAGTGTTGACTTAGAGGGGCAGTTCACCTTAAAAATGAATTTAAGGTAGCATTTGGGTTAAGTGGAAACCTATCTATCTGTCCAGATGGTTTCACTGAGAGTAGAGTTCTCTACATATCTGCTGCAGCTCACTGATAAAATGGGACCCATATTTTTGCGTGTGGCGCTCCAATGTCCCAATTTTTAACAAATGTAATCTTGGAAAAAACATTTTTTAAATTGTATCGAATAAACGATTCTTGTGAAATCGGGCAGGCAGCTTGCTTCATCTGCATAGCCCGTCCGTTCTCCCTGTTGCTAAGACCCTGACGTTTCATGCAGAGGATGGAGCAGAGGTCACCATCGATGTAGGCCTGGCGTATCGAGACGACTCGGTCAGCGAATGGACGGAGATGGCACACTCCATCGAGAAGCGGAAACTGAGCTGCAACTTC
Organism: Conger conger; assembly: GCF_963514075.1. Classification (NCBI taxonomy): domain Eukaryota; kingdom Metazoa; phylum Chordata; class Actinopteri; order Anguilliformes; family Congridae; genus Conger; species Conger conger. Next base: position 57,988,603 of record NC_083764.1, read on the forward strand.
ACCACCAGCAAGGTCAGCTGGCCTGTGTTAACATGCTACGCAAACTGACAAGGTTACATTATAGTAAAATATATTCTGCAATGACCTGCACCATATTATCTTCATTGTACGTCGTGCGTGTGCTAAATGCCATGTAATGTAATTCACAGTTTAGGCTAATTTGTTCTTAAAATGGCCATTAAAAAAAATTATGCATTTTAAAGTGTTCTATCAAAACTGATTTGAGATTCACCACACCAAATGAAAAAAAAAAAAACCCAAAAATAAAACATAACAGGGTGTACACAATGTAATTACAAGGATGTAAAGGGCAAAGATTCTGACTGGATTGAGACGACCTGTGAACACCCTTCCTCATGGAGCGCGAGTCCTTGACCGACGTGTGCTCCGTGTCCGTTCCGCAGACGTACGAGAACGAGGGGAGGTACTACGAGTGTGACCTCCTCCCCTTCATGGAGCTGGGGAGTGTGGCCCACAAGTACTACCTGCTCAACATCCGCCTTCCGGTGAGCGAGCGCAAGCGGGTCAACGTGGGCATCGGAGAAATCAAGGACATCAGGCTGGTGGTGAGTCCCTCCAAGCACTACAGCTAAAGCGCTACTTTCAGGCCTTACCGCTGCGAAGTTTCAGCTGTCAGAAAAGAAGGGAACTGCACGTACAAAGAAGCAAAATCCTTGCCTTGTTATTATAGGCAATTCACTCAGGAAAAACGGTTTGCACTAGATCCAATTATAAGGGTTAAAAAAAAAATTCATTTACAGTGATGCTTTGTACCCTCTCAAAGAGGCTGTGTAGCCATGTGTTTGTCAAGACCGAGGACACCACTTCATTAGGTGGAATATTTCCCTCTGTCCAGCTGCGTACTCGCTCTGGCTCCTTGCTCAAGGCCTGTTGGGAGTTGATGATGGGCCCCTATTCAACAGTTAGTTCAGGTCAACTTTTTATCTTGGGGCCCGAATTGGTTTGGTTTTGAACTGCTTTTTCAGACATTTGTGTTCGACTGTACGTAAGGATAAGTAAAATTATCAGCATTGTATGACACCGGAATAAATGAACCATCTGACCGTACTGTATTGCAAAAATATAAATTCCTGTTGTATGAATATGAATCCATGTCTCTTTATATATCAGGTGTGGTTTATTGGCCCTTTTGGCCAAGTAGAGTATGACTGAACTTGATTCCATTAAAATAGCACAATTTAATGAGCCATGTAATTTAATTGGTTGTATGAAATGTTTATTTGGAACCGAATGATTTCTCACTGTCCTAAAGAACAGCAGAAAATCCTGGCTCCTTTTCCTCCACATGCAGGGTATCCATCAGAACGGGGGCTTCACAAAGGTGTGGTTCGCCATGAAGACCTTCCTCACCCCCAGCATCCTCATCATCATGGTGTGGTACTGGAGACGCATCACCCTAATGACACGCCCCCCTGTCCTGCTGGAGAAGTAAGCCTTTTTTTGGAGGGTGGGGGGGCACATACAGCAACTGCTGCTAATGGGTGACATTAAGTAACATTTTCTCTAAAATGGTTTCTGTATTCACATGCCAGAGTACAGTAACACCCTGAATGCTGCTTGCGTGAGGTGCATTTTCTGATTGATCGACGCTGTTCAACACTGTCATTTGCTCTTTGTTGCTGACAAATTACTGTATACAGGTGCCTGTGTACTGTAGTTCCTTCACAATCCTTGTTTGAATTTTATGAATGTTGAGAGCTGTTCTATGCATTTATGAATGCTCATAATGCTCTGTGAAGCATCCGTTTTCTTTTGTGCATTATATGCTGGCCTAGTGCTACACTAGTGCATCCCTTTATTGCTGTATTATTTGGGACCGGGCTCACTTTATGAAAGTAAGAAAAATAGAAAATAAAAGCTCTGGTGATGTGGAGCGTTTCATTTTGTGTATGTGTGAATGTCAGACCGTAGAGTTGATCCTGTTGCATGTGGATAAGCCTTTTTACACAAGCACTCATCGTTCTGCCCATCCACTAACGGCTGGAGTTTCCCTAGAAACACAAGGACCCTAGAGTTGTGTCCTCGTACGGTACGTGCAGGGAAATGATTTTTTCATGTTGTGAACTCTGGCGGCTGTCTGATGTCGTGCTGCTCCACTGAGACACCAGGACAGAAATCGGAGGGCTTTCTAAACTCGGCAGGGGGAAGAAAACGAGGAAAAGCAAGCTTGCGTCTCGGGTGCTCCCTGCTGTAACATACTGCGGGAGCGGAGCCAAAATGGCGTTCCACTCCGCAAGCGGAGAACGGCCGACATTGGCATTTGGATAAGATTGAATTTGTCTGAAAGCTCTTGTGCTTCACGGACCATAGTTTGTGTTTCAAATTATAGCCCCCTTGTGTTCCTGCCTTGGCTTGCGTCTTGAAAATTTGCATGGACAGTAAATCAACTTTTGGTCTGTCGGCAGCAGTGCTGGGCTTGGCCGTATGGCTTCATTGCTCATTGCTGTGAGTTCTCAATCCCTTCCTTTTGATAAAGCGTATGAATATCCTGCTGTGTTTTTGGATGAATCGTGTGCTTTTCATGCAAAGCGTTTGGTTTTGCGATGTATGCCGTACGGTCCCTGGTGACCAATTTGCTGGCGGAACAGGCATGCGAATGCGGCAGAATTCTTCTGTGTCTGGCGGGTTTCTGTTTTCGACGGCGATTCGGAGACCCTTTGTGGATTAAGAGCCGCGGAAACCCTGAAGCCCGGCCAGTTTGAGCCTTTCTCCTCAACCCCCACCTCACCTTCCCTGCAAGTGCGAGACATTCCTGGCATGCCAAAGCAATGTGGTATCTCTCTCCTGCCGAGGCCTTTTCGACTTTGTTGGCTTGTGCTGGAATGCGATTCATGTTTCAGGACTTTATTTGAACCTTGTGACCACCCCCCCACCCCCCTGCCTCCTCTAGTTGTGCTCTGACATAGGTAGGCCCAACAGTTCTGTCTGCCTCTCTCATTGTGGCTTGAGGAGGTATGCGTTAGCTTTTAGGCAAACTAAGCAGTAGGTACACTTTAGTGGTAGGACAAGGCGAGCATTACTGGGCTGAATAGCCTGTCCTCGTCATTATGCTATGCTGTGTATCATTTGGCCTGTGTGTCTGTGTGTCTGTGTGTCTGTGTGTCTGTGTGTCTGTGTGTGTGTGTGTGTGTCTGTGTGTGTCCTGCAGGGTGATCTTTGCATTGGGGATCTCCATGACCTTCATTAACATCCCTGTGGAGTGGTTCTCCGTGGGCTTCAACTGGACCTGGATGCTGCTGTTCGGGGACATCCGGCAGGGCATCTTCTACGCCATGCTGCTGTCCTTCTGGATCATCTTCTGCGGAGAACACCTGATGGTTCGTGTTCCCGTGTCTGACTTCCGTCCATGCTGTACGTGATGCGGGCCTGCTTTTAATCAAGATTTGTCCTGAGCTTTTGACTTCCAAGTAAATGCAAGTTGTTGTTTGTTTTTGTTTTTTTCTTCTTTATAAATGCAGTTTGGTAAGTTCAGAAATCGAGTTCAAGGAGGACCTTGAGTTTGGAAGAAATGAAACCATTGCATTTAGTTGAAGTCAAAGTGAAGAGCAAATGTTGATTTGAATCCAGTCCATGTTCTCAATCTGCTGTGTTTCTATGCATTTTGTATAGTTGCATTAAGAAATGGTATCAAGTTGTTTTTAGAGAGCTGTCCTCATTGGTTCATTTGTATGGTGGAGAAATGTGAAATGGTGTATATGCAGCCTTTGGTTGTTTTTAATTTAAATTTTTGGTTCTCTCCTCACAAAAGGATCAGACGGAAAGGAACCGATTTGCTGTGTACTGGAAGCAGGTTGGGCCCATCGTCTTTGGCTCCTTCTGCCTGTTCATCTTCGATATGTGTGAAAGGTGAGTGATCCATTCCAAATTGGTTGCTTGTTATTGTTAAATGTGTGGAAGAACAACTTGAGGAAAATGGCGTTGATCATGCACTTATCAATGGCTTCAGTGAACTTTGTCATGCTTCCAAAAACTTTCAAATGATGTTTTTATAAAAACACGCCTTTTTTTAGGCGTGTATGGTGACAAACTTATGCCAGCTACTAAACCTGTGTTGGTTGAAATGAATTTGAACATGGATACAGGACTGGGCAGAGGTCATGTAAAATTTGGTCTTTCAAAAATAATGAGTTTCTAAATATTTAAACATTTGCTATAAAGACCAGTAAACGGTTCACTAAATCAAATCACTATTTCTTGTGACCGCCCTTCACCTTTAAAACTGCATCAGTTATCTTAGGTGCAGGGCCCAGCATTTTTATAATATAATCGGCTGGTAGGTTGTTCCAAACGTATTGCCTTCATTCTTCTGCAGACTGCAGCTGTCTCATTTGCTTTTGGTTCTTTTGGTTCAGACAGCCTCAATTTTGAAATTTTCAAAAGCTTGTCTGTTACCTAATGTTAGTTTTTAAATTGCATGAAATTAACATTAAATTATTTAGAAAATTAATGTTTGGGAAGTCTCATATTTGCTCTCTTCTACTGAAAAACAAAACGAGAACATCTATGCTTTTTGCCCAGTACTGTATATGCCATGTAATTGTCATATGATTGTATCCTATCCTGTCCATATAGTAGTTGATGCAAATCTGACAAGCCTGTTGAAAATGAAATTGATGGGCTGGAGGCCCAGGGCCCTTTGCATGAAGGACGTATTGTGGCAGTTCAGTGTGTGCCAGTTGGACTTGCTGCCACCCTGGTGATTTATGGGTAGTTCTGGAGAAGGTGGCATCTCCCGACACAGATGAGACGGAGTAATGGCAGTCGGCAGCGTGAGCCAAGCGGGGCAGTAAATGAAAGTGAGAGGGCTGTGTTCTTTTTGAGCGTGGTGTCACTCCCATCCGCGGCTGAAAATGTCACCCACCAATCCGGCGGTTGTAAATCAAGCTGACAGCTGGCAGGCTAGCTGGCCAGAGCTCCATGAGATTGGTTTCCTTGGCTTTTTGAAGCCCAGCCACCTCTGGCGCAGGTCGTCTGAATGGTGTTGCCTGTGAGCACGGGACTTGAGCCACTGTGTAAACCTCAGCAGACTCCGTGCAGAAGAGCCTGGCAACTCCACTAATAACACCGTGTCAAATTGGCCTTGCTGAGAGATCGCTCACCTCGCTATTGTTTTCCTGTTCGGCAGACGCAATTATTCCGGGGCAACTTGAAAGCTTGTTTACCTTGACGTGTTTCCCATTCAAGAGTTTGAAGAGCCGGCACTAAATTGCAGGCAGTGTTGTACAAGACTGGCATTTCCATGTGAAATATCGCACTTCGCTATTAGTTTTTCTTTGCGCGCAGACCGATTTATTTTGTTTCGGATCTTGGCCCTCTCCTATAACCTCTTTTACTCCCATCTCCAAATCAGTGTTTCTTGAGGATGTCTATCCTGGCACCTTTGCCCAAGTTTCTCCAGGAATAAAAAGCTAACTGAATATATTTGCTATTGTTATTTTGATCGATTATATTGGAGGATGTTTTTTGTAGATGGGTCGGCAAAGCATGCTGGAAAGTGCAAATGTTTTCAAGAAAAATAAAAATTTTAATCTGTTTTCCAGAGGGGTGCAGCTGAAGAATCCCTTCTACAGTATCTGGGCCTCGGATGTCGGGACAGAACTTGCCGTATCCTTTCTTCCCGAATCCTTTCGAGTTGATGAGGTTTCCTCGTTCTCTGCCTGACCCTATCATCGCTTCTGCCCCACGAAAAATGAGCTTGTCTTTCAGCTTGAACGATCCATTTCTGTCTGTCAGTCTTCAGTCACTTCGGTTACCATCAAGCAGAAACCACTCCCGTGACCAAGCAGATTAAGTCGTGTAAATCCATCGTCATTTCATCTGCTAGCTGAAATGTAGTCCTGATAATAAAACAAATTTCCTTAGTTGAGTTGGAGCAGGTCCAGTTTTTTTAAAAGCATTATCGTCGGTTTGGGATGTGGGCGGTTGTGGAAGGCGCTCTGTCTTTAAGGAGCCGGCGTACTCTGGGGCTTCTCCAGCGCGTCTCCCCTGTAGTTTCTGTGCGTCCCACCAGCCCGAGGCCCTAACGCAGCGGATCTGCATGCAGCTCGCGCCTTTCGCCCCCCCCCCCCCTTACCTCCGCTGTTTTATTAATCCGCCGGAGCGCTTCCGACGACGAGACGCCAAATCCCAGCTGAAAACCGCCGGGCCAATTTAATGCAAGTTTAATTAGCACTGTGCTCCCCACCCCAGAAGAAAAAAAAAAAAAAAAAAAAAGGAAAAAGAGAGACTGGTTTCAGAAGTGCTGCATCTCTCACCAACGCAAACAGCTCCGCCCCTCCACCCACATTTCTGCCCTATAAAGACGGCCTTTTCTTCCGCCAGCCAAGTGGAACATGACATATTTGTTTGCTCTTGAAGCATTTATGAGGATTTTCTGACACTCGGCTGAGAGAAGGCAGTGCGATTAGTAGCTGTAGGCGCGAACAAGGCGACTCTGTAAACCCCCCCCCAGCCCTGGTCCAGTCCCCCTCTGTCCTTTGGGAATGCCCTCTTCACACCATCCGAGCGGAATGATGTGTTCCGGCTCGCGCTCCTCTGTCCTGCGTCAAACCCTCCTCGCCTCGAGTCTCCGCTCCCGGATAGGCCTCCCCGTCCTCCTCCCCGCTGAAGCATGGTGTTCTCCCTCTCTCTTCTCTATCTCTGCTCTCTCTGCTCTTGTGCTCTTTCATAACCCGCACCGAGGAGCCTTCTGTAGCCTGGGCCAGTGTGTGCAAGTCTGGGCACGAGCCCGAACGCCTCCATTCCTACTGCTCCTTACATTTACATTCACATTTTTGTCATTTGGCAGACTTTTAATCCAAAGGAATTTACAAGTGCATAGGTTCTTCCACAAGTCAAAGCATCACATCCATAACTAGGAAAATACACGTGAAATGCTGTTCTAAACATATAGTCATAAGGGCAATGATTATTTATTTTTTTATTTTTTTTATTTATTTTTTTGGGGGGGTTGGACGAGAGGGATAGGGATATCAGAAAGGGGGGCAGGGGAAATCAGGAGGGAGGACTAAGGTAGAGTTTGAAAAGGTGTGTTTTTAGTCTGAGTCGAAATAGGGGGAGGGATTCTGCTGTCCTGACCGTGGTAGGCAAGTCATTCCACCACTGAGTTCCATTCCATCTCCTTGTGTTACCCTGGCTGAAGGGCGTTGCTCTCCCTTTGGATTGGTGGATATTCTCGGTTTTTATGTTTTAGAAAGGTGCATGTGTGCCAACACACTAATTCTGCACCTTGCAGTTTAGCGCAACCAAGATCAGTACACATAAAAAAATGTGTGGGTGCTGTGTTTTATGGTTTTGGTGGTCGTGATTGATGCTGTGTGATATCGCCCTCCTGACTCAAACTTCAACTTGGCCAAGGTTGTGAAGATTGAATGGATGGAAATTCTGGCTTTCAGAGTCTGAGGGTCTAAAAGTAATGGAAAACTTGGACACAAGGAGCTTGGACCTTAAAGTTGGATGCACATTTAGACCCAGTCATAATTGCATAATCCACTGCTTTAACCGCTGAGTAGTGGTGAAATCCGGTAGCCCTGTGGCTGTCCCGGACTAGGCCTGCCCGCCATTGGTCTATACCGGGAGGTGTACCATGAAGTGAGATTATGGGGTTAGCAAGCCAATTTAACCTTTAACCCTTTCAGAAACTACCGTATAAACCTTGTACTTTTTCGACAAATCAAAGTGACTGCTAGATTATTGTTTTGAGCCCCTATAAAAACCCTACTACATTCTCAACCAGAGCCAAAACCCCCTTGGGATTTTGGTGGAGCCGCTTCATATTGGCCTTGGGACTGAAAGGATTATCTCATCTTCGGTTTTCTGTATCACAATGTTGACTCCTTTTAATTGGGGTAGGTCATCCCACTTTCCATGTGATCCTATTTTCAGCAGGAGGGGCTGAAAAGGGCAGAGCTTTTGAGTTTCTGAGCTTTAGGTTTTTGAAATTTAGTTTCTGAGTTCTCCTTGACCGGACGTGCAGATGGCCTTCATCATCGTGGCGGGGATCTGCGCCTGCCTCTACTTCCTCTTCCTGTGCTTCATGGTCTTCCAGGTCTTCCGCAACATCAGCGGGAAGAGGACGTCCCTGCCGGCCATGTCCAAAGCCCGGCGACTACATTATGAGGTGGGGTCTGCTGCTTCATGCCATTCGCCTGCCATTGCCCTTCCCACTGTATGGGTTGGGTTCATTCAGTGTTTTAGAATGAAATAAAATCGTATTATTCCGAGAGCCACAGTGGGGTTAGCTGATCGCTGCACAGAAAAGCACCTTGGGCGCCTTAGAATCACAGTCACAAGCATGAGACGAGACGGCTTGAAGGTGTGCCACTCTCCTTCGGCCGCCGAGGGAGCGGTGCATCTAACACTAACTCTAATTGGATTAGAGGGGGTGCAATTGGCTACCAAATTGGGAGAAAAAGGGAAAAATCTGCAACAATTTAATTTAATTTTTTAAAATATTTTCTTTATCTTGTCAAGTTTGTCCCAGTGGAAGGCTGTCTTGAAATTGAATCGACTTAAATGTGTACAACAGCACATTTAACATTATATATTTTTCTTTTTTGGATTATATTATACTGCATGTTGTAAATGGTAAATGGTAAATGGTTGGCATTTATATAGCGCCTTTATCCAGAGCGCTGTACAATTGATGCGTCTCATTCACCCATTCATACACACTCACACACCGACGGTGATTGGCTGCCATGCAAGGCGCCGACCAGCTCGTCAGGAGCATTTGGGGGTTAGGTGTCTTGCTCAGGGACACTTCGACACGGCCCGGGTCGGGGATCGAACCGGCAACCCTCAGACTGCCAGATGACTGTTCTTGTCGCCCCTCATGTTGTATTGTTTCTAGGGCCTGATCTTCCGGTTCAAGTTCCTGATGCTGGTCACTCTGGCCTGTGCTGCCATGACAGTCATCTTCTTCATCATCAGCCAGGTGAGCCTGCAGGAATTGCTCCAGTTTGGGCGGGGGGTTGGTTCCTGGCTTAATTTGATCCATATGACTGGCTGCGTGTCTGTGATTGGCAGGTGAACGAGGGTCACTGGCACTGGGGTGACTACACGTTGCAGGTGAACAGCGCCTTCTTTACTGGGATCTACGGCATGTGGAACCTCTACGTCTTCGCCATCATGTTCCTGTACGCACCCTCGCACAAGCGCTATGGTGATGAGCAGTCCAACGGTACGCCCACCACCACCAACCGCCTCTCTGCCTGCTCTGTTGGGAAGGTCCTCTCCCATTGGTTTAGTGCTGAGTAGAACACCCCTTCTCACTGGCAATTGCACCAGCAATATTATTTCCTGATTTGGGAGAGGAGTTGCTACCCCCATTGGAGTGCATTGTAGCCCCATTGGTGACAATTGAGCGGTGGGTAATTTAAGTTAAAACTAAGCAAATGTCTTCATTTCTGTGAAGGATATTTATCGTTAACTCACTACTGTGATGTATCTTAGGAAATTTGGGCGTTTCAAAATTCTGTGTGTGTACATTTTAATCAGAGGTGGACAGAGTACACAACTTCACTACTTGAGTTAAAGTATAGGTGCTCCTTGTCAAATATTACTCCAATACAAGTAAAAGTAGCTTAGGCAAAATATTACTTAAGTCAAAGTACTAAAGTATTTGCTTAAAAAATAACTTAAGTAAAAGTAAATCTGAACTTTTTTTTAAATCGAGACCCACCACTAATTTGAACGCATCATAAAAAAATCAGTTTTTTTGCTTGCCTTGCTTGAGGACATCCTTAATACTGGTCCAGGATGTTTTGAATTTGGGGTGAAGAATGCTGCAGCAACCAGCTCCGATTTTTAAAAGATTTCTTGCATACCTTCAGCTGCACATGTCAGGTTGGCATCCAGTTGTTTTGTTGTTTCTTGTGTGTCTCCATGCCTCATGCTGGAGAATAACCAGAAGCACTTGATGAGTCAGGATGAGGCTGCTGCAGAGACTCATCATGGTCAGGGAGGCATCTCTTGTTGTAACTGAGGCCTAAATGAGAAGAATAATAGTTTATGATTGTCCAAATTCATCAAGCAAAAACAAAGCAATAAGAAATTGATCAGTCAGTTTTTTTTTTCTTGCCTTGCTAGAGGACATCCTCATCACTGATCCAGGATGTTTTGAATTTGGGGTGAAGAATGGATGCAGCAACCAGCTCTGGGTCACCCAAGGAGAAAATATCAGCTGGACTGTACCTAAAACAGATTTATAAAAAAAGAGGGAGCATATATTCATCTTGCATGTTAATATATAAATTGCAACATATCAGTTTACACAGAATGTGATGTAATAAAACAATCCTTTTCCTTTGGCCAAAATCATCTTCAAACAATTAGAAATGGAACGATAAGTGATTAGAATAATACATGTACCTTTACTTTTTCTTGTTGGAATAAAATGGAAAGCAAAACATGCAAACATTTACAACTTACATGGGCATATTGAGTGTAGCAGACAGCTCTCATGGCCCCCTCTCCTTGGTTTCTGATGATTTTGACAATACGCTCTACACCCAGATAAAAGGAGTTCCATCGTGTTGCATTGGGCTGTACCAGCTGAAGCTTGCAGTGTGCTTCTATCATGTCAGCAGCAGTAGTGGACCTTGCAGTCTTGTTCCAGAGAGCCTGTGACTTTTGAGAAGGCTGACCATGACAGCTTCTTGTATGCCTCTGTCCTATTTGCATTATTTGCATCCACTGTAGATACCAAATTAAGCAAATGGCAAGCACAGCGATGATGCTTTGGGAGCTGGTGCTGCAGGCCATCGTTGACGTCTTCTGCCATACTGTCTTCAACACTGATGAAATCCATTTCAACTTCCATCTCCGCAGTATCGGGACCATCACCTTGAGTTGATTCCTTTTCAGTTACTTCTTCAGTTGCAACATTGTTGTTTTCATCTTCTCCATAGACTCAGAAGGCCTTAATGAAATTCGAACCGCTATCAGTTGTTGTTCGGACGATTTTCTCACTGATTCCATACTCTGAATGTATGTCATTCAGTGCACCTGCCAAGACTTCAAATGCATGAGCACCCTTTAACTGCTTGCATGCAAGACCAACAGAATGCCTCTCAGACGTGCCAGGTTCCAGCCAGTGTGCTGTAACTCCAATAAAACTTCTCCTCCTTGTAGTCCAACAAACAGTTGTCGCTATATATGCGGTCTTCTTCATTGCCTTTCACCTGATTCTTCATCACTACTGTAGCATTGTCAATTTTGCGCCGCACAGTCGTCCGAGACATGACGGAACAGTTTGGCTGTAGATTTTGAACAAAGCTTTGAAATGCCGGCTGTTCAACATGTGCGAAAGGGTGGAGCCCTTGAACTATTAAGTTCAGGATTGCATTGTCAACAAACATTAAGCTAGGTAGTAGCGGTGACTTCTCGCCATTCCGAAATATCGCCATTCCGAAGGTCCGCTATTCCGAAATTCCAATGGTCTGCCATTCCGAAATTGATATTCAAGTCCATATATCTCCGCGTTTTCTGCATCAAATTCCGACATCCTATATACCAAATTAACGGCAAAAATGTGCATTGTCTTGATCACGTATGAATAATCACAGTCTGTGTCTGTATCTACAGTATAGGCATTCATAGGCTACTGAATACATTGGCATAACATATATTGTCATTTTCCATAACATTGTAAGTTGGCTATAGCCCCGCGAAATGTATCATAACCGTGCGTGCAACCACGGTAACATGATAGATAGACAGATGGATAGACTTATAATAATACTTATTTATAATGGCCTACATAGCGCGAAACTGTGCATATAATAACATTAGGCTATAGCTACATGCGCGAAACTGCGCATCCCCTGTAGTCGTCCATTGAACGGCTGGCGGCGGTTAATTAAATTAAAATATCGTGTTTTTTTTTTTTTTTTTTTTTTTTTTTTTTAAATGATCTTGATTAGCCTATTTTCAGTTTCGGAATAGCGGACCCTTTGACAAAATAGAAGACGAGTTTTTGTAGGCCGTGATATAATTTGTCCGCGGCAAACACAGCAAGCACTTGAACTGATACGAATCAGCTTTCATGTCAAAAAGCTGGAACATGGGCTTGAGATATGGCCACGGATGCCGGGGGGAGTTTCTCCGTCTTCCTCCGTCACCGATGAAGCCATCGACACCGTCCTGTGGTGCGGTGCGTTCTGTGGACCGCTAAAAGGTAAGTTTAGTTTTAAGCATGACGTAGTACAGGTACGGCAAGACGGCCAAGACAAACTATACGCAAATCTGCAGAAACAGCTTATTTTCTTTGGTATCAGAATTTAGCAAAAAAAAGAAAAGAAAATGAAATTCATCAGCTGACGTAAAAGCAGAAGTATCGAGTAACGAGAGCATCAACAGAAATGTAGTGGAGTAAAAAGTACAATATTTGTCCTTCAAATGTAGTGAAGTAAAGGTCCTTACACACCGGACGCGATGCGAAAATGCGAAATATTCGCGTTCGCGTCAAAACCTTACACACCGGACGCGATGCGAATTTCGACTTTGCGAGACTTTTTTTTTTTTTTTTTTTTTTTTTTTTACAAAAGATTCGCCTAAAAGTTTCAGAACGAAAAAAACATGGATTCAACTTCATCCAGTGATGACGATGTGGTCCTCTGACACTATCTTGCTACCAACTCTACTTCCAAAAGTAAACTACATAAGCTTACAATCCTGATAGCTGAGTTGTTCGGCGATGCTGCGCCACACGTTGTCCTTAACGTCATTATCTTTGTACTGTTGATGTTCCTTATCATATAACACGGGGTTTTGAGACACACAAACAATTAACTGGTCCGCCATTTTCTATTTTTATATGGCTTTGTAAACTAATCTGGAATCACTTGTGGCACTCTTTGCTGTACCGTGCGTAGTGTACATTGTCGTACCGTCGTTCCACGCAATGTGATTGGTTGATGCGTTTATTCGCAGCGCTCCTGGATGCGAAAAAAACCCCGTCGTTTTTTCGCGGCGAAATATTCGCGTCCGGTGTGTATGGACTCATAGGAAACCAGCCGTTCTAAAAAATATTTTTTCGTGCGAATTATTCGCGTGAAAAATACGCGTCCGGTGTGTAAGGACCTTTAGAGTCAAAGTATCCCCCAAAAATTATACTCAAGTACAGATCCTCAAAAACTACTTAAGTACAGTACTCGGGTAAATTTACTTTGTTACTGTCCACCACTGATTTTAATACAGAAACTGTATCGCATGTACTTTTACTTTGAAGCCTTTATCCTTCAGCCTCAGCGACTGGCATTAATCCATATGCAAAGATTTAGGCAGTGAACAGATGCCAAGTCATCAAGTATGCTTTTATTTTTTTGGCAACACTTCAGTTTGGAGTGTATAAAAGCAGCATTCAGTATGCCAAGTGGATGTATGTATATAAAATCAACTGGGGGAAAAAATGCATATTAACCAACTGCAGGATGCAGTAACTTAAGGATGCTTTTGACTTCATATTAGAGAAGGGGACTAGATTGTGTGCATATCTGACAGTGTTTTTTCACCCTGATCTGATCCTTTTGGGCGGTGGACAGATGCCTGACTTTCTGTAGACAGAAAAGGGTGTTGGTACAAGGTTGCCTGCCCACTGTGGAAAGGAAATCTGCTCCTCCTTTTGCCAGTGAGACGGTGGTTCCTAATGTTGACTGAGTTCACTTGGAGGTGGTTTAATGAAAAGCGTTAATCTGACGTGTTGAGGATTCTTCCCTCCTGGTATGGTTCCCTCACTCCAGACGGGGCTGGAATGACCCCCAAAGCCCACCTCCCTCCCGTAGAATGTTCTCTCCTCATGGAGTACTGCAAAGTCTTCAGGAATATTTTACAGATCTCCGGGTCCACTCTTTAGTAGGCTCCTGGTTACCAATCACAAACCAGAGAATCAGAAACTCCTCCCCCCACCCCCTAAACACACACCCGGTTCTGTTGTGATCATGTGAAATCAAGCCCTTTATTATGTAGCAGTGTCTGCTGTGTTTCAGAGACTGAACATGAGTATTGTGCTGATGGTATGAATGCTAGGCACTGTGTATCTGGCAGAATACCATGTATAAACATGCCATTCGTCTGTGTCACAGGTGATCTTGGGGTGAACAGTGGAGAGGACATCCAGCTGACCACCACCATCACACACCTGGACGGCCCCACCGAGATCTATAAGATGACTGGCAAAGAGGCCCAGGAGTAGAGCCTCCTCTTATCTTCACTGTGCTCTGACTCCACCCACTCCCACCCGCCCTTTATCCTTGTTCAACAATTGAAACTTTATTGGTACTTTTTATTTTATTTTTTTATTTTTTTTCCTGGTCCATGCATTGCAAACACAATTCCTATTAATAATCCAATCTATGAACACCCGCTGGTGCTCAAACCGACGGTGTAAACGATCCGTTTCGCACGACTGCCCCATTTCTGATAAAGCCCAGCTTTTATAAAGGCTGTCTGACTTGCAGATTTTATCGGGTTGTTGAGAGGGATGTAGCACCACCTGGTGGTAGATTGAGGGAAAGGCACGGAGCTGGCACAGTGGTCTGTGGTACACCGCGTTGTTCTGAGGCTTTAGCTCTCCTTGTCTGAGGGGAAACCTACTAAAGCTGTTGGGATTGTCGGGGAAGAAAGGGAACAGATTAGCAGCGTTTCTTTTACTTTGGGGCACTTGCTGGCGGCCTGTCTTCCATTCAGTAATGCTTGAGAAATGGGCCGTTTATTTAGTTTCTCAAATATTTAACATTCTCGTGCTACATGTATTACTCAAGTTTTAAAAGTTGACCACACTTTTGAAATTACGGAAGATGCCCTTGGTGTAAAACTTGTATTACAGGCATATAAATAATATCTTTTGCAATTCACTGTAACCATGCAGCAGAATTTGCAGGCTTTGGTACCGCTGTACATTATATGGCTACCACTTTGGAATCAAAAGGAAACTTCCCCACCGCATGTACCTATGTATGTACTTATGGAGCTCTGTATTACGCTTAAAACTACTGAGTTCATTAAGGTCACAGAAAAGGTGTGGGATCTTTGGCACTGAGCTTAAGTGCATGGATGTTCAGAAGGTCTTTATAAACACGAAGCTCATTATGTTCTGATGTAGATATATTTTTTTATAAAGTGCTCATTTGTATGCTTAGGGAAGACTTGCATTTAGATGTGTCACCAGTTGTCTGTTGGCAAAATTCTTTTCAGGATGTTTAAAGATGTTTGTATGACACGTGAGTGTAGAGTTTCGCTTTTTATGCTAATTTAAATAAAACTTTTACTTCATGCTGTTTTTCGTTGAATTGCATGAAGATTTACTGCCATTTCCCAAATACACTTGTTTCATTCCTAGTGTGGTCCATTGTATGTTGTCATAGCAGGAAAGTCTGTTACCCTGTGTCCACATCAATGCACTTGCTTACTATTGAGTACACAAGCCGTATACAACTTGTATATTCAATGGTAGGCAAGTGTGCTGATTCTGATTTGGCCTTAGTTTCATTTGTGCCAGTAGGTAACATTAGGTAACAAGATGAGCAGTGCATAGGAATGTAAAAGCGGGACTGTTTGTCTGTGGTATAGTAGCGACCCCTTGTGGTAAAACAATACGTGACAAGGTAAAATAGGTAAGATTTAAAATAAAAAAACATTGTTACAAAACCATTGTAAATCCCCTCCTATCATTGAAAAAGGCTCACTGACATGTTAACTCACCCTCTGCATGTGTTTTATAGTCCTTAAATTTGGGTTTCAAAATATACAGTTGATGGCCTGACACTACCAAAACATTGTATAACTTTACAATAATAATTCAAGCTCATTGGTTCTAATTGCCACCACCAATGGCGTTTCAACATCAGTGCATTTACAGGGAAGGGGGAGGGATAAACCTTGTTGTGGTCGGAAGAGGAACTGTTGCTGCTATTCCTCTCTCGACCGTTAGGTGTCCGAAATGACCTATTGTACCTTTAACCGGAAAGGACCAGTATAGGTGCAGGTTTTTGTTTTAGCCCAGCACTGTGACGTCTGATGCAACGATTTCACTGATCATGGTCAAGATGATGAGTAGAATCAGTTGTCTTGGTGCTGGGTTCAAACAAACAACCTGCACCCACACTGGCCCTTTTCAGATAAGCTTGGACACCCCTGGTCTAAGTCATTATGGTTCTTCCAGTGTCACTGTGGGGGGAAGAAGTGGGGGAAAGTGACTCTTGTTAAACTGGATGCCTACAGTCTGCTCTTGGCTGCGGTATCTGTAATGCACAATGCCTGCATGGCTCAGCCTTTGGACTCGAAAGGAGTGGCAGCTGACGCAGTCTGCTTCAGGGGACTTCAGTTTATCTGGATGCTCAGTAACTGGCAGTGCATGTCACAGCAGTGGGAGGGGCCTAATGGAGGTTTCAAATTTGAAATGAAAAGTAATTTAACCCCTTAAGTATCACCCCTTTTCTTAACACAAGCTTGAAAATGACATGCCCAAAATGAAAATTCATATTATTCTTGAACCCTTTTGACTACAGGCGTAATCCTGGTGTCTTCTGAAAGGTTACCCTTTGGGGTTTGTTTTCCAAGAGGCAGGATTACTCTAGTATTACTAAATCAGTTACAGAAGCTCAAACACAGTGGAAGTGGGAGATTTTATTTTTTTCTCACTGAAAAGATTTTTGTGACAGTGCCTGGTTCACTTAGAAAGGCAGTGGAGCCACAGCCAAAACACTGGGCAAATCCCCTTTCAAATTTGATGTTATCAAAGAGGATTCTGCATAGTTCTGTCTAGGCATTTGGAGACTAAAAGGGTGCATGGAAACAAAATTATTATGGGTCCTATGACATGTAAAATACTGCATTTTGCTTAAAATGACAGTTTTTATTCTGGGAAAATCTTGTATACTAACATATTCATTGAGGTCTGTTTTTTTTTGGGGGGGTTTTTTTGTCAAACACCCAACCTCCATCAACAAACACATGCCACAATTCCCCATGCTATTTAATTAAATCATTCATTAAGTATTCAAGTAAATATAAATGAACACTGAGTAAACTGCAATTGTGGCGATCTATGGTCCTATAGGTTTTTGTTTAAATCCTAATTTGGCACACTAGATTCTAATTTACAGCGCAACGAGATCTCCAGCCGTTGAATGAGCACCCTTTGTTAGGGTTGCAGTTAAAATCTACAAGTTCTCCAGGAACAGGGTTGGGCGGCCCGGGGATAGTTTGTGTCCATTACGACAAGATGCAGAAAGGGGGTGGCCACTAGAGGGCGTACTTGCACATGAATCTTTTCCATTGGCTCCAGTTCAGATGTAGGTCATTAGATGCGCTTGTAGCTCACAAACACAACATGAAGAAGCTACGATAAAGACGACCTTTTTGTCCGTTTCGCAAGACCGTGCAGTTCTGTGCGGTGACTGAGAATTATTGTTTAGGATGGCGCATTACCGCTCGTTTTATTCTCTGCAATGTAATGAACACACCGGCTTAATCGAATAACTGTTGTGGCATGCCGCCACAAAATCGTTTAGTGCGGGCTTTCATCCTTCATCTCCTTACAAACGCACACTCTAATGCCGGAATACTCTGTATTTTCAAGAGGAATGGTACGTGTTTCTCAAACAGATGGACTCCTAGAGTAATTTGAGTTGTCTCCAACTCTAATATGGTATAATAGTATGGTAATGGTGATATAGGATAGTAATGCATCGTTCTGCTCCCATATCTCTTCCACTGTTATTATTCAGTCTCTTTCCCATGCATACCAGGTTCGCATAAACTTTGTTTTAAACTCAGCAATGCTGTAAAATTAATGTCCTTTCAACTTAAATATAACTGATTTATAAATAATAATAAAAAAATGTAATCCAGGTCCAGGTCCTTCTCTTCTAATGCATACAGCCAAATATTATACATACAGATTATGTATAAAATGCACAAAGCTTTAGAATCCATATTCGAGAATGAACCTTCGGAGAAGTGTTCTGTCAGATTGATCAAGCACCCGCCAAGTGAATTACCATTACGAGGAAGATTTATACAAGTCTGTGGGTGGACGTTTTCCCTTCTTTAAACTTCAGTGTCCTTAAGTTACGCTCTTCCATCTCTACCTGCTGCAGTGTAATATGTTCAAACGCACTTCCCTCCTGAGAATTCCAGTTTAGACCACCTGGGATTCTAAACTGGCCTTTGCTGGTCATAGATGGCTGGTTGGCTGGCTGGTTACGCTGTCAGAGTAAGCTCGTGGCTAAACTGGCTGGGGGTTCAGCTGGTGCACGGCTGGTTAAATTGGTCGATCAGCTAAAATGGGCTTGGCCAAAACTGGTTTTGACCCGTTTAAGATGGAACTTTCAGCAGGGCAATGTCTGTGAATCTATTTGTATCACTCGGCCGTCTCTCCGTAGTGGTCATGCTGCTACCCTCTTCAAAGGCGATAACCGCTCCTCAAGCAGCCATTCATGTCCTAATAAAGGGATAATCACCATCTGCCTCCGTGTATTCTTTTGGCTTGCTGCCAGGTGCACACCGTACAATCCTTTGACGAGTCCTTTTTGAATTTGACAGCTTTAGGGTTTGGGAACAAAGAAGGTGTGTTTTTATTGTGAAAGTTGTAAAGGTGTTATGGGACAATCTTCGTGAAGTGGCTCTTCATTCTGAGACTTGCTAACTGTCAGAGAGAACGCTGGCTGGATGTTTACACCTGCGAGGGTTCCACGGGCTTCTCTCGCACTTCAGCTTTTAAAACGAAAGAGTATTTCAACTATAGTATTATATATCAGCTTATGAAAAGACTGAACACTATATAGCATGTTTTTATTTAAAAAAGGAAAATCAAACACAATAAACTGGACTAATTTGAGTAGATGACACAAAATTGTGCCATGCCAAAATAAATCGTATTTCTTGCTTCCTTATCGATATCCATGTTTTAATCTCTACAAAATAAGACATTTTCACAAACTGGAGGGGAAATGTTGATTTAATTCACAGTCACCCGTACTCGCAGACAGAGGGCGCCCAGGATGTGGAACAGAAAAGATGAACGGATGAAAACCTCCCCAAAAGTCCTCCACCGTTCCCACCATTCCGTGTCTTAGGCGGAGCGGAGTGAAAGGTCGTATCTCCTGTCCACCCATTGAAGCGGGTATAGTTGACAGAAGTATGAAATAAACGAGAGCATGCAAAACAGTCTTAGAGGGGCATTAGTGTTAAGAAAGCTTTCCAAAGCGATCGCGATTTCCAGTCTCGAAGACTAGTAGCTAGCTCAACATTGTCAGTGTCGAAGTACAGCTTTGCTAAAGTATCGTAAAGGTCCCTTATACGACTCTACGGGTCTACAGAAAGTCCACTCAGTACTTACGGTGACGCTCAAAATCAGGTAAGTGTTCAGACAGTACAGTATGAGCTGGCTGTCTTAGAAATTAAAGCGAAATAATTCACAATTCCTTTGGAAACCGTTTTATGCTTGATGGTGAATTTGTTGCGCTTACATACTAAATGTTGGAAGTAATAGGCGTCATGACGATCGTTCCGGACAAATGTACTGTAAAAATGGTCAACTCTTACGAATTGGGGTATGATAGCAGGTTTGCATATAGTGGCACCCCAACCATTAAACTAAATTTCAGATGTTTCATTTTAGTGTTCATTTTGTAGTGCACTTACATATATGCATGTATTAACGATGTATATTTTAAATCGTGTTTCTGATTAAGGCAGGCAGTTGTCTTATGGCTACGAAGTGATTAGGCTACATTTAGCGAACTATGTAACCTAGGTAATACATTTATATGTCACATTAACAATGCCGTTTCCGGCAGTATGCTCACGCTGTGGAAAAATACTCGACAAAATGTGTATTTAATCGCAGCAATAAGTAATGATGGTAATCAGTAGTCTATAGGATATAATGTTCAGTGTCTAATTAAGAGGCTTCGTAAATATCACTTTCGCCCCAGAGGGAATACTAGGACTTTCTCAAAGCAATATGACTTGTGCCATGAAATATATAACTACAGTGCAGCGTGCGTTTCGACTAGTGTGTGTGTCTGTTTATTTAAAATAATTTTAACGTTTTTAGCCTACGTGTGAAAACATGGATTCGTTTGAGGTCTGAGTGTGACCACTGTTGTAATGTGGTCATATTTTCATAGTTTGCAGTACATGATTTGCATAGAGTTTCAGTATTAGTGAATGAGGGACACTGTCTTGTTGAGCTTGCAGAAATACAGTGTCACCTTCTGGACGGTAAGTTTGATTGTCCTTCAGGTTCATATCGGGGCTAATCAATTTTCTCTACCTTTGCTTTTCACTCTTTCTCTGTGTATTTATGACAGGCCTCAAGGTACTGCATTTTTTCAATGCCATAGGTCTGTTTTATCATCATCAAAAAGTCTCAAAAGTGGTCAATCCAAATTTGAAGGGGGGGAACAATCCAATGCAAAATCTTAGGGTTTTCCTTGAATTTATTGCCTTGAGGTACCCTCTGTTGACAAATTTGCAACAGTCTGTGCATCTTTGATGATGATGATTAACACAATTCTCACAAAAAGTCTCCCAGGAAAAAGGTTAGTGGCGGGGTAAACGCCTTAAGGCATAAGCAGTGGTGGTATGAAGTGGTGAGGTGTGGTATCGCCTACACCGGGCCTGGTGAAAAGGTGGCTACACGATGCCAATTTTGTTAAATAGCCTGCATTTATTGAATGTATCAACATAAGGCGATGTGAGATCTAAGTCTGAGGTTTTATCGATTTTTCTCAGTGCCTGCACTATTAATACCTGTGATTGATGCCTAATAATACCATGGGATTGATTGCACTTATGTAGCACCTTTGACAACCTTAAGGGTGCTTTACAGGGAAAGGGGGGAGGAGGGTGCTTACTTCAGCCACCAGCAAAGGGACTAATGTGAGTGATAGGATCTTGTAAGATGCTAAAGCGGTGACCTATGAAAATGAATAAATGGCAGGGGTGAAGGTCACGAACTTGCTCTTCTGGGAAACTGGTGATTCTGTCAGAGATGTAATCTCGCAGACGTCACGCTGCGGTTCAGCTCACCGTGCGGCCGGCTGCCCCTTCCCGATGTCTGCTTTGATCTCCACATGCGATTCAGTGTGGCCATCACCTCTGTCTAACTTAACTCCAGGCACCCTCAACCTCCTCTTCCTCTGTTATCTTACAGTAGGTGTAAAAAAAAAGAGACATTTGAACAAATCTTACACCAGCATTTCAAATGCAAAATAAAGAAACATTACAGGTGTTAGTGAGGTTCTTTGCACTTCCGGCGGAACGGATAGACTGCATCGGCCTTGAAGACGGAGATTGTATACCTTGAGTGGCGTGGTGAAGGCCTTGGCCTGCAAATGTTCGGGCTGCTAATTAAAGTGATGTTACAGAATCTGAGCCATTCATGTGACGAACGCCTGTGTGCCCTTCCCCCAAGCGTGTAAACAAACAACACAACTCTTTGTATTCCCCGGAGTCACAGGGGAACGGATTCCAACAACGATGCACATTAGATGTCGTCACCCGCCTCCCAGGCTCATTAACATCCTCTTTGAAATTCTCAGATTTTTTAATAATTATATCGATGTTACCTCCATTTTGTTCCAAGAACAGCTGCTTGTGTCTCCACCTTCACCAGTGAGCACGCTCAGTTTGTCTCAGTTGTGGGGAAACGGCCTTCATTACAATACTTCCCTTCATTTCACTCTGTCTGGGTCACTTTCCCGGACACGATAATCGTCACGAAGACAGAGAAAGAATCACAAATTACTTTGTTTAGCAGTGTATGTAGTTTATCCAACTGTAATGGTGTGGTGACCATTACTGTTAGATAAACTTTGCATTTCTGGCCTTTCTGTGGGGGTTGTTATAAATATGCCATTGAATGTTCTGCTGATGTAGGCATCGTATAATCACCCATTCATTGTGGATCTGGTAGGCTATCAGCTAAATTAACCAATAATGGCTTTTACCGTATTACTGTCGGTCTATCTGTGGCTTGCCGTTTAGGGCTCCACTATTTAGGGCTCGCCTAGTCTCGCTGTTGTCCACTTCCTCTTGCCTCATTTCCCATTAATACGTTAGACGAATAGGGAAACCGGGGGGCCACAATGGCGCCATGTTGAGCCGGCATCTGCGGCCTCGCGCGGCATTCGATATGAAAGGACGGCAGTGTCTCTCTCGCTGTGTGCGCTCGCACAAAGTCGCACTGTGCGACAGGGACGCGGTGATGGGCGCTGAATGTAGATTGCCGTTGGCGGATTGGCTTCCCTTCTGCCCACTTGCACTTTTTTTTTTTTTTTCATGTGCGGCTATGGAAAAGAACCAGTCGGGTGACTGGTTTATCGATTAGTTGCAAATTCGGTGCGTCTTCATGGCTGTCCTCTCTGTGTTCCGTTTTGATGATGATTTTCCGGGTTGTCTTGCACATAATTTGCAAATGTCATAGATTTATTTTGTCATAGATTTATTACAATGCTTATTTTGCTCTTAACTTGCCTGGAATTGTAACTGTTAGTGTGACTTCATCATCAAAACCTGCAATTAATGAATAATGTAGAATGTTACAGTTTTACAAATAACATTAATTTTGCTTAATGAAATAATTAATTCAAAGTGTAATGGTAATAATCTCACTTTGAATTTCTGCACAATTTCAATTCCAGTAGGACACGGTGTCATTACCAACTTAATTTAAGATAGTTCTTTTGTAACATTAAAGCTTATTAGCCACCAGTACCTTTCTCTTAATGCATCTATATTCTATGACAGCCCAGTCTTCAATCACTGTATACAAAGCTGCTCTCATACACCATGTTGGGCAAGTATATCAGACAGTCCATAAAATGAGTAGAATTCAGGATGCTAGGATGTTTTATTATGCAGTTTCTAATTCAGTAAAGTCGTTATTCAGAGCAAATACAGTGTACCGAGATGTTCTGCTTTAGATTTAATAGTGTAAGCGTGAGACCACTGGGAAATCCATATGAAGCATCTGGAAAGATAATCATATTTGCTATAGTGTATCCTTCCCCGATGTACCAAGTGTTTAGCAAGGCAATTGTATGATGACTAACAGAATTGGTATTTAAAAGCTATGTGGAGATTTACCAGGTTAGAACTGGCAATCACAGCTTTTGTTTATGAAGAGAATTGGCAGGAGCGTGCGGTAAAGCCTGTCAGCAGGCACAGTAAGGAGGCTTATATAGAACTTGCTGGAGTAGTATATAATGGTTGTTGCTCAGAAGTTTTATGCAGTCCTTTTCATTAGCTTGGCTGGCTAAACATGGTATGCAGTCTGACCGTAAGGAGATTCAGGAGGTACTCACAAGAGCAGATAGTATGGCAAGCACAAAACCTGCTGTGAGATCTATGCCTTGATGCATAGGCCTTGCCTGATTGCAGTGTGCTTGATTCAATGCTGTAGCAACTTTTATAAGAGGTGCTGTCAGGATACACTAGAAACTAGACATTTTGATGGACAGTGATCAAGCTAAAATCCTCTCACCATTTCAACTTGCTGTCTTCATCACGGTGATGTTCTGTTGGCAGCCATATACCTATCTCTGCAATGTCAAAAGAGTCAATGCAATGCCATCGTATCTTTTCATCTGTGTGTGTCATTCATAAATTTGGCTTCTAAAATCTTATGATCAAGGAAATCATTTTCCTGTAGAGTGAACGCTATTTCCTTATTCTCCTAAGATCCGGCATTCCCTGTAGGAGACCTGAGTCTCAAGAACCACCCTGCTGAAAAAAAACAACCCAAGCTAGGTTAAGAAACAGCTGGTAGCTGCTTGACCAGTTATACCTGCTCCATATTCAACATTGTTTGACTAGCTGAAGCTATGTTTTGAAACAGCTGGTTGCTCGTATTTAAAGCTGGTCATAGCTGGATTTTACACCAGGGAATACATTTTACTATGCTGAAATTATTCAAGCAAAATTCAATAAAAATATGTATATGTATATGTATATGTATATTTTCAATATTTTCAACATGTTTGTGACAATCCAAGACACTTGTTTCATGTAAAAAAACTTAAAATACATTTATATTTTTCAGAATAAATCAGTGCATCACTGCAACAGATGTATGCTTTTCAGGTCTTTTAAGTTAAAGTTTACTTCGGCAATGCAGCAGAACTAGCTGAACAACATGGCTGCTATGAACTATTTGAGTGACTGCCATGTTGATCTGATGGGTGGGCCACTTTAGCACTTCTGTGCTTTAACTCTAACTGACAAGCAAACCCAGTGGTTAACATGTTAGTCATGATCCTGGAGGGCATTGGGTTCAGGCTCCAAAGAGATTGCACCATTGATTAAAAAAAAAAATGGCGCCCATTGAGTCTGTTTGGCACTCATCGATTACAAAACCAAAATTGATTTGATGTCGCTAAGTACTGTGCAATAGACCTAATGTCGTCGTTCCCGGGGTGAACATGTACATTCTGGTGCTTTATACTTTGACTAGAATCAATCAGTCAACCGATTTTCAGTTTTTTATGTCACCATTTGCAAAAATGTCCTCACACTGCACGGGGGCATGCCTAGTGGCTAAGGTTGACTGGGACCTGGAAGGTTAGCTTAGCCATTACCCACAATAAGATCACTACAGTTGTTGGAGGGCCTTGTGCCTGGTCCTCAACCCACATTGCTCCCTGGGGGATTGGACCCTGCTTAGTCTAATCAACTGTCAACAAAGTCACTTTGGATAAAAGCGTCAGCAAAATAACGGAAATGTAATGCGAGGAGAGGCAACAATAGACAGCATTTCTGTTTCCAGCACACTAGGGAAGGTCATTCCAAAACCTTCAATCTAAAAGCTCAGAGGCTGCATTTTTGACCAGAACAAATGGGGTTTGGACTGTTAGATAACAAAGTCTGGCGGCAACCTAACATTGAAGACACAAACTAAGATTTTCCTGCTATATTTAGAGAGTGAAAGCATCGTTTTGTCTTTTAAATGATGCAGGAAACCCTCATGCTTGTGTCCAAAGGAATTTGGGAGAACCTCAGATCCTTGGAGCCACCCATGCCCAAGCATAGCTTAGCTACATTTTTGTGCTCCCATAAAAAAACAATTGTTTCATGTGGTAAAACCAAGCACAGAGTCACTCTACATGGTGGTGTTTTAAAGGCATTAGCTGTGGACTGCAGTGTACTACAGTTGAGGTTTGGAGCGGTCTGGATACAATGGTCAGGCACCACCCTAATCTTTATATGAACTGGGAGGGGAGCCTGTGGCTTTGGTGACTGGTAGGCCGTAGGAGGCTGAAGGCTGGGCCGCACCTTCTGAGCCGGTGACCACACCCACACCGGTCTCTCATGACTGAAAACCTCCAACTCTGGTTGAGCCGGGTGAAAGTGACAGGCAGAAGCAAGCACTGGCTCGTTTCCCAGACGCACGCGGTCTCTCTGTATGAGCCCTGCAGTGACTGTCTATGTGCTGTGTGGTCTCTCTGTATGTGCTGTGTGGTGTCTCTGTATGAGCTGTGTGGTCTCTCTGTATGTGCTGTGTGGTATCTCTGTATGAGCTGCGCAGTGTCTCTGTGTGCGGTGCAGTCTCTATGTATGCACTGTACTGTCACTCTATGAGCTGTGCAGTGTCTCTCTGTATGTGCTGTGTGGTCTCTCTGTATGAGTGGTGTAGTCTCTCTGTATGTGCTGTGTGGTCTCTCTGTATGAGCTGTGCGGTCTCTCTGTATTAGCTGTGCCGTCTCTCTTTAAGAGCAGGTGCAGTGTCTCTGTGAGCTGTGTGGTCTCTCTGTGGTCTCTCTGTATTAGCTTTGTGGTCTCTCTGTATTAGCTGTGCGGTCTCTGTATAAGCAGTGTGGTCTCTCATTGCGAGCTCTGCAGTCTTCCTGGCCAGTATCTCTGGTGCCTTCAGTTGATGAGTGCAGAGTGGGCAAGTGTTTGAATGGATCATGTTGGAGGTCATTTTGCGTATTGGAGGATGCCTGCCCAGATTGTTGGAGGATGTTGAAGCTTTTGGGTCGGGTTTACAGTAACAGCAACCACTCCAAATTCTGACAAGGAGTAGGGGTACATTGCGAAACATTGCTGTACTCACTAGACATTCTGCTCAATCTCAATTTGTTGTCAGTAGCACATCATCAGTCTCCATTGATAATATGAATATAATTCTGCTCATCTCCACCAGTTGGTCTCGGCCATGCCAGAGGGTTGTCGTGCTGTAGATGATTAAATTCTCTGCTGGTGAAAGTGCTCTTATCACTTGAGTGATGTCAGATTTTGTCACCGGAAATGACTAGAGAATCAGGTTTCTGCAATGGAATCTGTATGTGGCTTCAGCAGGGCTGTTTTGCTAAAGAGAAATAACTCACTGAAAGAGAGAGCCTTTCCTGGGTAGTACCCACTTATACTGTGCTTGCCTGCAAGAAAGTGATAGCCCGGTAAATACTGTCCTTTGGTCTCAATGCACATTTATAGTCCTTAACTGTAGTTAAGCAGGGCCTAAAAAGTGTATTGCAGTGACTTGGATGCTTTTTAGACTCAGTTGGCAGTACCCAGTTGTGCGGTAGGAGTTTGACAAGAAGCCAGACGAGATGTGGGAAGAAATGTCTTTGCTTCTGTTAAAAGGAGCTGTGTAACAGAGGGCAGGCTGAGACCTATTTCTCCGAAACAATGACGGACTGGTGCTTACATGTTCAGAGATAATGGCTATTAGTAATGAGTAATAATCAAATAAATTGTATAATCTGTTTTATTTACCTAAAAAAACAGAGTGGCTCTGTAAAATGCTCACGCCGGATGTCGGTTTAACCGTTTTGCCGATAAGAGAAGAATTATGACCTGGTTTCCTTTTGAAGAAAATGAGACACAACTTTTGAATAATTTTATCAACAGACTAAACTTTTACCACTGTCACACAGCCTGCTATAAATACTATTCTAAAAGTATAATTCCTGCTGTTTCTGCCAAAATATCCAAAAAAAAACAGCATCTTCCATCTGAAAGCTGAATGGATACCTTGAAAGTTGGAAGTATGAATCTTCGATCATAAAGTACTCAAAACAAACCTTTGCTTTCTCAGCAACCTTCATATGTTTAATACGATCATTGTCATTAGTTTGCACGAATATATCATTGCATCACTTTTCATAAATATTCTGCCAGACATTTAGCACAAAATCCATTCATGGGAAATATGAATACATAGACTAGTTTGAGATGCATCTAAGTTGACATGCTTATATTGCAGTGTGGGAAGTGTATATTATAACTAGCTTTGTCATTTTATGGGACTAATACACATTTCAACAGAGGCCAGATCTCTTTTAGAAAAGCTTGTGAGAAAAGTACCATGCATTGTTTGGGGGAGATGTTATTAATTGTTGTTCTTATTGTCCACATTAATGCAGAAGCAGTTGTGAAATGTAACGGTGTTGGAGGCAGAGAGACAGATTATAAGAACTGTTTTGTCTGATAAGACTAACTATCACATGTACTGCAGCAACCTCAGAGCCCAGGTCCACTGCTTACTCCATTTCCTTCCCTTTTACAGTGCGGCTAAGTTACCAAATTGCTCAATGTAGAGAGAAAGAACTTAATGTGTAGTAACTAAAAAAAGTTTACTTTTTAATAGAATGATTTTTCTGAATCTTTTTTCTGGCTTGATTGTTTCTGACTTGTGAATATTTCTTGTGTCTTTCCCTCCGGTTAAGAGAGATGAAAGCATTGTCATGAACGTGGGCGACGGTGAATCATCTTTAAACTGAAATTGATGCAATGGCAGTTGGTTTAGGGTGGTGGCTCGCTGTGCATCTCCCAAATCGCTGACGCGGAGAAACGCTGCCGGCTTAACGAGTAACCGGGAGACGCAGGTATGGATTCAGCCTCCGGTGAAAAGAGCCCTGGGGTAGAGCATTAATCGGGCCGGATATCTGGGTGCTGTCTTCGGTGGTGTCAGCCAGGGGAGAGAGCTCTGATGCTGGGAGATCAGAGAGGCCCTGCTGTTCAACACTAGAAGCCATCGGCTTCTTAGCAAGGCCCGGTCCGCAGGGTCTCCTTCTTCAGATCACAGCTGATGCTGAGGTACCTTTAGCTGCCTCTTCTCAGCAGAGGGAAGCTTCTGGAACTTTATAGCATTGGGCTAACAGGGTCCTGTGTAAGGGGGTTAGTTTTTAAGTGACCGGGCAGGTCGGAAGGCTTCTAATGCTGTTCCGCCTGGAAACTACCGGACTTATTCACTCTTTCCTTTGGTAAAAGCAAGCAGCTACGATGAACGCCTCAGCCATCATTAGCACTGCCAGCTCAGGAGAGTGACAACTTGCGGTTCTCCTCCAAGACGTGTGGTTCTGCTTCTTCTCACACTGTGGCCACAAGCTGCACACACGCAGAGCGGGAGTGGAGGAGACCCAATCATACGCATGCGCAGAGGAAGCCATAGGCACCCAGATGGCTGGAGAGCATCGCATGAGCAATGAACTCCTGCCTCCTGAATCTCTCCCATATGTCACGTGGGCAATGCAAAGTCCATTTTGTGATGCCCCTGGAGGGCTGCCGACCACAGTTGGCATGGCATGGACCAGGTTCGACCTGAGACCGTGGTGCTTGCTCATCTGCCATAGGCTCATGCAAGCTGCTCAGCAGACCAGGGGTCTACCCCATGCAGAATGTAGAGTTTTTTTCAGGGTGAATATTCTCTTCTGAATAATCTCTTGGACCGTGACGCAACCATTTAACTCTGGCCAGTATGTATCATTTTTCAAACACTCCTCTAAATATTTAGCCTACATTTGCCAACAACAGGCTGCAGTTATCTCTGCCTACACTCTTGTACTGTGTTTGTGTTAAACCAGCAAGAGAACAGCTGCATAGCTGGCTATTATGCAGACATCTATAAGGGCTACTGTATGCAGTTAAATGAGTGTTTATGACTATTCAACGCAGTCTGGAATAAACATCCGTTTGCTGTGTGATGTAATTATCACTTCCGAACTGGCGGTAAAGAGTTCAGGGAAGCATTTCGAAACGAGACGTATTGCATCACCGAGACAGAGTGAAGTGCTAGTACTAGCCCAGGCTAACGGTCTGTGTACGTCCCAGCCCGAGGGGATGTTGTCAGTGCAGCGCTGGGGTCAGTCACGTTAATTAGAGTGGGTGTGTGGCGGGAGGGAGAGGTTCGGGGGGGGGGGGGCGGTTCAGAGGTCCTGTCAGGCCACTTCCAGCCCCGTCACCGCTGAGCCTCTCCAGGACACGCCGCACATTCCGTCGCCATGGCACCCACGACATCACAGGGCAGCAGCCCGGCTAAAAGCTAAAAGCTCTCCCCCCGCCCCTGCTGCTCGGCCCGTTGTCAGCCCTTAAGATTGACATTGTGTGGATATTTGTGTGTGTCTGTGTGTGTGTGTGTGTGTGTGTGTGCGCATGTGCGCATATGCATTGGTGTGTGTGTGTGTGTCTGTGGGTGTGTCTGTGTGTGAGTGTGTGTGTGTGTGTGTGTGTGTGTGGGGGGGGGTGTGTCTCTGTGGGTGTGTCTGTCTGTATGCATGTGTGTGTGTGTGTGTGCAGGGGTGTGTCTCCGTGGGTGTGTCTGTGTGTGTGTGTGTGTGTGTGTGTGTGTGTGAATGGCAATTGTGACTATGGCCCTGAAGGAGACCGTAAAGGACAGCCAGCTTAGAGTGCAGTGCCAAGTCTCTCTGTAAGGAGGCACCTGAAGCTGTCAGTCATTGGTCACTGAAGACCCTTGGCTCCGCCTGCCTTTGTGATGCGGCACCCGTCCGGGCCGAATGGGGACACAGATGAGAGGCTGACTGCTTGGCACCGCCTGAGTCAGTTTGAGCCGGCAATTCAGGCTTGCCTAACACTTGGCATCATCCAGTTAAAATCAGAGAGTCACGTCTTCCCAAAGATGTTCATGATGATTACATTACATTACATTAGAGAACTCATGTTCCCTTTAACCCTTTCAGTCCCAAGCCCAATTTAGTGGCTCCACCCAAGTCCCAAAGCATTTTGGCTTTGATTGAGAAAATTGAGAAAGTTGAGAAAATTGAGTAGGGTTTTAATATGGGCTCAAAACAACAGTATAGCAGTCATTTTAATTGGTTGAAAAGGTATAGGGCCAAGAGTGCTGTATGGTTGAGAGTTTGCTGTAGTTAGGCATGAGGGCCAAATGGCACTCTTAGGACTGAAATGATTACATAGATGCAAGGCCAAGATGTGAAACAATTAATGAAATGAAAGTGGATGAAAGCACAGATTCAGTCCAAACTTGCGGTGAACAGCATGCGGTCAAGCCCCTACACACAGTTACTGTTGGTTGGTATAGTAGGGCGGCCTGTAGCGTAGTGGTTAGGGTAAACGACTGGGACACGCAAGGTCGGTGGTTCTAATCCTGGTGTAGCCACAATAAGATCTGCACAGCCATTGGGCCCTTGAGCAAGGCCCTTAACCCTGCATTGCTCCAGGGGAGGATTGTCTCCTGCTTAGTCTAATCAACTGTACGTCGCTCTGGATAAGAACGTCTGCCAAATGCCAATAATGTAATGTAATGTTATTGATTGTGATTTGTGTGTTTTATATTTGTCTGCCTTAAATGCAGATGATGAATTTGTACCCTGATTTATCATTGGGTACCAGCATCATATCATTGGCAAAATATCCTCCTAAGATCCGACAATTAATTGTTGTCCCCTGAAGGGGTCTTCATCTCAAGAACCATCTCGGCTATATTCTATTATGGTGAAATTATATTAATTATATTAATATATGCATTATAAGTGCATTATAAGTTAATATATGCATTATAAGTGACTTTCAATAAAATAGCAAAATATTTAATGAAATATTTTCACTGCGGCATGTTTTTCTCATCTTGTATTGTACTTAATTCTTTATATAGCCTCGCCCTTTCATTCTTCTTAGTTTTGTTTACTCATCTGCTTGGAATGGAGTAGATGACATAACAACTCAAACATTCATGAGAAGGAATGCAAGCGTTACAAAACAAATTTAAATGTAATTTTAGCCTATTTAACCTATTGATAAACAATGCTAATTCTGTCTAATTTTCTTCCGCAATGCATTTTTTTGCGGTATTCTCACCACATCAAGGCCTGTGTCTTAATTAATCTACTGTGCTGTCTACCATGTGCAGGGGTGGTGTCGTAACGAACTACATTTCCCAGAGTGCACGTGTGCATGGGCGTGAGCAGGCTGAGGATGCCACGTGTTGCTGGAGCTAGTGCTTCTGTAAGTCTGAATGAAGACTGAGTGAGACTAGCCACCGCTAAGCATTGTGGGAAGCTGATGATTTCGTGCATAGTATGCCATCTTCAGTTTCTGTTCTCAAGTGATGTACATAGCAGCGTTAGACGTGGGGCAAGTCAGTTTCCTTTTAAATCTTTTGAAAAAAACTTTTTCCAAAAGAAAAATAATAAGGAATGGTTACATTTTCCAAAAAATACTGAAAATCCACTTACTCATCCCAAATTTAAAATGTACTCTTGAGGGTTATTATTATTTTTTTGTTAAAAAGACATTTCATTCTCATATCCAATGAAGAATATTTTTTGAAAAGCAAGTTACAGTTACCTAGCTGGTTCCTTAATTATTTCAGTGTTTGACTGTTTGATAGGTTAACCAGGCAGACACATCATGGCAAGGAACAACAGTGTGCATTAAATATTTGGTCAGAATGCATCAATGAATGAAGGAATTAATGAATGATGTTGAAAAGCAAGAACATAATTAGGGTCATTTTACACTCTAAATACTGAAATGTGTCTCATTGTGTGTTTGGCTTTGTGCTTCACGCACACCGCGTTCAGAACCTGGCTTTATTCGGAGCTCGTCGTTTTGACATGGGGGGGCAGGTGCTGTGACAAAGACGCAGTTCACATTCAAGTTTTTTATTTTATTTTTTTATTTTCACATCTTCATTTCATGTTGTCAGAGAAAAGCAGGTCCCGGTAAATTAGTGTTCGTCACAAATGCGTCACGGCGCACCCCCTCCCCCCTTTCTCGGTTATCATTTCATCTTTCTCAACATTTACAATCAGATGTGTCAGGAAGCGTGCTCTGTGGGAAGGCAGGTGGGCTTGTGCATGTGTGTATGAGCATCGTGTGCACACACCTTAATCCAACCACTGCCGTTAACCCTTCAAGGTGTGAGGTCACAGATGTGTGATTAGAATGTTCTTAACTGGCACGTATTTGTGACCTCACACAGAACATTCTAATCACACATGTGTGATTGCAATGTTCTTAACTGAGCATTCTAATCACGAATGCGTGATTGGAATGTTCTAAACTGTACATTCTAATGCTGATGTAACCATCACTGCTGCTAGTCGAAAGCAATGGATTTTGAAGAAAAAACATTCTAAATATCCTCCTCTTCACATGTGTTAAAAAAGCTTCTTCCTCTAAGAGCAAACATGAGGTCTGAAGTTTCATAGGGGGCAGAAGGTCCACTCCCCGGGAGCATTGTCATTCTTACCAAAGAGCCTGGACCCAGCTGCTCCTTTTCTGTGAGCACACAATTTTAGGAAAACTAAGGGACGGAATTATCTGTGGAATTGCACTGTGATTTTATGGCGCGTGTCCTGGGGAACAGCGCTCGCAGCGCAACGCCCGCTTTACCGCCCGCTTTACCGCCGTCCTCTCCGCTCCCGGGCTGCTCCCTACG
This sequence comes from Conger conger, assembly GCF_963514075.1. Taxonomy (NCBI): domain Eukaryota; kingdom Metazoa; phylum Chordata; class Actinopteri; order Anguilliformes; family Congridae; genus Conger; species Conger conger. The sequence continues at coordinate 58,021,271 of NC_083764.1, forward strand.
CGAGGCCTTTCCGCGAGATGCGGCTGAAATGGCGTTCTGCCGCGCTCCCCCCGCTCGTGGGTCCTTTGGGAGGCGGTTGGGGGGGGGGTGCGCTGTTTGAGGAGGCTATTTTTAGAAGCAGGCAGCGGAGTGACGTCGGCCCTCGGTGACGCTCGCGGTCGCCACCGCCATGGAAACCGTCACGCAGAGACCCCCCGCCTGTCGCTGCGCCTCTGAGCGCGCCGGCCTCGTCAAACCCCCCCCCCCCCCCCCCCTCCTACCGGCCCCGCCCCCCTGCCCCGCTCATGCGCAAAAAGGCCTCCCGGGCCCCGCCCAAGCCTTGTCACACAGTACAGTGACATGATGCGGGTCTGTCTGCTCCACGGTCGGAGGGCCAGAGGCAGAAAGCCTGCCTTTACAGCAGCAATACGACCCTACTCCTGGACATCTACTGTCCTGTTGGTTTTCTTATCGGCCCTGAAAAAGTGCATCAACAGCTAGGTATCTCGGGCTGCTAATTAGTATTCAGGCTTAAGGGTTAAAAATTTGGGTTAAAAAAGAAAAACAGGACAGTAGACTTCCAGGAACAGGGTTGGGTACCACTGGTTTTTAGGGAGTCCATGGGATGCCCTCTCCCCTCCAGTTCCGCCCCACTAAAGGGGCCATTTTGGGGTAGAAGCACATGGGCCTGGCCCCTGCCACCCCTCCATCAGGCGTGCCTCCAGCTGTCTCTGATTGCACTGATAACGGCAAATTACATTTGACTGCTACCGGAAAGGCTCCTCATATTAGGTTATCTTCTACACGCAGGAGAGAGCAGCAAATGGGGGTTGGGGGAGGGGACCTGTCGTCTCAAGTCACGACTCTTCCTCCCCCAACCCCCCCCCGCCCCCCCCCCCCCCCCCCCCCCCCGCCGCTCCAAAACCTGGACCGTTGACACTGTGACGTGTGTGCAGGTGCTGACAGAGCGGGGGATGGTTTGGGGTGGGTGTGTGGAATCTGTGACTGTGCTGTGGTGTGCTAACAGCCCTGTTCTCCTCGCAGTTGCTTATTACAGGCGGGGGGGGGCACGTGGCACGCCCCGCCCGGCGCGGTTCTCACACCACCACCCCACAGCCGGGCCCTCAGGATCGCGTAACGAGGGAGCACGTTTTCTGTGACCCCCTCATGCAAATGCTAAAATGTCTTTAAAATACGTCAAATACCACTGCGTGTACACTTTCACTAGTGAAGAGCTGGGGTTTTTTTTTGGGGGGGGTCTCAGGCCTGGTTTCTTCCCAATTTTCCTTTTACTTCTCGCTAAAGTGACAGTTCTGTGTAAAAAAAAAAAAAACCCTTTACACATTGTTTAAAAATGAATTGAAGAACATATGATAAGGCATGTTTAATTTTTACTGGCGTTAATGTGTAGTGCATTAGACAAAGTTATTTCTCCTGCGTCTCGTGCCCGCGCCTCCTTCTGGAAGGTTCCGGGATGAACGACGGGCCCCTCCGTGCGTAATGAGGAGCGGCGTTCCTCCGTCCCGCCCGTGCGGGGACGGGGCCCAGCTGTGTCCCCCCGGCCAGCGGGGGTTCCTCTGCGGGGGAGAGGACGGCAGCAGCTGGGGCACATGACCTCCTGGGTGACGTCAGGCGGCGGTGAAGGGCGGACGAGGTCCCTCCGTCCGTGAGGACGCTGGAACGGCGGGCGGTTATTTATAGAGCCACCGCGCCGCCCTGCTCAGGAACAGCCTTCCGCGTATTGCTGCTCGCCCTCAGCGACCTCGTCTGATGCAGAGGTCACGGACTCACATCTGAGTATATCCGCCATTTTGTGTCACCTGTCCATTTGAGCTGCTTTTAAATGCATTCTGTCTTTTTTTTTGTGTGTAAAGGTAACATCACCTCTTTTCTATACCAGTTTAAATTTCTTCAAATATTGTGTATATGTACTAGGCTTATACATATATTTCACTGATACTACTCACCTTATGGTGATGATGGGGTAGTGCCCAATTGGCTGCAGCTGCTGCCTGAAAAGCTCCTTAACCACAATGGTAGGCTACTATATTGGCTCCCTAGAAAACAGAGCTACAGTATGCTTCTGTGACTGAAGGTTTGCTCTACTTTCTCACGTGGCGAGGTGGAGCGCTGAGACGTCTCGCCCCGGATCCTGGCGAGTAATTAACCGGCGTGCTGCCTCCCCTTGGCACCGTCTCCGGTTAAAATCACGGCTCCCGATGGAGGCTGGGTAACTGATTAGCGCGCCCGAGCTCATGAGCAGTGCCGCTCCCCGCCCCCGCATGCCGACCGGCAGCCTAACGTGCCGCGAACGCGACCGCGACCGGTCACGAGCTTAAACTGAGCCGCCGGCTCGCAGGGGTACGAGGAGATGCGGAGGTGGCGGTTATCGGGTGGTATTTTTAGAGCGGAGATTTCGCCGGATGCGGGATACAACAGACTCCATTGATTGGCCCGGAGGCGTGAAGAGGTGTAAGCGCTGGCCGTGTCCGTGTTTAGAGGCTGGTGTTAAAATAGCTGCTCCCGGAGGAAGAAAATGGCTTTTTAATGCTTTCACAGAGACATCATCATCGGCCTTCTCTTTTCGCTGCTGGAAGCGTTGTTCAGAAAGCAACATTGTTTTATGAAGTGAAATCATCTCATGCTACTCATGGTGGTGATGCTTTAGGATAATTTTTTTTTTAATGGCGAAAGAAAATATGCCCACTGAAATGATACAGAATGAAATATCACACAGCTGACCTAAAAAGAGTCTGCACTGTGCACTGACAGTGTTGCTGTCAGAGCGTAAAATTGCATCACTCTCGTTGTTCGTCTGAATTGCCGAATTGGTTCAGGTTGACCTGTATTGCTTTTGTTCACCAATGTACCCCAGCTCTAAACACAGATTTCAGTTTTTTTTGTCATAGCAGGTATACAACATCCTGTGACAAATGCCCCGATGTCTCGCAAACATACTTCATCCTTGTGCAGTTCCTCTCTCTAGTGAGTCATTGGTAGAGTAGCTACAGTTGGCCTGAGATTAGTGCTGACCTCAGAAGTGATGAGTTGGTCATTTTTCTCCATCATGGAAATGGCTGCCAGACTCAAGAACTCAAGAAACAGGTCAGGGTGACATATTAGCTTGCCAGAGCAGGTATTTCCATAGTTCTTGTCAAGGTGCAGGGCTCTAGTTTTATTGATGGTTTTAAGCTGAATTCTTTGGCTTGTCAATCCTTCAAGCAAATTGGAAAATCGAAACAAACAAGTGACAGGGGTGGGTCTTGTTTGCCGTAATTAGAACTTTTACCTCATACAGATGGATCTTATCCAGCCGATAATAATATGTAATATTGGTATGGCGAAATAGCAGAGCGAATAACAGGCTGAAACTAGCTTGTTGATGTGGGCTCAGCCAGAATCAGTGGTTTTCTGGCGCAAAACAAAGCGAATGCAGGTTGAGCCTACAAATGGAAATTGCTTTGACTGGTGGTTGGTTTTTTTTTCCGGGGCCCTGTGTGCAGTTGGCTGGTAGCAGGTGGCTTCTTGCCTTTGTTGTCAGTGGTAAACTGACATGAAACACAAGTGCAATTGTGCTGCCTGTGGTTAATGTGTGCACTTTGTTTATCATGCCACAGAGCCTCTGTGAACTTTTGTGTTTGCCAAACATTTCTCATGTCAGGGGCGACATGACTCAGGCAGTAAGAGCAGTCGTCTGGCAGTAAGAGCAGTCGTCTGGCAGTCGGAGGGTTGCCGGTTCGATCCCCCGCCCAGGCTGTGTCGAAGTGTCCCTGAGCAAGACACCTAACCTCCAAATGCTCCTGACGAGCTGGTCGGCACCTTGCATGGCAGCCAATCGCCGTTGGTGTGTGTGAGTGTGTGTATGAATGGGTGAATGAGAAGCATCAATTGTACAGCGCTTTGGATAAAGGCGCTATATAAATGCCAAACTTATTATTTTAATTTTTTTTCATTATGTTGTCTTATATGGGGGGAAAAAAGAACCCCCGCAAACTAGGACCATGGGCCAAAAGGGTAGCTAGGGTTCTTCTCACTGTGAGAAAAAAAACAAAGTGCCTAAGAAGGTACAAGCGCTTGTCACTGGTGTGGTACTCTTGTAGGTACATGAAACTGTACCCCTAGCCCGCAGTGCATAATTCCTTTGTAACTGTTCTGCTTATGAACGGTCGTCCTACCCAAATAGAACATTATTGTACTTTCAGGCAACAGTTTGTACATTTCTACCTTAAAGAGCAACAATGTATACCTCCACTGTACCTTTTCTTTCTGAGAATGTTGGGAGAAAATAAATCGTAGGCTAAATTAATCTAGAAGTGTCAATGCCTGGTGTGTGCTCAATCGAGTAAAAACACACAGCTCTGGGGGTTCCTTTTCCACTTGATGAAATTCGTTCCAATTATACACTCATTTACGTCATGTGACAGTTGGAAGTTAAATGACTTAAAATTTTGTAGAGAGCATGCTGGGCACCATTTAAATGCCCCCATTTCTTTAAATGGTTTAGGAGCTAAATTTGTGATTAGTGGTGCGTCAACCTTTTGATTAAACCTGCGTGTGAGCAACAGGAGGCTGTCCTCAGGAACAGTGCATCATAGCAGAATGAACAATTCCCCCTCTTGCTGTGCTTTCCGTTTGTTTTTTTGGGGTTTCTATTGTTAACCCTGATGAACATTCCAGCTTAAACCAGCCTAAACTAGTCAAGGTGGTTTAAGCTGTGTTTTCGACACTTCTAGCTGGTCGACCACGTTTAGCTAGTTCACCAGTTGAACGCCAGGTTACTGTACCAGCTTAACCAGATTTGACCAGCTTTGTCTTGACCAGTTAGAGACCAGCTTTGACCAGCCACAGACCCGCCCATGACCAGATAGTATTGTCGAAAACACAGTTTGGAAGCCCAGCTGGTCATAGCTGGAATTTTTTGCAGGGAAAGTAGCTTCATTTTGTGGCTGCTGAACCTGTCTCTCACCGTGGATACCATGCTCCTCCTAGGCAACGGGGAACAGTGGCCATGACTGTTTTGGAATAGTTTAAGTTGGGAGGGCTCCAAGTAGCCCAGAGAGCTGACAGCCTGCGGTCTAAAAAGTAGTATGGTGGGAGCCATCACAAATACAGGACGGCAAAGAGAGTAGCCTACTGTAGGTTGCCTAGCAACTGCTAGACATAATAGGTAATAATAGTTTTTTATGCAGGGTATGTTTTCCCTATGAAATATCACTACTGTGTTATTGTATGGATGCAATATTTTGCACCCTTTGGTAAGCTTCCATTGGCAGCACGACTCAAAGGAGATATCGCAGGCGTCGGTTGACGTTCAACCCATTAGTACGATCAGTTTGACGAGCGAACGAATCGCAGTGGTCGTGGATAAATAAAACGTGCGCGGACTCCACGGGGCCTGTGTCTTATGTCGCCGCTGTGACGCCGCTGTCGACAGGCGCACCTTCTCCGGGGTAGGCTTCGCGATTTGCCGCGTCACGATAAGTGTTTCACGATTTGCCGCGTGTGTCGTGTATGTAAACTGACACAACAGTCATTGATACGGGAACATTTCCTTCCTAAGTGTTTAGCTATAGGTCTAATTATCTATTGTCGCTTTCTGGTTTATGTTGTGTGTGGAAGAGTTGTTAGGTCTACTACAAGACGCAAAAAGGTAGGCTATGTAATCTAAACCTTTACTTTGTGGATGGTTATTATATCATTTTGCAGGTCTCCGGTATGACTTTGATAATTTGACATAGGCTAATAGGTCTACTCACCTGGCTGTAAAAAAATTTTTTTTATTATTATTATTATTTGAATATGAGTAACAAGGGGACCGCTGACAAATGAGGAACAGGGAAACATTTGAGGAGCCGCGCTGCCTGACTTTTGCAACATTTGGAAAAATACAGGAAGGAGAAATATTTGGACTTTGCCTGCATTCGTCCACGGTTTACGACCCGCTCTGTTCACGGCCGTTTCAGCTGGAGAGCCCTCACACCAGAGTCTCCGTGCAGTTTTCCTGCCTGTTGCCTAGCAATCTGTAAACCAGCGTGAGGGCTTGGGCCCTTATCTGTGCGGTGACCATGAATTTTACATTTAATACGGAAAAGCGCCTTAATGCATTTGAGGCAGACGATGATTATTAAGAAGCACGCATCTGTTTCAGATCCAGTGTTGTTTTCTTAATCTTGTAATGAGACAAGTTCATTAGTGTAGGTCAGGGTCAACAGTTCCTCTGCATAAGCGTAGTGTTTATAATAATGCTAGTTAAAATATTCAGATCAGTCAGTGATGGGCGTGTTTCAGATGCTGTTAGCTTCAATAAAATGCAAAAGAATGGGGAGTGTCTTTTCTGTTCTTCTACTGTTAAATCAGTTGATTGGATGTGATTGAGTAATTAGTATGTAATGCTTAACTGATTCATTTATAAAGACTGCTTCTTACTCGTCATGCACTATTTTTTTGTTGATTCATAAACACAAGGCCAGGAGGGGAGGTCTTGATGGTAATACAGTTTGTTTTAATGAAAATAAAAATAAAACCTGAGAACTCATAACCTGATCTCCTCATTTCCATTAGACGACAGACTGGATTGACCCCGGAGAGAGGTAGTTGCCTTGGCAACGACTAATGGCTATCCAAACAAACAATAGACAATAAATGACCAATATATCAAGCAACTCTTCCACAGATCCTTCACCTAAGGCTCCCACATCCCATAAACACAGGAATGCAGTTAGAAGCGCCTGGATGAATGCTGTGTGCTGTGTGAGTGTGTTTCTTCATTTTGCAGACTGAGTCACCAATTCTACCTTTATCGTGCTCTGGCCATGCGTGTAATTGTTGGCGGGTATGACTGGAAGTCGACTTCATGTAGTTGTTGTTGCGCTCCATGATTTTGACCACAGACGCTGACACGTCCTCTGCGTTCGGGCATGTGCTTCTCAGGCGAGCACTTTCCTTTCTTTCTGCGCAGCTGAATTTCTGGGCGAACTGCGGTGACATCAGATCCCTGACTGAACGAAAGCGTGTCGAGCGTAGAGTTGGGAGGGAGCCAATGGTGTATGGATGGGGGAGGTACTGCACCCCAGGTCATTATCTGAGTGCTTTTTGGGGGGGGAGGGGGGTGGGGGCAGGAACTGTATCGCTCTTTCCGGCCTCCATTGCATTAACACCGAGAAGATTAATCAATACAGAGCGTTTTAACTCACTGATCACCTTCAGAACTGAGAGCAGTCCAGTGTCTCCTCAGCAATAGCCGGACGGAATAAATTACCGCTCCGGACTCCTGTGACCCCCAACCTGGCCGTGTCTTAATTCTGTTCTTCCCTCTTAGCGTTTGTGTCTCCTTGCCACAAGGTCAAAAGGACTGCTTTGTTTTCGGAACAATTTCCCAATTAATATTTCAACAGAATGAAGAACAGGCAATAACTATCTGGGGGAACCATTGACCTGAAATCAACTGTTCCCGCTGAATAAGGTTGATGACAAAGTGGACAGATGGCATAAAGATAATTTTGTTTGTGTGACTTTGCTGGGGGCTTTTGAGAGGATATTCTCTCTAATGCAGCTATGAAAATATTAGTGAGGGCGAATATGGACCTGTTGGGTGCTTGCCTGATTTTCTGTGTTTTATTTAGTGAAATAATATTTGCTTTCTTACGTCATTTAATAAGCCCAAATGTGTTGTCCCAATCAGTGGACCACCTTTACCCGGTGACAAAAAGTTTTGATGAACATCAGCATATATAGGAAAAAAATGACTTATGCAATTAAAACAATTAGTCATTGCGATCAAAAACAAGCCAAGAAAACTAAAAACAATTGTGTTGCAAGAAACATATTGTCATGCAGGCAGTGTGTGCAATACTAGCACTCCAGAGTTGCAACACAGTTTATACAAAAATGGTTAGGTGAACACTGGTACAGACCCAAAAATCAACTGTAACACAATGAAATGACTCATTGTAAACTGCTGCAATGATCATATTGTTTTACAGTAAGTGTCATTCTGACAAGGAAAGGGAACATTATTCGAAAAGCTATCTTCTTTCCATTCTGCCATTCACTTTTTATGAAGCGCTCTTATAAAGAATCGAGAATTCTTCACCATCCCTTATCCCTCACATTAAACGGGTTGAAACAAGGTCTCCGGGCTATTTTCGTAGTGCAAATACGATTTCCTTCATTCCGAGTTGTTTTTGTTCAGGGTGGCTGAAAGGTTGAATTTGGGGAATTTTGGGAAAGCGCTGTCCTGCGACGCTCTCTCCCAGACTCCGGGGCCTGCCCTGTCCCCCTGTGGCCCGGGTCCTCACCCAATCGAAGGACTCGGGTTCCCCGGCGGCTCGGGTTTCCGCCGGTCCGCTCCCGCGTTGGGCATTTGTTGTGTAAATATTTAGCTTCGCTGGATTCTCAGTGGCAGACTTTCACGTATTGATTGTGTTGGCTGCAGTCATCGATCGTTGCCGGCGGTTAAACAAAAAAGGAAGCAATTGGCAGGAAGGCAAGAGGTGCCCCAGTTAATACATTCCCCAGTCTCCTGCGATGACCACTGGATGGAAAGAGAGACAGACTGGGGAAGACATTAAACGATGCGCAGTGTCATTCAGAATGTTGATGAGGATGTTTGAAATGGCAAACCAACTGGCTTGAAAGGACTGTAAAGAGGACACGGAGAACTATGAATTAATTCCTCGTGAAATGTTGGAGGCTGGACTATAAAACAAATTGTGGTCAGTGTGCTTTACTTTGGGTGAGAAAGATTTCTCGCCATTTACACGTGTGTGTATGTGCTGTGCTACTCATACACGAAAACGGAGACAACACGCGCACAGTCAGAAATTAAGTCTGATGTTTTCTGATGTTATGCTTCCCCCTGCTGGTAGGACGTGGATCTGCAGTGAGAGGATTTCACGTCCTCTTCCTGGGTAGATAACGAATGCCTCTTTGGCAACACACACACCACTCTTAGCTGATTCAGCATCAACAGTCAACTATACTATGGCTAATCACGCCAGGCTGCAGAATCATTCTCTCACATCCAGTCAATTAAAACAAGCTCCTCAAAATCAATTGGCTGCTATTTCTATAGTACCAGGTTTACCATATTCTACCCTTTGAATGCTCAAAAAGTGCTTAGCAACAAAAAGGCCCTCTCTGTATTTGAAAGCCTCAGACGTGAGTCTGCCTCCTTATTACAGCATTGTTTTAGCACAAAAGAGCTTAAAGACGTGCGGCGTCCCCTTATTGGGCAGTAGTATCTTGTGTCTGTGGGTGCGTGTGTCTCTTCGTATTTCCCAGCTGTTGGGTCTCCCAGGTTTCTCACCTGTGTCCTCACCAGGGTCATCGCCCTCGACATCCCTCTGGATCTGTAACTTTACTCCTCGAATTATAATAATTCAGAATAATTCTAAATAAATGGTTAATGGTAAATATCTGCATTTATACAGCACCTTTAGCCTAAGTGCGGTAAAATGCTTCTCATTCACCCATTCACATACACACACTCACACACCAATGAGTGACGATAAGAAATAACAGTCCTGGGTTGGAGATCACTGCTTTCAGATTAGAATTTACCCTGGATTGGGTGGTTTTCTGTTGGGAGAGAATTTACCTCAGCTATGTGTAATATTCTCTTTTTTTATGTATCATGGTTTCATATCAGTAGAAACCACATTACAGTTTGCCAACTTGGCAGATATTTTTAGCCACAGTTGGAAAACTGCATTTCACACGGCAAGGGGGACACCACATGGAAAACACCACAAGGGGGGAGGGGGTCTGGCTAGAGAGTAGTGATGGTGTGGTTTTCAGTATTTCTTGCTACGTATGTTGGCAGGAAATGCCTTTTATATGACTTCAGGTAAAGGCTCTGTCTTTTGAGCAGGGAACACCTTCAATTACAGTGGCTTGTTTTTGGTAGAGCAGATCAGATTACTTACCAGCCCAATATGGTCAATTATTTATTGAAGGGTGTCCTCCTCATGTAAAATCCATGAGCTATACCAGGAAATCGTGAGCGTATACTGGAAAAATACTATACGGTATATCATAGTTATGGAACGCTGGAGAACGGTTGCCTTTGTTTCCTGGACCCTTTAATGAATTTAATCAATGATACCTTTTATTAAATATTCTTTCTTAAGTTTAAAACATTTTTTTAATCTATTTTACTTCGCTTGTTATGCCTATATGAACGCATTATCTTTGTATATGAAATGTGCTATAAAAATAAGCTTGCCTTGCGCTGCGTTCATATTTTTCTGTCACATGATGGCGCTCAGTGATTGAATCCACGATGCATCTTCTTTGCATTGTATTGTCTTTGCTTGAGCGTTGCGAAATCGGGAACTTTCTGGAATTGTTGCATAAATTGTTGCCTAAGTTTAGATTTCCCCATCAACAATATAAATGATGAAACTCGTCTTGAGAACCTAATATCACCCATTCTTATATAATATATATATTTTTTGTATTAATTTTGTACAGTACGTGATACATTGCTTTTTTATTGTTTCAACAATTTGAAGTTAGCTGCAAAATACGCATTGGCCGACCGTAATACGTAACTGATATGGAGATGGACAATGCATAGACGCCCTCTTTAGCCAATTAGGCTACGGTTTCCCGATAGTGTCCAGTGACCTTCTTTGCACTATTATTCATTTCCCTGTCCATCCACCGGGTGTCGCTGTTCTGCAAGTGCTGCGCAGTTTGCTACCGAACTCAGAACTTATTACAACACGTTTGAATTAAAGGCTTGATAGTCTAGCTCGATTAGCGCCACGACAGCTAATTGCAAACAAGCACGTTTAAATCAGTTTTATTCTCCGAATTCAATAAGCTAATTGAATTAGCTATAAACTCATTTGTTTTAAGGCCTCATCAGTCTCAAAAAATATATTTCAAACGGAGCGGATGTCCGCCTCTTCACCTCTTACATAAAGCTGCGATGGCGTACGCCAGTTCCCACTTTTTGAAGCCTTTGATTGATGCCATCCAATGTATTACAGTGCAGAATGGAACCGCGGCAGCCAGAGAGTGCTTGTTGGAGCACAGGTGCTCAGTCTTTGCCCTCTGTCACTGGTAAATGACACATGCCCAGCTGCCTATTGTTCACCCCCGTACCCTGTAATTGCCCTGGATGCGTGAGTAAGACTTAGCCATCGCCTGGGCAGGCCCCACAGGTGTCGAACAATGGCTCTTTCTCCCGTCAGACAGGTGTCTCCGACGCAGGCTAAAACCGATGCTGCTTCTTACCCGCCGTGCACAGAGCGTCCATTATGGCTCCTGTCTGCAGAAAGTTTCCCGCGAGCAGTAAAACAATCATTGGGCTGTGACTGAACAATGTGCATGTAAAAGGCTGTTGATGCATCTTTGAGTTTGACCTTTAATGTCGGACAGCCCTTCATTAGCCTTGTCTGCGCCTGAGCTTAGGGCTGCCAGAGCTGCAGTGAGTTGTCAATCACACTTGCTTTGAAGAAATATTAAATATTTTCTGCAATGTAATGATTGGCTCTTATGAGCGGGATAATTCCATAAATCTTTGTTGCCAGGAGTCCTTACTTACTCATTTAAACCCAAATATTTTACATCCACAAAATAAAGCTATAAAAATGCACCATGCGTGTGATTGATTTTTCATATCGCATTGAAACTTAATCTTAACATGTCAAACCAAGTATAAGCAATAAAGTACTTTTTGTCGAAAGTAAACATCAGCATATATTTGAAGTATGTAATTAGGCATTCATTAATAATGTAGTATTTTGCAAACAGTTGAATGCATGTGTGCAGTTTTATAGTTCCATGTGAAACTAGAGTTGATTGGAGATATTCTGATCTTATCTTTTCGTATAGGCTCAATAAACATCCACATCCTTATTTTTACTTCCCTGGAGTGCCTGGCAGGCTGAAGTATTATTCAGTACAGGAGTTGTTGTTGTTCAGTATGGGAGTTCTTGTTGTTTAGTGTGGGAGCCCTTGTTGTTTAATGTGGGAGTTGTCTTATTCGCTCATTGCTGCACTATTTTGTCTGAGATATAGTTGTCACTCAAAGCGTGGTTCTCTCTGTAACCTGTCTGTGAATGAACAGGAGCGATATAGTTGTCACTCAAAGCCTGGTTATCTGGTCTGTGAATGAAATGGAGAGATATAGTTGTCACTCAAAGCCTGGTTCTATGGTCTGTGAATGAACAGGAGAGATGTAGTTGTCATTCAAAGCCTGGTACTCTGGTCTGTGAATGAACAGGAGAGATATAGTTGTCACTCAAAGCCTGGTACTCTGGTCTGTGAATGAATGGGAAGTGTCAGCCCCCTCCTGTGCAGCTGATTGGATGGCACAGTGAGGAAGAGGAGGGTCTTTCTTCACAGCATTCGCCGTGTCAAAGTTCTTCCCATTTCTTTGTTTTGGGGACTGTTAGCCGGAGCCAGTGTGAGGTCATCCGTCGTTGTACGTGCCAATAAGGACAAAGTGCATCTGGAGTCTCATTTCAGCTTGTGTTTTGCACCGTAGGTTAGGTGGCTTTCTGTTAGCCCTGTCATCAGAGCTGCTTTTCATTTCAGCCAGTCTGACAGCATCTGACAACTACACAGCCCCCCCCCCGATCTCCGTACCTTTATCGGTTACACAAGTATTTTCCCTTAAAACACCATTGTTAAAATCAGGGAGCACTAGTCAAGGTAAAATTGATTTTGGACAAAACGAACAAACGTGACACTAACCGCATTAACAGAAACACACAATCAAAACACAGCCCAATTACCTAAACACCGAGTGAGTAAACCCAACTTTAAAAAATCAAAAGTACTGTTCAGGGAGGGTTACTTATCCTTTTGTTGAGTGGCTGGGTGTGTCAGGAGGAAGCGGTCTCTGCTGGAAACTGTCGAAGAGAGATCATCTGTGTCGGCTGGGGGTGGGAGGGGGGGTCTATATCTCTGTTTGGAAAGATGAGCCTCTGCCGTTTGGGAGCCGCTGACTTTCAGAGTCCTGGCGGGAGAGTTTGCGCGAGAGTCACGGGGAGAAGTTCCCCTGAGGCCTCACACAAAGGGGGATTGTGGGAAGCCTTCGGCTGCTTCCTCGTCGGATCCAGAACACGTCCCTGCCGTTCTCCCTTTCTCCCCTGCTGGGAAGAGCACCTGTGTGTGTGTGTGTGAGGGGAGGGCTTCAGAGAAACTTGGCCCCCTACTCCGGTTTTCACGCCCCTCCATCCCCATTGCTCTCAGGGCTTTTGTCTCCGTCGCCTTTGTGCTGAGAATACAGCCAGCAGGTGGCTGAGAGAGATACAGGAGCAGTGTGTGCCACAACAGCCATCTTATTCACACTACACACACTTCCATTACAGAGGTCATAGGTCGCACTTTCTCAGGACTTTCTCATGTATAGTCTAGTCTTCACAGGTGAACCTTTGTCGTGTAATATGACAATGCATATTGCAACTCCTGGTGGAGCACTGCTAGAAGCAGGATTAAGCGATGGAGTTTGCAGTGGTGGTTTAATAAACCATAAACCATAGACTTTACAGTGATGGTTCATTAAACCATATACCTTGCAGAGATGGTTTAATAAACCATAGACTTTGCAGTGTAGGTTTAATTGTAGGTTTAATAAACCACAGAGTTTGCAGTGGTGGTTTAATAAGCCATGGAGTTTCCAGTGGTGGGTTAATAAACCACGGAGTTTGCAGTGGTGGTTTAATAAACCACAGAGTTTGCAGTGATGGTTTAATAAACCATGGAGTTTGCAGTGGCAGTTTAATAAAGCATAGAGTTTGCAGTGATGGTTTAATAAGCCATGGAGTTTCCAGTGGTGGGTTAATAAACCACGGAGTTTGCAGTGGTGGTTTAATAAACCACAGAGTTTGCAGTGATGGTTTAATAAACCATGGAGTTTGCAGTGGCAGTTTAATAAAGCATAGAGTTTGCAGTGATGGTTTAATAAACCATGGAGTTTGCAGTGGTACTTTAATAAAGCACAGGGCTTACAGTGGTGGTTCACGGTTGCAGCGCATGTCTCTGGCCTGTGTAAACAGGACGTCAGGAGTCCTCAGCGCTGTATCTGTGCAGACAGACGGGGGGGGTGGATTACGACAGCGATCCGGCCGTTCAGGAAGTGACCCCTCTTTGACCCGCGGCTCATGTTCCTTTGGCCGAGCAGCGCAGACGGCCGGGAAGCGGATTAGCGCCGAGCCTCGGACATCAAACCATGACGGGCTACAAACGGCGGCCGCCAGCCAGCACCGGATCCACAGGACGGGAGCACGCCGTCCCCGCTCGGACTGAAAGGAACAGGCAGTGACAAGAAGACTTTTCTCTTGGATGTGTGCTCTGGTAACTCAGGACAGAGCTGTTCCAGGCCTGCCACTGCTGCTCGTATTCAGCTGGGTACACTTCCTTTCTCCTGCGGCGTGAGCCTCGTCGAATAAGAGTATCCGCTGAGTGAATTTAATGCAAGTGTGAGGTGACTGATTCCTGTGGGTGTCAGTTCAGTCTACTGAACCTTCCTGTTTTTTGTTCTCTACGTATGTGCCTCAATCACAATCATGTTTGCTGAAGCTTCCTCATACAATTTTACTGCAGAGTATGCAGTGTGTACTCATATGCAATGTATATGTTTGTGTGTGGGTGCACAACCAAATAACAAACCAAATGAGACCTCTTTAGGGTAGGTTGTTATTGTATGTGTTTACAAATTGTTGCAGTTCTGGCCTCTTGTTCAGACCTGTTGCCAGTTTTAAGTGATTGTGGGAGGGTTTTTTTGGTTACTCCCTGATCATGTTTGTTTGGATGTTTGGGTACTTTTTCATGACGTCATTGCATACCAGACTTACGATTCTCGAAACTGTGCTGGCACAAATATAAGCAGGGTGGCACTGTGGTGCAGTGGATAGCACTGTTGCCTGACAGCGAAAAGGTACTGAAATCCCGACAGAGTTTGCATGTTCTCTGTGGAGTTTGCATGTTCTCTGCGTGTCTGTGAGGGTTTACGCCAGGTACTCCGGTTTCCTCCCACAGTCCCTGAACATCCAGCGTAGTGAGGTTGGAAACCACTGGACTGTATGCCATTCTGCATGATCTGAAACCTCACTTTGTCCCTCCCACAAGTTCACAAGGCAGTAAACCCTAGGGACTCAAACCCTAGGGGTAAGTGAGTGAATGGTGTGTGTGCCCTGATGGATTGGTGACCTGTTGAGGGTGTATCCCCCCCCCCACGCAACCTTGACCTGGGATAAACCGTTTTGAAAATGGATGGTTGAACACAAACATGCCAACATGGACAAATATAATACAACCAATATACACAATAAACTCCTTTGGAAGGTCACTGTCCATTGTCTAAAATATTAGTGCAGTGAGTGGCTAAAGTCTAAAGTCGTTGTTCTATGCATAAATGCCGTCTTTAAACCTATTTTACTGACCAGTATGCAGGAAATTAGCAGTGTAGTGGTCAGTGCACAGCCCCTAGGGCATCACTGTTGCTGTCCTATTGTCGTGGGTAGATAACCTGAACTGTCCCAGCGTTGAACCCCGTCAGTATAAGAGCTTTTCCGAAGCTTTTTGAGGTCACTGGCGGGAAGGACATGTAAACTCAGTGTCTGTCTGCTACTAACCCAGGCCTGAGGCCATGTCGGCGTGGCTCGACATTGTCCTAGCGCAACACAGGAAGAGCAGGAACAGTGCGCTGGGTTTATTCACCTGGCTCCTGCACCCCTGACCTACTTTACCCTGAACCCCCCCCCCCCCCCCTAACCCCCCCAAAACAAGTAGGTCATTACTTGTTCCCTACATTACCGCTCGCTGTGCCTCTCCTGCTGTGCCTTAGTTATTCTGCGCTCCCTCGTATTTGCAGTTTAAAGCATCATTCTTTGCAATGCAGATTGTCCTCATTAAAGTGATATAATAACAATATAGGCTACACTTTATGTATATAGGCTTCACAGCAAGAGTACAATGGAGAAAATATCATTAAAAAATGAATGCTTTAATGTAGGCCAGATGCAGATGCTTGGAGCTTGAGGGAGTGAAAAGCATGGCAGGAAAGCTGGGATTTTTAATAGGGATTTTTTGGGAGGTGTGACCTGGACTGGGTTCTGCGTGGGTTTAATGTCCTCCATATTTCCATGGGACCACAGTGTCCCGGGGGGGGATGTGGGGAATGTGTGATGCTGCTGCTTTTTGATTTAATTACATTTCTGAGTTTGAATATGTACACACTGTCCAGCCCAGAGGACACCATGTGGAACTGTTCCACTCTTGTTTCTAACATGGTCTGCGATGGAATATCAAAAATTCTCCACGTCATTATGATAGCATTAATCAAGAACATTTCCTCAGGATAAGTAGCCTACATGTTATATGCTGTTAATATAGTCTTATGTTACATCGCATTACTGCCATTTACCAGACACTCTTATCCAGATAATCTTCTTACTTATTTATTTTGACATGTTATCCGTTTATACAGCTGAAAGCGATACGGGTTAAGGATCTTGCTCAAGGTTCCGACGGTCAGTGTCTTTCTGGGAACCAAAGCGACGGAAAGTCCAATTCCTTCCAGTAGTACAGCCCGGCTGGGGAACACGCTGTTCCACGGGTCTGGCCTCCCCGTAACCGTTGTTATGACATGCCGGGCCGCTGAGGTCAGTGGGGAAGTGAGGGTCTGCCTTTTTCCGGGCCGGGGCGGGACGTTGTGTCCAGGGCGGCGTGGGGGCGTGTGGGGTTTGGGGGCTGGCCAATGCGCCGACGCGCCGTCGCGGTCTTCACGAGGAGCTCTTTCCAGCCGCCGGGCGGAGCGTGCCTGGGATTCCTGCCGCACTCCGCATTCCTCCTCCCCGCATTCCGCTCCACCGGCAGACCCAGAACGCCCTGCTGACTGGACCGTTGGAGCGGTTTATTCTTAAAACCTGCGGGGTTATTAGAGGCACTTTGAACGATCCTGACCGTGACCGTGGCGGTTTGAGGAGGCTGAGTGAGAGACCCCTCCTCTTTAAATGGTGCCTGTAGGAACACGTTTTAACACTTCACACACAAATGCTTTTCTGCAGGGATATTTCCTCTAAAAAAAAAAACCTATCCTGAGCTTCCTCTTATTCTCTCTTACTTTTTCAAGTTCCTTTTCTTTTTTTTCTTCCTGTAACTTTCTGTTGCCAGTGGTGATGGAAACTGGACCTTGTCCCATGAACGGGGGCTTCTGTACACAGAAGGAAGTGGGGGGGCGGGGTGGTAGAGGCAGGGGTTGCAAAGGATGCTGGGTAGTGGCGCTCCTATGTCATTTCATCTGCTTCACACATCTACTGGGCAATCTGTATGTGTGTGTGTGTGCATGTTTGTGCAAGCGTGCATGCTTATGTGTTTCTGTGTGTGTGTGTGCATGCATGTATGCATGTGTTCATGTACGTAGATTCGGTGACCTGGATATGTAAGTGGTTGTGCGCAATTCATTTTAAATGCTTGTCCTTTCTCGTAGTGTTTCTATTGTTGCAGTCTAAATTGGCAACACTTCAGTTTCCAAAGCGGCCTAGGCACTTACAATAGCAGAAAGTCACATTGACGTCGACTGTGCCCAGTCTGACCAATCAGGATGTAGAGAGGCAGGAGGGGTGGGAACACAGTGAGAGACAGAAATCTGGCATTTACACAGTATGATGTGGGACAGTGTCTTCAATCAGTGGCCCGGATGTGCACTGAGACCCTCCTGTCTTCCCTCATTATTATCACTTTTTACACTTTCATCTTCTCAGTTCCCCCAAAAACATAAACAGTGGAGAGCACCAGAAGATCATAGCCAGAACTGACTGTCCCAGTCAGAAGATCATAGCCAGAACTGTGACTGTCCAGGTTGAACAAATGAACATCTCTCAGCCCCACACCCCGCCCAGCTGTGGGCTGTGTTGTTGGGTATAATGAGTTCCTGGCACAGCATCACACACAGACATGTTTGTGTGACCCACCGCCTGCATTCTCTCTCTTTAGCCAGCTGAGAGCCCTGACTGCTTCAAAGGAGCAGCTAGTCTGTGCTCAGTAATACACTAAAGAGCATGCCCAGAGACACTGTGTCCCCATACCCAATAATACCCTGAAGCACTGGCATGGGCATGGCTTAGCTAGCATACACAGTGCCTTCACGCAATAATACCCTAAATCACAGGTGTGGGTGCAGCCTAACTAGGTCACACAGTGCCGTCACCCAATAATACCCTAAATCACACGTGTGGGTGTGGCCTAACTAGGTGACATAGTGCCTTCACCCAATAATACCCTAAATCACAGGTGTGGGTGTGGCCTAGTTAGGATACACAGTGCCTTCATGCAGTAATACCCTAAATCACAGGTGTGGGTGTGGCCTAACTAGGTGACACAGTGCCTTCACCCAATAATACCCAAAAGCGCATAAGTGGGCGTGGCGTAGCTAGGATACACTGTGTTCCTCCAGTGTTCTCCATCACCTTGTGATATGATAACAGTAATATAATATTCATCTCTGGCCGCAGTAATCTGTGCATGCCCTAATGCGTCCTGTCACTGGTCATTAGGGGGAGCGTTCTGTGCTCTCAGGCCAGGCCGGTCCGGTGACTCTGGTGTTCTGGTGACACTGTGGGCCCATTGCTCCTTTTTCTACTCCGGGCTCCACCCATCGGTAGAGGCCGGGGAAAGAGGCTAGGACAGGGGTCGGCAACCCTGGTCCTGGAGAGCCGCAGGGTGTGCTGGCTTTCGTTGTTGCTTGGCATTAATTGATCAATGAAAGCCGTTGATTACACGGTTAACTCACCTCACCTGGTTTCTTGGGTCTCAGTCGCTTGCTTATTTTAAGGTGGAGACGAAAGCCAGCACACCCTGCGGCTCTCCAGGACCAGGGTTGCCGACCCCTGGGCTAGGACGAGAAGCGAAGACGGGGAAATCGAGAAAACGGGAATTTGGAAAACGGAATGCCCTTTGCTACTTCAAATGTCAGTTTGAAGTCATGTCAGTGGCAGATGGGGAGAGGTGGATCCACGTGTCGATCATTTATGCGTCACGCTTTCCGAAAAAAATACTTCCGCAAAGGATGCACTGATGTTTCCTTGCTCAAAGGCAAGATTGGGAGTTCCTAACTTCTAGCTCCTAGAAGGGACAGTCAACGTGTTGGAATGTCCTTTAAAAAATGGCGAAACTTGTCGATTTGTGGGTCCGGAGCAAGGAAAAAAGACTAAAGAGGAGAAAAATTAGTGACTGGAGTGAGCACTGTGTGCCCCAACCTCACATGCTCCCCTGTGGGATGTTCTTCTTCTCCTGCTGCACAGTCCTCCATTGTGTTAGTCTTCTCAGAATGCTCTGCACTGTAATAAAATGGCAGTTGTGTACCGAGTGGTTCTCCACCCCACTTTCTTTCGCATTTAATGAGCAAACACATTTTCTGTAACCCCCTCCCCCCTTATTTAAAATGACAATTGGCATTAATATGTAGACTAGCGTGTCAAAACAGCTGATGTACAACGCACTTATCTAGTGCATGCACTTATTTAGTCTGGTGGTGTTCACATAAACAGAAAGAGGGTGACACGAGACATCTGCTTCCCAAATTTGTTTTTAGACTCACCTCAGCCCTGCTTCTGAGCTCCAGTTTGGGTGCAATGAGTGCAGAGCTCTAAACTGCTGACTCATGATGAGGATTATAATTATGGCACAATATACAGAGTTTACCTAGGAAGGCGATATTGCTAGCCCTGGTCTTCACCGTTCCAAAGTATTGCATTATTCATTGTGAATTTGTATGACCTCATTGAACATCCTTAAGCTTGCAACACTCTCAGTAACAACAACAATTCAAAAAGCAAAACATGGAATTAAAAAGATAAAGTTATCCGTGGACATATCCTGCGATGAATCGTGAGGAATGCACCGCACCAATGTATATGAGCTTGCATCTCACTTAAATTCAAATAAAATTCAGTTGGTATTGGATAATGGATAATCTGTGAGCATGTACACTGCATCATCCATACATCCATCATCATCATTTATAGATGCGTAAGGGACTCTGTGCTGTTAGCGTTCTCCTGTAGCTTAGGCTGGACAGCTGCATCAGTCATTCTGTCCTGCTCCACAACTTCACACGTCTCGGGTAAGAAGACATTAATACTGCCCCCTAAAGGCTCAGCTAGGCAACTACACACCCAAAAGCATACAAACAGGTTGCCAAGGCTGCTGCCGAAACGTGCTTATCGTGCATCATACATTTTTCGAATAACTTTTCATTTTAAGAAATCATCAGTTTGAGATTTCAACCTGTGTAGTTGTGGAAACACAAATAGTGATACCCATCTCCACCTGAAGCGAGATTCATTATTTCTTTGTGCTTTTAAAATAATTTATGATAAACATTAATTAATTGGTCTCAGTCATTAAGAATGTGGGATTTTCAAACATTAACCATTGCTTGTCGTCTGCAGTTGTGATGCACACTGAAATAAGTGTTTGAGCCGTTTCTTTCTTTGCAGCTACCTTTGTTTTTGCATTTTTGTGTGTGTGTAAGATGGCAGGCAGCTACTGTGCAAACCAAATCTTCACCCTGAATGACTTCTTCATTTTACACACTTCAGAGCAGAGACAAAGTTCATAATCTGTCCTGAATCTGGTATCACGCAATTGGGTGAAATGTGGTTTGACTTCCTTCGGTTTTTTAGCGATGGAGGGTGGGGTTGCTGCTGTGTCATTGTCTGTTCCATGAACGACTTCCCGATACGCTCTTCAGAAACCACCTTTTCACCTGCACCGGCTTTGTTCCGTGTGCAGGTATCGGAAATCTCTTCCAGGTCTTTGTCCATTTTTTTTTTATCATAAAAATGTTTGTGTGTATGTCTGTATTTGTGAGTAAGAAGAACTGAAACGTGACCCTGAGCGTGATCGTTTTAGACATGGCCTTGTGCCATTGGATTTATTTAAATAAAATGAAGTCCATATGGTTTCTAGCTTGCAGGGCAGCGTCAGCCTGGAGTGACCCTATTCATGAACAGGACTGGAGATGCTAAACCTGACAAGTCATACAGTGTAGCACATATAGCACAATATGGTACTGTTCAGTAAATCTCAGGAATGTGCAGTAAATCTAAATATGGCGTAATGCAGAATGGTTAAGCGTCGATTGGTAAAGCAAAATATAGGTCAGCCCAGGCAAGCCTGAGTGCAGTTCAATTCAGGCAAATGTTAGTCAATGCAGTTCATTTCAGTGCACTCTGTGGCACACCCCAACGCAGCGCAGTTGAGGTTCAGTCGGTTCTCACGTGAAGGGAAAGTGGCATTCCTCTGGCGTCTGACCAGCGATATTAATGACTGAAATAGCTCCGGGAGGGAGCTGCAGGCTTCAGGGCGTCCTTTGTGTTGCAGGGTCTTGGGTGACAGGCGGCGGGTTTTGGCCTTTTCAGCGCGCAGGTGAGCTGTGAGCGTGGGAACCTGGGGCGTGCGTCACAGCGGCGGAGAGAGGTGCAGCTCGGGACTCTTCCCACCCGCGGGACAGACACTTCCCCCGGCCTGACCTGCCGCTGCGCTCCGTCAGGGCGCAAGCACATGCCTGCTAAGCACTCTGCACAATCTTTCCCATGATCTGCAGTGCGGAGCAGCCGTTGGGAGTCATGGGAAACTGTTTTTTTTTATTTTTTTTTGTTTTTTGGCCGTTTCGTGTGTCCCTGTTTCAGGGGATGCTGTCTCTGGGTGCATAAAAGGTTTTTTTTTTGGTTTTGGTTTGTTTTGGTTTTTTTGTTATGTTTGAATGCCATTGTTACATTGTTAGAAGCTGATACAGGTTAAAGGTGTGTTAGAAGAATTCCAGGTCCCTCCCTTGGGCTCACATACACACACACACACACCGTCTCTGGGAAACCGTGCTTCTGGGAGGACCGGGAAAGCTTTTTCTTCCTGTCCCAAATGTTTGTGTGGAAGATGAGGGGCGGCTATGATTACTGTGGCGTCTGGTTATTTTTGTTGCACAATATTCAGGCTGTTTATGGATTTCCTGTCCAGGTCGTCGCTCCGTGCCACGCTAAAGCCAGCCCCTGCTAGGGGCCCCGAGGGGGCGAGGGGTGCAAACAAACACGGCCGGCGGTACATGTGACAGCCACAGCTGCACTTTTGTTTTACAATAAGGAGCGCTTTTATTTTCGGTTTACTGAAAAAAATCTAGTTAGCGTTCCATAGAAAGGAAGTGGGTGGAGCCAACCGAGACCTTTGGCCCTCGACAAATCACATGTAATCAGATGAGCAATATAGCTTGCATGAGGCATGAGGCTGAACTCGATTTGTTAATTTTATTGAAAAGGAAGAGTTTGTCCCGGGCGGAGGGGGGGGGGGGTTTGTGAGTGAAATGTATGTGTCCGTTTCAGTGCAGGATGTGAATAGCTCCATTGAGCCGGGGGGCAGACTGCTGGAGAATGCGGGCAGGCCACACAATGGCTGGAGGTCTGAGAATGCTGCTGCTGCACATTTAGCACGAGTGCCCTGCAGCCCGGCTCGCATGGGGCCAACTGTCTGCCACAGCTCTCTCTTTCTCTCTCTCTCTCTCTCTCCCTCCCTCGCTCCAAATGTGGTGCTTCTCTCTCTCTCCCGTGGTGCTTTTCTCTCTCCTTACATTACATTACATTATTGCCATTTGGCAGACGCTCTTATCCAGAGCGACGTACAGTTGATTAGACTAAGCTCCCCTGGAGCAATGCAGGGTTAAGGGCCTTGCTCAAGGGCCCAACGGCTGTGCGGATCTTATTATGGCTACACCGGGGATCGAACCACCGACCTTGTGTATCCCAGTCATTCACCTTAACCACTACGCTCTCCCTCCCTCTCCCTTCTCTCTCTCTTTCCCTCTCTCCCTCCCTCCCTCCCTCTCTCCCTGTCTCACTCGCTCCAGACCTGGTGCTTTTCTCTCTCTCTCTCAGGCAGTGTAGAGTAGTAGAGTAGTGCACTGTGCAAGTGCTGTTTGTAGTCTAGGAAAAATCTATGTGATTCAAACACGTGTCTCTGATGTTACACATCTACAGTTCAGTCAGCTATGCATCTGAAAGGCTTCGCCTTCAGAATCACACGCTACGAGGCTTCGGATAGTCAGCACACTTTGCATGTTTGCAGAAGTCCGTGGCGGGTGACCAGGGACGTTTGCATTGTGCAGGCCCCTGTGTGGGAATATGCAAATCTGGCCGATGGGCTGGTTTGTGGAGGGCACTTTGCATAACACTGACACGGGCGCTGCAGTGATTTCTGGAGCTTTCCTTCACAGAGGGGAGGGCTCGCGTACTCCCGAGAAGGTGTGCTACCCGACAGGTTTGTCAGGAGGAGTCAGGGGACTTCCAGTCAGACGCTGAGCTCCTGATTGCCGGGAAATGCCTGCGCTGAGAGCAGCAAGTCACTCCTCCCTGCACAGCTCCCCCCCCCTGCTGCGCTACAAAGTCCTCCCTTCTCCCCCGGCTGCTCTATATTCAGTGCCACAGCACCGGGACAGTCCAAATATCCTGCAGCGGGGGGGGAATTTCCTGTCGGTGAGGTCATATCCTCCCCCCTCCCTCTCTCTCTCTCTCTCTGTTTCTCTCTCTCTGTTTCTCTCTGGGCTGTGTGATGTCATCACCCGTGGCAGCAAGCAGTCAGGTGATGTAGACCAGGGGGCCCACTGGATGCACAGGAATGCCTTATATGGGCGCACAAAAAGATTTCTGGTGATTTCATCATTTAGCCCAGCACTGGGCTGCAGAACATGGTCACACCATCCTTCAGCTCAGTTTCCCCCAGCTTACTGGTATCTACAGGCAGGGTCATGTTACATTGCCTCCGCCCGTTGGGTCAGGCCTTCCCGCTGTTGTTGAACTTTTTTTTTTTCCTGTTTAAATTTCTGCAGTAGTTCCCCTCCCTGTTCCAGGAGATCTACCACCCCCATAGGTTTTCATTCCAACTCTAATTTGGCACACCGACTCAACTAATTAGCAGCTCAATGAGATCTCTAGCTGCTAAATGAGGTGTGCTTTGTTAGGGTTGGAGTTGAAACCTACAAGGATGGTAGATCCTCCCGGAACAGGGTTGGCGACCACTCACTTAAACCCTGTGTTAATTGTAAGAGTGGACAGCAGCGGTGACCTGGACCTTTCCGTGCGGCGAAGGTTGATGTGGGTGTCGATACGGCCGTGTAACCTGGCCCTCGTCTAGACTGAAAGCGGACACCTGGGACCTGCTTGTGTCATCCTATGTGAGTGATTGCAGAAAGCACTGACCCACTTTCTCAGATCTGATGGACAGATGCGCTGCCCTCCTGCCTGATGTCACCCATACCCCTGCTGCACCAGAGCAGTGACCCTGGGTAAAACCTGTGTTTACTGTTGGTGTGATTGGGTCAACCCCCGCTATCTGACCTGGGTCTGTCACCCTGCTCACAACATTGGACTTTAACTTCATTGTCTGTCGCTCTGGATAAGAGCGTCTGCTAAATGCCTGTAATGTAATGTAATGTAATATACGCGGTTCAACATAACTCGCTTTTGGTACAAACGGAAGAAACACAGGTTACTCTACTCGGCAAGGTTAGATGACCGACCCTCGAACGTGTCATGAGTTTTACTTTCCTGAATCGGTGCTCCAAGTCTTACATCTGCCCTCATGCAGGAACGATGTTCTGAAACTTTTATATAAGCTAGATGATGGAAACCGTAGTCATGTAAATGCACATTGCAACAGGCACAGGGCTGTCGCTGCCATCGCTTCTGAATCCAGCAGGCTCTCCTATTGGCCCACAGGTGGCTGCAGTGTGTGCTGATTGGCCCCACGGTGTGTCTGCAACAGTGACACAGCAGTTTCTCAACCGTTCTGAGCCTGTGACCTACTTAATGAGCGAATAAATACACTCTAACATCTGTTCACATCCGAGTCAAGTTTCCGCTTCATTTCATTCCAGTCAATTCAGGAAATTAAAAGAAATGTAATTCAGCTGTTTAAAAAAAAAAAAAAAAATTATAATCCGCTAGGGAAGTTTCTCAATGACACTAATTGAATTTACTTTCATGCCCTTAATTACCAAAATGGAATTGACAAAAGACCCCCGTGTTGACACATGGAATTAAATTGTTTTTTAAACCATGGCAACAGGACTGTGTAAACGCTGTAACTACTTCAATGTATTTAGTTCTACTGTGTGCAGCGTTTCATTTGGCTGGTGTGCTACGATTTCGTCATTTTCGTCCAGTGGCTCACCTCAACCCTTCCCCCAACCCACCAGTAGGTCCCAGCCCACAGTTAGGAAACCACTGCTCTGCATGACAGTTGGTTTTGCAGGGCGTTGTGGGATGCCGCAGTTTCTTTCCTGCCAGGAGAGTTCACCATTTGGCACCATGCCTTGTACTTGCCAGTACTGAGGTACAGTTGCCAATCAGGTGTCCTCTGTTTCAGCCAAGTTGCAGGTGGACTCCAGTACAAGGTTCTCAGTGTCTACCATGGCATTTTAGCTTGGTGCCTTGTTGTCTGAAGTGTTTCAGGTCCTGAATGTGGAGACTCCACCTGGACAGTGTCCTTTGGCAGTTTCCTCATCCAGTTATTTAGAAAAGCTAACGCTTCTTGGCTGTGTGACTTCCTCGTTTTGCAGAAGTCATAAAGCTGCATCAACAGCAGCATTGTATTTCCAAGAAGTGTAAGGGGTTTGTATATCTCAGTATTACTTTAGAGTAAGAATCCGATATAAACACAAAGGTTGATGTCAAAAAAAAAAAAAAAACCTGAATATTGAATCAAAAATATTTGCAGTGGTTGCAAGAAGGCTTTTTGGTTTTATTTTTTTTAACTTTTGTTCAATGGCGGCACGGATGGTGCAGTGGGTAGCACTGCCGCCTCACAGCAAGGAGGTCCTGGGTTCGAATCCCCGTCGGCTGGGGGCTCTCTGTGTGGAGTTTGCATGTTCTCCCCGTGTCTGCGTGGGTTTCTTCCGGGTACTCCGGTTTCCTCCCACAGTCCAAAGACATGCATGTTAGGCTGATTGGAGAGTCTAAATTGCCCGTAGGTATGAGTGTGTGAGTGAATGGTGTGTGTGCCCTGCGATGGACTGGCGACCTGTCCAGGGTGTATTCCTGCCTTTCGCCCAATGTATGCTGGGATAGGCTCCAGCCCTCCTGCGACCCTGTTCAGGATAAGCGGGTCAGATAATGAATGGATGGATGGATGGATACTTTTGTTCAATGGGTGACAAATGTGACCCCGTTAAAAGCAATGTATTCGACTTTACAGATTACTTTCTCTCATCTTTGAATAACTGGGTTTCATAGGTAAAGCTTTTGTGCGATTAAACAAGTAAAATAATACTAAAATAAGTAAATATATATATATTTGCATAAAGCATGTTGTACTTCACACAGGGCTTATTACAACTCCATAAGTAATCATCGGCAATCATTGTGCCAACTAACCTCTGTGTCTACAAAGCTAAGGGAATAATCCATTTGAGTCCTTGCAGAATAATAAAGTCTACCGCAGCACGGCTGGAAGTACTTCATCTCTGTCTCTTTGTTATCGTTCTTCTGTGTGGTAGAAGGGATTATGCGATGCGTGTTTGTGTTCAATTCCACGTGAAGAGCTTCGTTTGTGAAGAGCTGGGCTCACTCAAGGGTCACTGCGACTCACCTGTGTGTAATTTGTCGTTGCCACAATGGGATTTGCATCACAAAAGCCGCCTGCTCTCAGTCAAAGCTATTGAACCCAGCTGCACGATACATCGCGTTAAATTAACCGAATCCACACCCAAAATCGAGTCTCGCATGCTACAGTCCTCGTGTGAGTTCAGATGGGGAAATCGGTTCCTCGCTCGCTCGCTCGCTCGCTGCAGCAGAATCTCCGTCATTTGGCCTCAGACTATGCTGTGTCGATTCACAAGGTCGGTTTGATTTGGTAATTAAAAATAATTCCCTTTGGAATGCCACCATTATTATTATCAGTTAAAGTCTGCTGAAATAAGTAACCAATATAAATAAGGCAGTGACCTTTTCGTGACTATTTAAAGTTGGAGTTGCACATGGGCTGTGAAGCAAATCATACATTTGGTTATGAATGTTGGGCAGGGCTACTCAACTCCTCGTCCACGTCCGCTAAACCACCTGATTTCACTAATTAGCTTATTATCGGAGCCAAGCAGGTAAAATAATTAGTGATAATCAGGTGGTGTCGCGCACGGTGGGATCAACACCACTGCAGACACTGCAAAAATGGAAACGCGATCCTTTCCCCGTTATTAATTAGTTACATATTCTGCGTCTACGTCTAATCGCTTGACTCTCGGACAATGTCATCTTTTCTAAATGACTGAGATTAACTTTAAGGTTTTAACATCCCCTCTCATGTCACATGTTTACCCTGACCCTTTGAAAAAGGCTGTAATTGCTGTGCAGTGGGGGCTAAACGGTGGATTTGCATATGAATGCGGCGCGATGTGTTGGCTGTGCACATTGCTGGAGGACGCTTCGGGGGACTGTTGCCCGAGCGACAAACCCCGGCATTATTTGATGAACAGGGGCAGATTAAATCATTCGCTCCGTGGCGGGAGAGAATTCATACCAGCGTTTTGTGAGTCAACCGGGCACGCTTTGCCGTCCTGTGGCGACTCCAAGCTGCCTGGGGCTTCGCGGTCTTCGATGCCGCAGCCGCGTTGAGAAACGCTGCTTTGCCATATATAACCTACGTTCTCAGGACTTCGAGAATTATAATTTAACATGCCGTTAATGAGAGTGTATAATACACTTTTATAGCTTACACACATGAAAGTCCATTAAAAAGACGCGTGTGCCAATTGCTGCACCATGATTCTGCGGTCCTCCCATATGACGCATTTCGTGATGAAAGGGCTTAAATTAAGCGCACAAGCAAGAATGGCTTTATGTACAAAGGATTCATCACGTGTTGCTCTTAAAATTAATGTAACCCTTTTGAACATGTATTTTCCCTGGGAAAAGGGGGGAAATATTTGACCTTAAAAAGTGGCCAGTGACAGATTTGTGCTATACAGATGCTTTGATCACAAGGCTAAAGTCAACTTGAGCAGCTCATGAAAAAAGAGAAAGAAATTGCTGAGCTTTTGTATGTTATCTGCATGCCAGAAGGAGCAGCTCTTAACATGTTCTCTTCAGTAAAAACGTAACACTTCTGTAACACGTAGTCTACCGCAAGAAGAAATTGGGTCTTTTTTTTTATTCCAAAATCCTTCTGTCTCTGAAAGAGCACTTCATTACTTGTTTTCATTTTGTTTAAAAGAAAAAGAAAAAATGACTGCAAAAACGCAAAATCACAAGAGGGATTTCTTTGAGGGAAAAGGCCTTTTTGTAATTACGAGTTTGCTGGATTCTTCTAGGATGAGTCGAGTCTCGTCCTGCTGTCTAGGCTGGGTGGATCGCATAGTTTTGCATGGTACGGAAAGCAATGTGTCACATGCCACAATTCAACACGTGCGGGGGTTACTAAGAGGAACAGGAATGGCACAGACTGCTGTTCCATCTGTAGGAATTACATTTATGATGAAACACATTTTCCCTGCGAATGGGAGAGAACGGCCTTGGAGTTCTGGCGACCTTTTAAGAAACCAGGCACTACCCTCAGTATGAACTGGAGGGTTAGATGGGTGATGTGGAGAAGATTTACCAGTTTGGCATGCAAGTGTCATAAAAAACAAGATGGTGAAAAGGGAGAGGATTATGTTAGATGCATCTGCAGTATATAATTATATTTGATGTTTCAAGCTTTACCAGACAAACAGCAGTTTTTCTAACCAGAGCAGAAACCTTTAATTTTCTGCCAGAGGAAGGTCATGAATAGTTTTAAAGCTCATCCCTCTTTAGTGTGCTTGGCAATGTGTGCTTTGCATACAAGGATTTGCAAAGGCAGCTGAGGTGAAGTGACAGTGTGACTATTAAAACAAATTCATTTCCTTTTATGTGAAGTGAAGTGTCATACCTTTTGGCTTTATGTGCATTTATTTGCTGTAGGGGAGATCGGGGTCTGTTGTGACACGGGGTCGATTGGTATGCAATGTTTTCTGAGCACGAAATTGACACGAACGTGGTCTGTTGAAATCCGAGGTGAAAGGGCATGTGCATGGGGGTGTGCAATAAGCCCCATCCTCCCCTACACATCGAGCAATGTTTCTAACTTGCATCATAACCACAAGAGACCAAAGAATGCAGTGCAGTTTCACATTTAAATGTCTGTCGCTGCTTGCATGAGTGCCTGGTTGCATGTTTGTGTGTATTTGTGCTTGCGTCTGTGTTTGCTTACGTATGCGTGTTTGTGTTGGCCTATACCGTATGTGTCTGTATGTGTGCGTGTGGGCACGCGTGTGCTCATTTGGCTTTTGGCACCTCCTCCTGTCCCCAGCGGACTTAAACAAACGACCTGAGCTGACTCCTCGGCTCCGAGCCGACAGAGAGTGTGCCTCCCGTGGGTGCAGCTCCAGGGCTCAGCCACGTTACCCGGCCCTCTGCCCTGGCTGCCGGAGGTCTCTCCTGGACAGGCCGCAGAGCACTGTGCTCTCAGGAAACACACGCACGCACACACACACTCATGCATGCACGCACGCACACACACACAAGGACATTAGCTCACAAGCATCCGGCAGTGAGAATTTGCCCTGAAAGTTCCTGGGAAGGAGCGTGACTGTTCAGCGGTTGTTAGCTGCTGATAAGACCACGGCATCCAAGAAGGAACTGAAAACAAGGCCCGTTGTGTCGAGAAACAGAAAAGTCAACAGGTGAATAAAGATGGTTCTGATGGCAATTTTGTTTGCATTGCTTGCTTTTCTCCACACGAGTTCCTTTTCGAGGACACACTAGAGAATTCATTCGAGGTAAAGAGACTCATAAACAAGCCAGTCTTTGGAATGAATGATTTCGACGATGATTACATCTTGACGTTAATGTGTCTGCTGGTATCACCTACAAGGACAGAATTGTCTTAGATCTGTGTTGGCTCTAAATGCCACTGATAAAGTGACGTCAAAGCAAAAGTTATTTAGGAAGGGAGGTGGCTTCAGGTCAATGCATAAACTGGATAGATAGTCTTTATCATCTCTTGCGCTGTTGTGCTCAGACTCAGGGGCTGAAGATAAGTTTGTCTTGGCCCAGTTATTGTGTCAGAGCCCTGGCAGGAATGCCAGGTTGCTGTTAGCAGTGGAAAAGGGGGGTGGCGTGGGGTGAGACCTCCTGTGTGTCTGTGTCCTGTGACTGTCCAGCGGAGGTCCTGACTGCCTTGTGTTGTGCTGTCAGCATCGTGCCGGTCACTTGCGGTTGGTTTGTAGCACCATCTCTTGCCGGCCCCAGGGATGTTGAACTTATGACCCTACATGACCTGTATGAGTGCTTGTCACAGCATATGACTCTATCTGTCAATTACAGCAATGACCTGGAGAAACACCAACCAGTGGGATATTTCAGGTCATTACTGCGAACAAACACTCATTTAGGTCATGTAGGGTGACAAGTTCAACATCCCTGGGACACAAAAAAGTTTTTTTGGGAACACATTTTAAGGTAATCTGTGGCACAGGAACACATTCTTGCTTGGGGCCACCGGAGCCCAAGAGTCAGGTTTGATGACAGATGAGCTCTCTGTTCTTTTGTCCATTTTAAGCGAGGCAGAGGAGGAATTTGGTCGGCAGTAACAGCAGTTCATGCGTCTGCCTGTTTGGACAGTGATGGGTTAAAAGAAATGTCAAATTCATTCACACTGAAAAGGTCTTAATGTTTTTTTTTTTGTTTTTTTTACAGTATTCCTTTTTTGTTACATGTGTCAGAAGCCGGTCCATCATCGGTGCGAACGAGCGGTTAGTCATCACGGTGAAAGCGCGGTCATCGATTCCGGCGCGCCACACACCGCGCCGAACTCTCCCTCTCGGTCGCGCGGGGGAAAATCCTCCCTTTGTCTCCTGCGTCTCCTCGCTTTCTCACCCTCCCGGGCACAAAGGCTGCCGCCCGCCTTTCCCGCCTGTCCAAGGAACGATGAAAGCGCACCTTTGATACAGCCCTCGTGCCCTCGTCCTTTTCACAAGCCTTCTGCCAAAAAAAAGCGTGAGTCATGAGAGGTGAGCGACAGCCTGGGACCGCCAGAGGCGCAACGGAAGACAACCGGAGCTATTGAGTTATGTGTTTGAGCGATTGAGCTTTCCCCCCCCCACTGTCTGTGGAAAAGGGTTTTGCCCAAGTGGTGGTGTAATGCACGACTCTAATCGGGCGGAAGTTACTGCCGATTAATCTTGTTTGCGAGGAGCGAGACAGAGCCTTGACTGTGTCTTGGGCCCGGATCGGTAATCTCGTACCTGGAGGGCTTCTCTGCCAGACAGTTGTTATGACAGCCAAAGTGCTCTTTTTTTTCGGTGAGTCTGGAGCGTGGCATTTCTGTGCCCTCTTGTCTGCAGTTTTCTTGGTTGCAGCTCAAAGCTGCTAAATGAGAGAGAGAGAGGCAGTGGAGGGTCTCGTGGTAGCTAGAGGGGTTTGAGGTTTGGTCACGTTGCAGTGCTGCTTTTGGATTGTGCAAGTTAATCCCCTTTGTTCTATCCAGAATGCACCTGGCTATTGATAACCTAAGTCAGTCTCAGTTAACAGGGGTAACCATGTGAATCCCTCAATGCAACATAAATACGTGATGTACAGTTCCGACTTGAGACCCGAGGTCATTTCAGCATCCAATTGAAAACATATTGGCTAAAAGCCGTGCATTGCACTCATTGGCTCTCCATGCACTCACAGGATACACAGAGAGACTCATTCCCTATGTGAAAGGCAGACATTTAGAACTGGCAACAGGTTACTGAGGTAATGACTTCATATTTTTATTCACTCGGGCAAAGAGCAATCCGGCAGGTTCCGACTCACTTAACTGCACTGTCAACCAGAATGAACTTGTGCGCAACGATCTCTTTTTGTAGAAGTTAAAGCGGGCCAGCCACACGCAGCAGCCTTGCAGCTTGTTCTGCGTATATCTCTTTTATTGCGTTTGCGGTGCACTCGACTGACTCTGCCGGCGTTCCCTCAGGTTCGGGCCACTTGGCTCGCCCTCCTCGGCGGGGGGAAAGGGGGGCTCGGCGATAAGGCCCGGGGCGTTTTACGACCAGGTCCAGCCGCGCGTTCTTCACCGTCTGGCAGCTGTACGTACAGCTGTGCAGCAGGGGGTGGGCGGGCAGGCTAAAATAGACTCTAATCCGCACATGCGGCGCCCCTTCCCGGGGGCATGTGAGGGGACAGGACGTCGGGGCGAACATGTGCAGAGGCTGGGGCCGATTTCCTGCCGGTTCCTGTCCTCGGCCCCCCGGGGGGCCCCTCGCTCACTCACGCTCTCCCACACGCGGGTTCAGCAGCTCTCAGGGCCCGGGAGGAGAGGTGAGGAAGGTGGGCGTTATGGGGGGGGGGGGGGAGAGAAGAGAGAGAGGTGGAACCTGTTTGTCTGCCTCCTTTCCTTTCCGCCCACCTGGGTCTCGGCGCAGGCAGACAGAGAGGCGGGCCCATCGCGCCTGGCTCTCGGTTTCTCCCCCTGCAGCCGTCCGTCTGTTGAGACCCCCCCGTCCCGTCCCGTTCTCGCCCCTCGGACCCCCTCCTCTGAACTCCGTCCTCCCCACGCTCGGTTTCCCGCCGCGCTCAAGTGCAGACGTCTGATTTACGCTCCCACCGTCCGACTTGGGCACATCGGAGCGAATCCGAGACGTTGGCGGGGGCAGAGAAATTTCCAGACTTTTGCATGTGATCGCTCTGCGCGCAGTAACCTGCGGCACATAAAGGCTCACTTCACGTGCTTACGCGATCAGTCTCTCTTTTGTGCGCTCAAGACATCCGTACGGCTTATTTACTGCCGTCATTGCTGTTTGCATTCTTCTGCCGCTCAACCTGAGGGGAACTCTGGAAAAAATACAATAACCTCACAAAGCATTTATTGTGGAATCCATAATCCTATAAATGAAAAGCGTCAGTGATGCAAATAAAGGTGTCTCAGTTATCTCTGCCCGGATTGAATGTCGGGACCTTAAGTCGTTGTGGCAAAAAAAATAAAAAAGATTTTCCAGACTCGTCTTAAAAGTTCTGTTACCAACAGACACGGTTCTTAAGGAAAATGTGATTGAGCTGCTGCCAGAGTGATGATCAAAGTTCAGCAAAAGAACAAAAGAAAGAGAAAGGAAGAGGGGGAAAAATACAGGAGGACTCGATTGGGAGGGAGGGCGTTTGCTGTCCTTCTGCATCCGCTCCCTGACGTTCTCCTCTCATGTCGAGTTCTGTTTGTGAGAAACAGAGACGACCTTTCCTCCTCACACATGAGCTGCCCCCTCACCCAAACCAGATCGCAGATAGGGTTGTGTTCCCCCCCCCCCCCCCCCCCCGGCCCCCCAGATTTCCTGCCAGTAGGGTCTGTTGCGCTGACATGGAGATCTTGAGGCTCCATTGTTGACACCTAAACTTTCGCAAAAGCCACAGAGGGACTGGGGGGGGGGGGACTGACTGGAGGCTGTCGCTACACTGATAACACGCCCGCATTATTCATCCTCTGTGCTGAATCCCTGGCGTTGTGAAACGGCGCTGGTCGCGCCTGGTGGCCGTCGCGCCCTGTTGCTAGGCGACATCGTGGGGCCTGGCAGACAGATAAGAGATCTGCCAAAAGCGCCCGGTGACTGGTGTCCTGATAAGGAAGTACTCGCTGGGAAACCGGCATCCTCATGGACTTCAGAGACAAATGTCTAACCGTTGCGCTGCACAGACCGAGCGGACTGACTGTCGGCAAGTTCTCCCCGCTTAATCGAGCACGCCGTCACCACACACCGTGCTACTGTGTCAAATTAACTTGTCGACCGGTCACGGAGAATAAACCCTTAAAAGGGGGTTTAAAAGGGTTATTTTTAAATATATTTTGAAATACTTCCAAAATGTATGAATAGTCATTGCATATGAAGTCTTGCCAGGGACCCCCTACAGTACCTTTAATGAATCCCCGGGGTCTGCAGACCCCCTGTTGAAAACCCAGATAGTGAAATAGTGATTAATCTTTCATGCAGGAACTATTTAGTATTCTGAGGTTTTCTGTCGAGACTAGGCGGTAGGGTGGTGTCATCATTAAAGCGCTAGACTCGCAAGATGTAGATCTGACGGCTTGTGAACCGCTTGGCGTTGAGCGCTGGAGTAAGTGCCCTGTTGGACCCGCTCCAGGACTGAGCCGGCTGCATAAAAGCCCACTGTTTGAAAACGAGCCATTTCTGAGTCACTCGAGGTAAAGCATAATGAATAGCATGTTTATGAATAGAACAATGGTGGTGTGCTCGCATATGATAAGGTCTGGAAACTGTATGGCTGAAAGTGCTTAACCTCAGAATGGAATGAATAGTAAATTATGCATTCTGTGTGTGTGTGTGTGTGTGTGTGTGTGTGTCGGTGATGTTTGTGGAGGCACGGGGAGAGCAGTGTGTTTTTTTTTTTTTGGCGATTCCCGCCATGCAGAATGGGTGGTCCTACAATAGTTTTCCCACCCAGGAACAGTGAGTGACTCTCATGATCAAAGTTTTCCTCCGGAGGTGAGCCAGTCAGTCTGGGGGGGGGGGGGGGGTGGAGGCACAGCCCCCGCAGTCTTTTCATTTTCCGTGACCGTGACATCAGGGCTGGCCTGCAACGTTTCCTTTGCGTCGCTGTGACGTTGCAGCAGGTCCGTTCCTTTTGTGCAATGCAGTCCTCAACATTCCAGAAGTTTCTTTTTTTTTAGTGCTGCGATGCTGCAGGAATGTTATCTTGCTTTACTGCGGTGATATGTTGTGAATGTTAGCTGGATCTTCGCTGTCTTCTGCTGGCAATTCGAACCCCCCCACTGGGTCCCTGTGCCTCATTACGCATTATGCAAGCGTCCAAGTTGTTCCCGTACGGCAGGATTTGTGAAACCAGGTCAGCTCCCGCGTTTCTTCCCGGGCTCCGATGGCAAACAAAGAGCCGGCTCTCACTCCTTCCGCCTTCTGACCACGTGCAGGGTTACCAGATCTTCCAGGAGATCCGGGAATCGGGAGGGAGAATCTGCGAAGGGGCAGGAGCGAATAGCTAAAATACCGCTCCCGTCTTGGGTTACGCGGGGCCTCCCGTTGGCCAAACCTGTGGCCGGGGAGAATTCCTCCGGCTATTCTAAGAGCTCGGTGTGCAGTCTCTGTTCAGCTGACCGCGCGTGTAAATCAACTCTGAGCGCTCCGGCCGCAGTTGTTATGCACGGCGGCTCATTGTGTCTCGGATACTCCGGGAACTGTGACGCGACAAAAGCCTGACGCGGCGCAAAACAGGAAGCCCGCTGGGTGGCTCATGCCCGTAAGCGGATCTTGGGTGAATTAGCCACCTGGAGGTGGCTGAGATGTGGTCGAGTCCCGGTTCTGAAAGTCTGGATGGCTTTGCTCAAATTGTGGGACTCCACTAGTCGGGTGACGCATGCCTCGGCCCCTTCCAGCAGAGAGGGGCGGCCTGTAGCCTAGTGGTTAATGTAAATGACTGGGACGCGCAAGGTCGGTGGTTCTAATCCCGGTGTAGCCGCAATAAGATCCGCACAGCCGTTGGGCCCTTGAGCAAGGCCCTTAAACCCTGCATTGCTCCAGGGGAGGATTGTCTCCTGCTTAGTCTAATCAACTGTACGTCGCTCTGGATAAGAGTGTCAGCCGAATGCCAATAATGTAAAGATAGTCTCCTCACCTACTCTTGAGTCTCGCTGGACATGGTGAGACTCACTCTGCAGCGCCGTGCAAAAGGCTGTTCGACACACCAGCCCTGACAGAAAACTGCTCCAGCTCATGTTACATACGGACACTGAGCGTACACGTAGAGACGCTGCAGTACCAGTGCAGTCACCATCCCTTAATGGCTGGGGATTCAGTTTTCGTGTATGCTTTTTTTAAGGTGACCTGCACAGTACTCTACATCTCTGACACTATGTCAGAAACCTTTCTGCATACCTCAAGTATCCTGCGTCATGAACACATCCTGTCTGGACCTATCACAAACACCCACTAAAACTGAACAAATATTTAAAAAAATTATCAGAAAGTGAACTGTCCCTTTAATTGCTACCCACTTAATAATTAGCCATTTTACATGTGTTTACATGCTGTTTGTGTGGATAAATTGTAAAGGCTAAGTGAAGCAGAAGTGGTACATTAGCGGAAGCGGCCGTATCGATCCGCCCGTCTCCTCTCACTGGGACCTGCATTATTTTAGTGCTCAGAGGGACAAAGGCTGCAGACTCCTCTCTGGTCTCCTTATCCGTGGCTCAGTGCCTCTGTGGTGTAATTAGTTTGTTTGTGTGTTTGTGTTCCTCTGCTGGTGCGTAACCGCCGTTGCCTGATCCGAGGACGTCTTCCTCTTCCGCCGCAGCTTCCAGCTGAGCGCTGCTTTAATCAGCCTTCCCTCGCGGAGGCTTCCTCCTTCCTGTGCGCAGACGGAGGGAGAGGGGGCCGATGATGAAAGTGATCTCGGGGGCTTTATGGCCGTTTTCCGGCACATTCTGCTTCCTGCCGGAGGTTTCTGCCCGCCGCCGCCGGACCCGAACGGTGCCGGGGCCCAGCCGGGGTCAGAGGAGGCTGACGCCGCGAGTGTCCGATAACCTGGGGTCAGAGTTCGCGGGGCGCATCGTGCGCAGAGCCGCGACTCACACCGCGCCCGTCGGACGGCAGCGGCCGTGCATCTGTCACCGCTTTGTGCTCCCGAAAAGAGGCACAATCATCGGTCGGGCTATTAATAGCCTCACGGTGGGGGAACTTGGAAGCGCATTGTGTGTAGATGCCAGGTTTTCTTATTCATCGCCCGCCCGCTATGCTCGTCAGAGGGAACAGTCGTTGCCAGGAGGGGCAGTACTGGAACAGTAACGGAACGCTTCTGCGAATTGGCCCTGCCCTGCCCTGCCCCGCTGGTACTGCCCTGCCCCGCTGGTCCTGTCTTGCCCCGCTGTTGACCTAGGACGCACCCGGGGAGGACTACAAGGAGCCCACAGTGCGCTTGTAAATCAGGTCCCCTCTCAGGATGGGGACAACATCAGCCCCCACATGTACGCAGAGTACTGCAGCAGTTGACCCCTGCAATGACCTCGTTCCCAATTTCCAAGACCCCCCCCCCACTCTTCCTCTCAGCATTTAGTGTCTGACGAGAGAAAGAGGTCACTGCTCATAAACCTCTCCTCCTGATTTATTGCCCCTCAAACCCCTCAGTCCGGCCCATAATGCTCCCTCTTTGCCCTTTGATATACCTAAGGGCAGATTAGCGTCTCCCCGGTCATCGCTGCCTGCGTCTCGCCTGGCGTCTCTACACAGTGGCAACAGAACTCCCATTGTGTGAGTCGCTGCTATTGGCGGCGCTATCCCCACCCCGAGATATCGACCCGGCAACCGCAGGACTCCCAATCCCGAGGAGGAGGAGGAGGAGGAGGAGAAACCAGACTGGGGTTGGATCCAGAGAGGCACGTTGAACGGAGCCTGCCGTGTGACACAAGCCCTTTCTGGCCCCTGCTGCTGGGAAAGGCTGCAGTTTCATCACACGTTTACAGTTAATAAAGGAAACGTGACGTAGGGAGAGTTTCGTGCACTCGCCCACCAGATTCCTGAGAATGTTTACACACAGCAGAGCCGGAGCTTTGACTGACAGTTGGCTGGTTACCGGTTCCCTGCAGCCAAGCTGTTTTTGTGTGTGCTGTTTGTGTTTACATGCTGAAGACAGAATGCCACCTGGCATCTCCCTGTCACGGCGACATGACCTGGCAACAACAGGATCTACAAAGTATATATTTTTTTGAGGTAATAGGGACCCTTCCCTCATGTAGTATTGCAGGGCCTTGTGGCCAGATGCTTTGAATGTGGGGGGGGAAGTGGCCCTGTTCTGTCTGGTTTTCTGAGAATTTGAGAGGGGTTGTCGGGCGGGGGAGCGTTAAGTACAGCTCCAAGGCTAATGTTCTTGAAAGCAGAGCGTTTAAAAGCCAGAAATATGTTTGCATCAGCATGTGTGGGGCGACATGGCTCAGGCAGTAAGAGCAGTCGTCTGGCAGTCGGAGGGTTGCCGGCTCGATCCCCCACCCGGGCTGTGTCGAAGTGTCCCTGAGCAAGACACCTAACCCCCAAATGCTCCTGACGAGCTGGTCGGTTCCTTGCATGGCAGCCAATCGCCGTGGGTGTGTGAGTGTGTGTATGAATGGGTGAATGAGAAGCATCAGTTGTACAGCGCTTTGGATAACTATGTTTAGAACAGCATTTCATGTGTATTTTGCAAGTTCTGGATGTGATGCTTTGACTTATGGTAGAACCTATGCACTTGTAAGTCGCTTTGGATTAAAAGCGTCTGCCAAATGACTAAAATGTAAATGTAAATGTAAATGGATAAAGGCGCTATATAAATGCCAACCATTTACCATGTGTGACTGTATGGGCTCTGCTAGTCTTGCAGCCTGGATCAGAGGGATGGTGGTCTCTCGTTGCTGCACCACGGCTGGATCTGTGTGTGTGTGTGTGTGTGTGTGTGTTGAGGTCGAGAGCTGCTTGTTTTATGTGTGTGGGCTCAGTAGAGACCTTGTGTGTGTTCTTTGAGGTCAAGTGTGTGTGTGTTCTGATGTTGCTTGCATATAAGTGTGCTTGCTCATGCATAGAGGGTATGTCCCTGCTGTGGTAGAGAACTTGTGTGTGTGTGTGTGTGTGTGTGTGCATTGAGGTAGAATGCTTGTGTGTGCTCAGGTAAAGAGCTTTAGTGTGTGTGTGTATGTGTGTGTGTGATTGTCCAGGAGTGCATGTGAGAACTTATGTGTGTGTGCACGTTGAGGTAGAACGCTTGTGTGTGCTCAGTGACAGAGCTTTAGTGTGTGTGTGTGTGTGTGTGTGTGTGTGTGTGATTGTCCTGTGGAACAGGAGTGCATGTGAGGGGATTTTTAGGAAAGCGGAAGTGAAATGCAGAGAAAGGAAAAAGAAACTGATCATCTCTTTCAGAGAGAGACGGAAAGAGAAAGAATGAGAGCAGAGGTCGAGTGTGTGTGTGTGAGACTCGAGACCGCTGACAGGAAGAGGAAGTGCCGGCAGAAGCGTCTCCAGAGGGCCACGGAAACCCTAATCTTGGGTGGGGCAGCGGCGCCCTGGCTGCCGTTCGGCGTCTCAGCCCGCCAGCCTCGCACCGAGCTGCGTAGATGTTTGCACTCCTTTGAAAGTAAAAATAGCCGGCGCCCGCTGGTGAAACCACCGCACTGCCCCGGGTAAAGCCGTCTGCGAGCCTTTGATCCAGAGCCCGGCTCGTCAGCGGCTCTGATCCCCAAATCTGAACCGCCGCCTCTCCGTGGGCTGCGGCTTCCTCCCGGACACGGGTGACCCGGTTCAACCGGCGGGGGCTTCCTCTTCGGCGCGTTGCCGTTCGGCTTGTGTTGCGCAACGGTTTCCGTCCGTGGGGCGGAAAGGGGGAGAGAGGCACTCGTATCTGCTTGCGTAAGATGAGTCGGCAGAAAAAGGCGCAGTTGTCAGTTTTTGGGAAAGCACTTTGTGGAGTTGGGGGGGGGAGGCATGGCAGGGCATGGGAGCAGCTGCTAGCCTGTGCGTTTGGCGTCGCTTCAAAGGCGAATGTACACTGCAGCGTCTCCTGCAAGTGAAGCGTGCTGCACACTGGCCTTTGCTCTTAACACGCTCTCGCAGATCACAGGAGACCCCCCCGCCGGCGGCTCGCCCTGCTCGTCCGTTTGTTGGGCTGAAAGGCGCCCCCGACTGTAAGCTGGGCTTGGAGCGTGGGGCCCTGTTGTGGGGTCAGCAGGAACTGTGAGTCACGTGCGGCTGGTTGTAACGTGTGCGAGTCGTGTTTTAGTGCCTGTGGTTTCCAGTCCTGGATAAATGTGTACGATACATGTATACAGTAAATATACTTGTTATAGATGTATACAATAAATATTATTTGCATGAAAAAATGCTTATTTGCATGTGTTTACTATATTTGTGTATGCATAAATCGGTGAGGAATTTATTAGGCAGACCTGTACACCCGGTTGTTAATGCAAATATTTAATCAGATATTCATGTGACAGAAACTAAATGCATAAAAGCATACAGACATGGTAAAGAGGTTCAGTTGTTTTTCAGATCAAATGTCACAATGGGGAAGAAACGTGGCTTTGAAGTGACTTTGACCGTGGAATGATTGTTGGTGCCAGACAGGTTGGATTGAGTATCTCAGAAACTACTGATCTCCTGGGATTTTCACGCACAACTCGTCAAACCACTTAGATGGATAGGCTACAGTAGCAGAAGGCCAACCCAAAAAAAAAAGTAGAATAAATACTGAATAAATTGCGTAGTGAGAGCTTACACATGCATGTGCATACCTGCGTGTTTTATCAATACGTGTTGAGCAGGAGTTTCGACTTGGCTCTGTAGTGTGGTTTTGGTTTTAAATGTGCTTCCCCCGGTTCAGAGATGTGAAGGCGTTGTGGTGAACTCCCTGACTGGAAGGCTTAGGTGATATTCGCAGTAGAGCCGCTGCAGTCGTGTACTTTCCAACAGGTCACGTTTCAGCCCAAACTCACCTCAGCCTACCTCTGTGTCTCACAGGTCACTCTCTGCCCTCGGAGTCCCCATTTAAAGCACAACACAGTAAGTAACACCCCTCCGTCCAGTGCCCTAACTGTCGACCCATGACTTCTTCAGTTTATCAACAGGAAGTTGCACGGTGGGGGAATGCAACCTTTGACCTTGATTTACGACACAAAACCTTCTACATTACATTGCATTACATGGCATTTATCCAGAGCGACGTGCAATGAAGTGCAAATCAAACACAACACTTTTAGCGCATGCAAAACCAATAACACGACCAACGATTGGTCATGGTGTTTGGTTTGCACCAGTCATTGTTCGTGCTGTTAGTTTAGCGTGTGCTGAAAGGTGCTAAAGGCCTGAGTAAAGCAGGTCCCTTGCGTTTCTGTCATTGCTTCCTCGTAGGCGTCCGCAGACTAAGATGTCCTCTAAAATGCCGAGCTCCAGCAGCATAGCGCAGGCGCGGAGGACGGTCCAGCAGCTGAGGATAGAGGCCAGCATGGAGAGGATAAAGGTACCCAACACCCCCTCTCCTCACCCCGCACTGGCGGGGGTCCCATCCCAGACAGGGCTCCCGGGTAGGATACTGGTCGTTCCGATCACCGGGAGTAAAGAAGATATTAACATAATAATATTATAGCCCAGTGCGTCACCATTGCGTTAATTCATGGTAATCACAATCACTCATAATGTACAGAACCCCAAGCAAATTCTTTTTGGGCTGCATCACAGCCTCTTTCTGATTGGCTCTGTACACGCCTGTTTTGTGAAACTGGCCTCTGGATCTCCTGGCTTCTCTGTAAAGGTGAATTCCACAATCTAAAGGGTTGGGCCAAAAGAGCAACAGA